>NW_011494727.1:211604-263033 GCF_000754665.1 Bison bison bison
CTGCATCAATGGGCTCAACTATGACATGTGCTTCTGGGACCAGCGACTGGCTATGGCCATCCTGACAGCCATCAACCTGCTGGTTTACGCGTCTGACCTGGTGTACTGGGCTCGCCAGGTTTCTGTAGGGACTGAGGACCAGCCCAGGGTTCCTGACCCCCCTGCTCACAGGAGGTATCCTCACCGAGCTCTGTCGGCCCCTGATGTCCTCTTCCTGGCTCTCCTCTCTCCTTGCTCGCGTACTTCTCCACTCATCACACTCTCTTTTCCATTTCCTTCCCTTCTGCTCTGTCTCCTTTCTGTCTTGTGTGGTTGCCCACATTCTGTTTTGCTTCTTTCTCTTGCTTCTCTCATTTTTTCTACATTTTTGTACCTTTCGCCCCTTTCCTGGTCATCCTTGCTTTTCTCATTTCCTGTGTCCTGACCACCTCTCCCCATTTACCTTCTCCTGATCAGAGCAGCCTGGCATAAATCAAGCTCCCACTCAAGATCAGATTCAAAAGTAAGATAGAAAAGATTGAAAATAACCCAGGTGTTCATCTTTAGGATGCGGATTAATAAACAGTGATGTAGTGCAAGAAGGAATACTCTGCAACAGTGATAAGTAAATATCTCCAGGATACATGAAATAAAAATAGTTAAGATATAAATCAACATGGAGTATACTATATTTTATATAATAAAAATGAGGGGAAATAATATTAAATACACCTGTATGTACTTGACTTGCATCAAGGAGCACAGGAAGGACTCCCCTGAGTTCACTGGAATAGCTACGTGGGCCGGGTCGGGGAGGGGAACTGAGGAGAGAGTGGATGGGGCCACAGGTAGAAGTGAGGTTTCTCAGAACATGGCTTTTTCAGAATATTTTTATTTTGAACCAGGCAAAGATTCCCTTTTTAAAAAACTAAAATTTATGTTTGAAAAATATACCAACTGGAGAAGAGTCAGGGAAGGGATAGTTGGCAGATGGTCTCCATGCTTCCTGCAGCCTTCACGGAAAGGCTGCAGGAGAAGCTGAGAGATGCCCACACAGGCCTGTCTCCAAAGCAGACAGAAGGGAGGCACCTTGGGTCCAGGGGTCTGAGGAGGGGGAGCTGTGGTCCCCAATCCTCCCTGCTGAGTGGCCAGGGCCTTTCCAAGCCCTTTAGCACACACAGTTGATGGAGAAGACCTCCCGGTGCCCAAGCCTCAGGCCCTTCCCTTGCTCCCTGCCTGACCTGAGCTCCCTGTCTCCTGGGGCAGTGGCCAGAGTCTCCTTCCTTGAAGGCCAGCCAGAGCCTCCCCCTGGCGGGGTGACTCCAGCTGACATCCTCCAGACTGTGTCCTGAGCTGCATCCAGAACACAGCCCGGGGCACAGATGTTTCCATTCTCTGGCCAGCTTGGAAAAATCACAGAATCAACCTTCCTAGTCCACCTTTGAGTAGAGAGAAGGGACCCTGCTCTCCGGAGGACTCAGGCACCTACCCGGGAGCCAGACATCGACTGCCAATCCGTGTGGCCCTTGTCTGTGTCACTGTCCTGTGGAAAAGTCTCTAGGAAGACTGATGGGCCGAGGAGATTCAGGCCAGGCTCCAATCAGTCTCTCCCTAGGGTCTGGACTCTCTCTGTCATGTTCTGGCTGGCTTGCCAACAGGAAGTGGTCTGGCCTTCCAGGAAGTGGTCTGGAAGTGTATAGGAACTTGGCCACAGGACCTCTGGGTGGGGCACTAGAGCCAGACCAGGACACACGGGAGCCAGGAGATGAATCCTGGACCCAGGGAAGAGGGAAGGGGCTCAGCATTTACTGAGGTTCTGTTCCCTGCTGGGGCTTCCTTGGTGGCTCAGATGGTAAAGAATCTGCCTGCAACGCAGGAGACTCATGTTTTATCCCTGGGTTGGGAAAATCTTCCGGAGAAGGAAATGGCTACCCACTCTAGTATTCTTGCCTGGACAATTCCATGGACAGAGGGAGCCTGTGAGGGCTACAGTCTGTGGGGTCGCAGCATCAAACACGACTTAGCGATTAACAGTTTTCTTTTTCTGAGTTTTGCAGGGAGACAGGCCTGTATTCAAATCTGGGCTCTGACAGAAAGTGACTGTGTAAACTTGAGCAAAAAACATAACAGTCTCTGAGCCTCAGAATCATCATCTGTACAATGGGCATGACAATAATAATATCCCTGAAGATGAATGAAATGGAGGTGATGTCGCCAGGTCACTCTGTTGGTGCTGAAAAACATATTGGCCACTCTGTCCCTTTGGGTCTAAGGTACAAATCAAACCCAAGCAGATTTTAAGGTCCTAAACCCACATGACTGGGTTCAAATCCCAGCTCTGACACCTAAACCTCTGTAAAGGTGATCGGTTGACCTCTCTGTGCCTGTGAAAATGGGGACTGAGAACGTAGTTCAGGGGCTGCTGGGAGGAACAAATGAATCCACAGCAGAGCTCGACCTGCAGTGAGCACGACACATACGACCTCTTGTAACTGTTGTGTCCACAGCAGCCCTGCTGCAGCCCAAGTCCTCAGGGCCCCTTTCTCAGCCGACAGAGCCTGTGAGCTGTCACCTGAGGTCTCTTCTGGAGCCAGGCTGGGCTGGTGAGGTTTGCCCAGTTGGTCTTTTCTGGGTCTGCTTCTGACCAGGAATGGAGAAGCAGTGGGGGTGGGGGAGCTTAGTTCAAGCCCATCTCCTCACCCCCCACTCCAGCCAGCATCTGATTCCATAAATCCCTCAAGTGCCTGGCCCATCAGCCCAAACCACTGCCCCCAGTAACACTCCCATTGCTAGTGTGGGACCACTTCTTAGGGAAAACCCCTAAAAGAAAGCCTGGTGTTCTTTCTGCTATTTGGGCAGGAAATGCTTCTTGAATAGTCTGTTCCTGGACCTTGTCAGAGGCTGGCAGGACCCCAGAACCCTCCATCATCTTTCGGACCCTCTGCTCCTCTCTCACAGGTTTTGGCTCCCCTGTGTTCTACTCCCCCCGATCACATGTACTCTGACCCAGCTTTGTTCATGTGTCAACCACAATGTGCTTAAATATAGGCACAAAAAGACCTTGTCTTCTAGTATCTTCAAGCAAATAGGATGGCTCAGCCACCAGCCCATTAGTAGGAAGTTGTTACTTTTGTTTTGAAACAAGTCTGATATGTTAAGAGTATATTATTATGGGGTATTATAAAAAGGAATGCAATATCCCACATTTACTTTCATGGAAAACACGAGGCTTCAAAGATAAACTCTAGAATATAGATCCACAAAGCAGAGGTGTCTTGTCCTTTGTTCACTGAAGTTTTCCCAGTGCTGAGCAGAAGGCCTGGTACGTTGCAGGAGTTTATTGAATAAGTATTAATGCGAGCTTACAACCTCAGGCCCCTTCCTGCCTGGACCTCCTGACCGGGATACATTCCATCCCTTCTGCCTTTAGGGGAAATGTTTGAGAATCAGTGATTCCTTTGTTCTCTTTTAATTCTCCCAACTTTCCCATGGTCGTGTTTGATGAACATCTCCAGGGAGAAGAACAATTGAGAACCTGAACTTCCACCCACCTCATATTTGAGGATGTCCCCATCGTGTGAATCTCGATGGAAAACTGGGCCTCACCCTCAATAAGAAACTCAAAGGTCAGGTAAATATTTGACCTGCCGCCATGTGAAGTCTGGACACACACCTAAGGAGCAGGTGATACACAGACACCAGGTCAGATCGGATTCCTATTGCTGGGGCCTGAATAACATCCAGAGTCTGCTGCCAGGGGCCATGGTGGCTGGACCAGCTGCCCTTGCCTGTGCCCCAGCTGCCCAGCACCCCTCCTTCCTGGTCTAAGCCTGCTCTCAGGCCCATCTCTCCCTAATAATTCTCTAGCAGCCTTCTAGGACAGTCATTCTCTGCCTAAGTTGCTAGAGGTGTTTTCTGAAGGATGCAATCAAGAATCTTCACCTTTAAAAACTGGTGCTATCTGTAAAGCAATTATCCTTTAATAAAAAATAAATAAATTTATAAAAACTGGTGCTATTATCTCCATTTTCTGGATGAGGAAACTGAGGCTCAGAGTGACGTTGACTGGACAGGACTACTATGTTCCAGGCTGAGTTCTGGTCTCCATTCAGGGTTTGGGGTGTGTGTAGACATGTAGCAGGAAAGGCCCTGAGATGACCAAGAGGAACTGGAAGTACTTCTCAGTGACTGGAGGGAGGGAGGTGATGAAGCTGGAGAGGTAGAAAGGGGTGCGAACATACAGGGAGGTGACACTGTGCAGTTTGAGGGAGCAAAGAAAAGTGGTCAAAGGTAACTTAGTTTGAGTTCAGCCCAAGCTGACTTTGAGGGAAAGAATGAAAACAGAGGAAGCAGTGAGAAGCTCATGAGGGGAGCACAGGTGAGAAGGCTGGATGGATCTGGACCAAGATCAAGTGGATGCTCTAGAGAGGAGGAAGAGTGTGTGTGTGTGTGTGTGTGTGTGTGTGTGTGTGTGTGTGGTGTGGGTTCACAGTATTTTGTGAAGCGCATCTGTGAAGGTGGTGCCGTCATCTTAAGATGGGAAAGACAAGGAAGGATCTGTGTGTGTTGGCGCTAGGGGGGTTCAGGAGATGGGACCAGACATGGCGAGTGTGAGGCGTCCTGAGACATCCAGAGGGAGAGATCCGGAGGCAGTTGCATATGACTCAGGGTCTCTGTAGAGATCAGCTCTGGAGGCCAGAATTGGGGAGTTATCATTATACAGCCAATTCACTTCACTCAGCTCCAATGAATCAGAATCTCTTGGTGAGGGGTGGGTCACATCCATAGAGTGGCCTGACCTCCAACCACCTAAAATAGCAGGCTTGCCCACCCCTGCATTCCATTAACTCTCTTTTTCACCTGTTTTCCCTTTATCATAGTATTTATCATCCACTGACCTGATATTCCATTCTAAAGGAGATCAGCCCTGGGATTTCTTTGGAAGGAATGATGCTAAAGGTGAAATTCAAGTACTTTGGCCATCTCATGCAAAGAGTGGACTCATTGGAAAAGACTCTGATGCTGGGAGGGATTGGGGGCAGGAGGAGAAGGGGCTGACAGAGGATGAGATGGCTGGATGGCATCACTGACTCGATGGACGTGAGTCTGAGTGAACTCTGGGAGTTGGTGATGGACAGGGAGGCCTGGCGTACTGCGATTCATGGAGTTGCAGAGTCGGACATGACTCAGCGACTGAACTGAACTGAACTGACCTGATATTACACATTGGTTCTCAGATTTTCCATCTTGTGTCCTAGAGGATAAGCTCCATGAGGGGAGAACTACTGGTTATCTTCTCTGCTCTCTCCATTGTCTAGAAAACTGCCAGGCACACACTTGGTGCACAGGTGTATTTGTCAACTGAGTGGAATCTTAAAGCCATTGGACTGGATGAGGACGAGAAGGAGTGAAGGTAGGTAGCTAGGCATCAGGGCTCCTTTCTCCCAATAGAAGGGAGTGTATAGTGCACCTCCCCTTTAAGTAAAAAAAAAAAATAAAGAAAGAAAGAAAAAATTCTGGAGGTCACTGATTTCCAATGGGCAAGAGTCCTGATGCAGAAAATTTGGATCCCAGGGCCCCACCTGATGCTCAGCCTCACACTGGCTGCCTAGAGGGCATCTTAAAGGAATTTGGGATAAGTTCCACCCCCAACCAATCTCTGGAGAATCGAAAAAGGAGCTGGTGAAGAACCCCAGGGACTTGAAGACACAACCACGAATGTAGGGCTGGCTGTTGCTGATACTGGTGGGGCCTGCTGATGAAGGCGATGATGAGCCAGTCAGCATAGTTCTCTGGCCTCCTGAGCAGGCCTGGGAAGGCTGGCTTGAACCAGACCATGCCTCCAGGCTGGATATGATGCAGAACGCTTCAATGGCATACAGTACAGCAGCCACGAAGGCGAATGCAGTGGCAGTGATGACCCAGGTTCGGGTGGAGCCTGGAGGCAAGAACTTGATGTAGGTGGTGCCAAAGACGATGGATGTTGAGAGGCAGGAGATGGAGAAATAAAAGGCATGGGTGCAGAGAAAGCCGTCCCAAGAGAAGGGAGCCCACAAAACTCCCCTATGAAGATGGTGAGGGTCATGGTGAAGCAGACGCACCATGAACATGCACCAGTTAATTATGCCCCCCTCACTGGCCGCCAGCGAGAAGGGCATACTGATGGAGAGCAGCTGCCCCAAGTGGAGGAAGAAGCCCACGATGGGCTTGGTGCCCAGGCCTGAGGACAGGCACATGGTGATCATGGTGGTCAGGCAGGTCACCGGCACCAGTTTGTAACCTTGCTTGTTACTCAACCAAAGGCTTATGAATACTTCAACAGAGTTTGATGTTTTCTAGTTTCAGTTTTGCTTGGCCAGTTAAGCTCTGTTTCTGCCTCAATTCTTTTTTCTCTAGAAAATATACAACCACTGACCCCTCGAACTGATGTACTGATCTGAACAAAGTAAGGACCACATATTCTCAGCCCAGAAAGGCTCCTGGTGGTTACTGTAAAGTCCCCCAAAATAGAAGCACAGCGCACCCCCGGCATGCAGCCTGCAGCCGTTTCCTGCTTCCCTCCTTGTATAAATCCCGGCTGAGCCTTGCCCTGCTGGGAGTTGATTCTTCTGGGCAGTAAAACACCTTCTTGCTGGCTTCCCTAAAATAAAGCTACTTTTCTTAAACCCAAGACTTAGCTCTCTGTATTGGCTTCTTCAGCGACAAGCAGCTGGGCCTGACTTGGGGGACAATGTTGAGTGTCCAGGCAGGAGTCAGGTCCCCAAGTCTCCAGCCCCTCCCTGTCTTCCTAGAGCAAGGAGCAGAGTGCCACTGGGAAGATAGGGTGGAGTGCCAGCTATTCCCAGGAAGATCTATAGGTCTTCTCCAGCAGCTGCCAAACTTGCTAGATTCAGGAACTTACTCTGACCCTCCCCACGCCTTGCTCACAGGGTGCTTTCACTTTCTGTTAAGAGAAGGAAACTGGCCTCTGAAGGAGCACAGAGCTCTTGACTGAGTGAGTAGAGGGGTGTGGGTCCCAGGAGCCCCCCTTCCCACCTGTTCGTGTGTATTCTTTGCTGTTTGGAACTTTGGGGCCAGTTGGACACTGCAGAAGTGGGAAATGGCTTGTTTGTGACTCTGTACCACTCTCTTCCCAAGGAAGAATTGCTTGTTTGTTTGAAATCTGTTCTGGGGGAGCCAGTGAAGTTGGGGGAAGGGACCTACATCCATCCCTTCTACAAGTCCACTGGCACGCATCTTGACAGATTGGCAAAACTAGAGGTATTGTTGCAAGAAGAGGGACCCTTTCCAGGGCTCGAAACTGTGCTCTCGTCTAACACTCGGAAATGAATTGTCGGAGGAGACACATGCGCTGACAAAGCAAGAGATTTTTATTGGGAAACAGCACCGGGGCGGAGAGCAGGAAGGTAAGGGGACCCAGGAGAACAGCTCTGCCACATGGCTCACAGTTTGGGTTTTATGGTGATGGGATTAGTCTCCGGGTTGTCCATAGCCAATCATTCTGATTCAGAGTCCTTCCTGGTGGTGCCCACCTTGTTCAGCCAGGATGGATGCCAGAGAGAAGGATTATGGAAGGTGGTCAGACACATGCTGTCTCCTTTCGACCTTTCCTGAACCCTTCTTGTTGGTGGTGGCTTATTAGTTCCGTGTTTCTTACCGGGACCTCCTGTCGTAAGACAACTCATACAAGTGGTTACTAGGGTTCCTGAACGGGGTGGGTGGTTGTGTCAGTGTGGTTCCCCTAACAGTATGACCCTGTATCAAGAAAAAAGTGGTTTTCTGCTTTTAATACAACCTTGCCCGTGTATGTCTTCAGTTGTGAAGAACATTGTTCCTGCATGGATCTCTAAGTTATTCCAGTATTTTGCAGTTAGAGCTCTTTTGTCAAGATCTGGTAAGTGGGAGGGAACTCCATGCGCAGGTCTTCCTGTTACTCCATAGTAAGGATTCTTCCAACAAGGGCACTAAATTAAAGGCAAAAAGGAAAGGAAACTGTGAAAAGCCTGCCGTGCTCACAGAGGAGTCTGCAGGCAAGGGAGGGAGAAGATGGGGTCAGCTTTTTAGGGAACTGAATCCAGCCCCAGCTCTGTGGTTCCAGTCCTGATGCCCGAGGCAGGAGCTGCCAGGGCATCTGCACCCCCCTCCTCCCAACTCCAGTCCCCAGAAGGAGGAGGGGTTCTAGTGTGTTGGCGGGACACAGCCTTAGCGTCACCACAGTGTGACGAAGAAAGGAGGTCTGAAGCAGTTTCTCCTTTTAAGACGGGACAGATCACTTGATTTGGCCAGAGTGTGTCCCCTGGGGTGGGGGTGGGGTGGGGGCGTGCCAGGGATGGATTTCCACTGAGACGATTCCCTGCAGGAGCTTTCAGTGCAGGAGAAGAGTTAGTGGCTGACTCTTGATACAATCTTTTTCTCACTTCAGACCTACTAAACTGGAAAAAAACAAATCCTCTGAGTTGATCCACAAAAAAAGGTAGAAATGTTCATTAGTATTTTTTTCAAACCACCGTCCAACATGGGCTGATGCACAGACATGAGCGATGATTGTGTTCACAGTGGGGGAGCCGCACCTCGTCCCAGGCAAAGCCCAGCACTCATCTCTCGGTGTTTGGCTTCTTGAGGGATGATCGGACATCATCAGAGTTCAGTAACATGGGACGAGCTAAAGGGCCTCCAGAAGCTAAAAGAGGCAAAGCGGGACCCTCCCCTGGGGCATCAGAGACAGAGCAGCCCTGCTGACACCTTGTTTCAAATTGCTGACCTCCAGAACTGTGAGAGAACAGGTTTCTGCTGTTTTAAGCTGCCAGGCTTGTGATAATTTGTTGCAGATCTAGGAAACCAGATTTAATTTCCAGAAATGAAAAATATATTCTTTGTCATATTTTTAAGAAAATTTCTCAGAAAAACTTGCTGACCTCCTGCCCTATAGCATGGTGGTCACTTGGATCCCAGGATCCCTTGTCACATCCTATGTCCCCGTGTCTGAGACTCACAGGGGAGGGTCCACTGATGCCCAAGGAGCCAGGAGGGAAGGAAATAAGGGGATGGAGAGCACTAGGATCCCTGGAGAGGACCAGCTGCACCTGTCTGGGGCGGTGCAAAAGCAAGATGCTCTGGGAAGACGTGGTCTCATGTTGACAAAACAGGAAAAGAGATACAGATATTCCCTACAAACATGTATGCATGTATGTACAAACATGTATGCTTGTGTGTACACACATGTCTACACGTGATTTTACAGCATTTGAAATGTATTGAAGGCTGAGGTTGAGGTTGAGGACATGGATGCTCTCTGGATGGAGGGGTGGACGCTCCTGTGAGCAGGCAGGAAGCTTGGCCATGTCGAAGACAGGAAACCAGTCACAGGAGAGATGATAATAGTCTTGCTTTATGTCAGTTATACATGAGAATGAGAGAAATATAGAAAATACTAAACAGAGATGAGGATGGAAAACAATATAAAGAAAAGAGGCTAGCAGCTACTTATCTCCAGCAACCCCACTGCCAAGGAAACAAAATCAGGTGACACTGTATCTCCTGAGGCTTGAAAAGGAGCTGTAATCCGAATTTTCATGTGAAATTAAAACAATGTGCAGCCACCAAACACTCAGGGAAGAAATAGTAATGCTAGTGATTCTACATCATTTTTTCATGAAAACACTGATGGAAACTGTGGTGGAAACTGAACACATCAAGAGTCCACCTGCAGTGCAAACTGGCTTGCAGCCCCTGATCTGCAGCAAATCAAGCTGCATGTGCTGATGTTCAGAGCCAGGGCCTTCTGGGTCCTCTGTGAGGGGGGTGGGGAGGTAGCTGGCACAGATTGAGGGTTCCATGTGACAGGCTTTCTGATGAACCCGTCACATGCTTTTATTCATTTAATTGACACAAAATAGGTATAGAGACATTGAACAGAAGGGGGAAACTGAGGTTCTATTGAGTAGCTTGCCATGATCATCCAGCTATGAAGGCTCTACTCCTTGTCACTCTGAGTGTCCATCACATCTCACCCTTCTCTGCCCTTCTGGCACCTCCTCCTCCTTCCTCTGTTCTGGCCATGACCTTCCCAGCTCACTGTCTTCTAGTCCACATGCCTGGCTGCTGGGCAGGCAGGGCTCAGCCACATCGGCTGTGCTCTGACAGGGGCACCATGTCCAGGCTCACAGATTAGAGTGGAGGAGGGGCTGCTGGAAGACTCAGACAAACTTCCACTTCCTGTTTTCCAGGGCACAGGCCTGACCCAGGGTCACGCGGTTGGAACCCCCATGCCTCCTCTTCTCCATATCCTCTCTCTGATGCATTCAATGGATTCAAAGCATTCAAGTTGTCTCTTATCTTAGGTGGAATTTCAGGGTGAGTTCAAGTAATTAAACTGGGATCAAACTGGGGTACAAAGAGCATGACAATCCCTCCTTCCCTCACCCCAGTGCTCCTTCCCACCCTGGCAGTGCCCACTAGGAGGCCAGCAGGCTCCAGGGCTCCCCTGCAATGGGGCTCAAGGAGCTTTGTGAGTCCAGGGAGGTTCTCAGGTTTTTTCTCTGTTTCTCTTTCCAGCCTCAGCTTGTCCCAGGGTTTATTATCAGCAAAGGCAACAAGGCCCATGATGGCAGGAAGCTGGCTGGGGCTCAGGCTGTTGGCCCTTCAGCCCTGGGGGCCTCTCAGCAAATAGTCCCTTGGAAACAGGGCGGCTGTCCCTGCGGAGGGGGCGGGCTGGGAGAGGCACACTCCCCCCACACACTGGACCCTGGAGGAGGCCCTGTGTGAGCAGGACTGCAGCCCTGGCTGGCAGGACTGTCTTGGGCAGTGACCTGGGCAATTGCGTGGTCTCCAGGGTCCCTGCCACTCTGGCCACGTGTCCCTGTCACAGCCCTGAAACCCCTTCAGGCCCCTGTTCTCCTGTCTCAGTTCCAGTCCCGGCCCCTCCTCCATGGGAAGGTTGGCTCCATGCGTGCATCCCTTCTGGGTCAGAAGACCCCTACTGGGCTGCCTCAGGGCCCCTGGGACCCTGGGATCCCCCCAGTCATCTCCACTCTGCCCCCCGCCCCCGCCTCCACCCCAGTCCCGGGCTCATCCTCAGGGCTGGCCCCTCCCAGGGGTCCTGCAGGGGCCTCCTCTCTCAGCTCCTGCCCTTTAAAGGATTAGATTTGCACGTGGATGGCTGCTTTGGAGCTTAAAAAGCTGGCATTTTAACATTTCGTTCCTTGGTTCCTCCATGACACTCCACCTTGGAATCATGCTAGGTTGGGATCCCCTGACCCAATGCAAAAGAGTGACATGTGAAAGCAAAATTGGGGAGGGGAGTCACAATAGTCCCTACTTCCCATTTCATCCTGTCCCCACGGCCTTGCTCTCACCCCATGGCTCCTCCCTGTTCACTTCTGAAGCTGCCCTCCTCCGGGTGGGGCTGTGTCCCCTCACATGGCAGCTTCTTCTAGTGATGGCTGCAGGGAGGAGAGGCCTGGATTCATGTATTTTCAGGTTGCTGTGGAAGGAGGCTGTGGCCCTGAAGTTGTGTTCTAGGCTTTGGTCCTGGGCTCCACCTAAGGGGATTTCTGCCATGTGTGCTGTAGAGCAAAGAGTTCATGCCCATGGCTTTGGTATATTTATCCGGGGTTCCAACTTCATGGTCATGCCATCTTAGGGAAGGACTTAATTCCCCTACCTTAGTTTTCTCATCTGTAAAATGGGGTTAGTCAAAAGGACACTCCATAGTCCCTTTTCTGAAACACTTGGGGTCAGATATTCTCTAGAATTCAGAATTTTCAGCTCCATACAGGTGACATAGTACATCTACTCTACATGACATCACACCCCACTGGGGTCTGAAAGCACCTTGTAATCATACACATTAGTGTTTTGGCAGCTGAACTTTTGAACAGTCACATTGAGTAAAATAAAAAAAGATCATAATTTGTCTCATGTCTCTTTGGGCCGAATTTTGTTACCAAACAATTTTTTAAATATTCATTTTCAATTTTGAGAGACTTGAAGGGTTGGGATTAAAGATAAGGACCATCCGTCTCTGTGTCTCCATAAATAATGGTCAGCTTAGAGAGATCCACAATGTTCATGGTTTGAGGCTAGACCACAACTAGCTGGGAGCTTTGGGATAAGACAAGTCTCCTGACAAGGCCAAGGGTGATGGGTGGGGAGAACCATTTGGAGCAGCTGTGCTCTTAACCCGAGTGTCTGAGCCATTGGTTCCAACTCCACAGGTCCTGAGCCTCAGCCGTCACAGAGCCCTGAGGCGTTTGTAGGCGTCTGATCCTCTGGAGCCGGATCTTTCTTTGGTGGGTCCTCAGTGAAGACCACTGCCAGACCGGTGACTGTGACTTGCCAGACATTCATAACACCATGAGCACCAGGGCGACACTCCCATACTGGCTCTACGTGAACAGAGTGTTCTGGCTCCTCCGCGTGCCGCAGCTCTTCTCCACCTGCGTGGCATTCTCCTTGGTGGCTGACATGGGCATTTGGAGAGGGGACATAGGTAACTGGTTCATGTCCTGCTGGTGCATCTGTTTCATTGTGACCCTATTCATAGTCATAATTGAGGTAAACGATCTCCAGCCTCGCTTTCCTTTCTACTGGTACAACTTTCCCGTCACCTTCGCCTGCTATGCCGCCCTCATCTGCCTCTCAGCCTCCATCATCTACTCCATCACCTACGTCCAGTTCCTGCCTGATGGCCCTGAGTGGGACCGGGCCGTCGCTGCCACTGCATTCTCCTGCATCGCGTCAGTGCTTTATGCCATAGAAATGGCGGGCGTGTGAAACTTCTACGAGCTCAAAGAGATCCCCTGCTACGTGCACACTGTGCCAGGCCTGCTGAACGTGCTGGAGACCTTCGTTGCTGGTGTCATCTTTGCCTTCCTCAGCAACACCTCCCTATACCTGCACCAGCCGGCCCTGGAGTGCTGCGTGGCCGTGTACTCCATCTGCTTCATCCCAGCAGCAGTAACCATCCTGTTGAATCTGGGCGAATGGGAGAACAGGCTGCCAATCCCCTTCCCCATTTTCCAACTTGTGCTCACCGTGTTCTCTGTCCTCCTCTACATCAGTGCTCTTGTCCTCTGGCTGCTCTACCAGTTCTATGAGGAGTTGGGCGGGCTGCCCCAGCGGTCCAGCGATGTGAGCTGCGTTGATGACCTCATGTGCGCCTGGGACCAGCGCCTGGCTGTGGCCGTCCTGACAGCCATCAACTTGCTGGTTTACGTGGCTGAGCGGGGGTACTGGGCCCACCGGGTCTCTGTAGGGACTGAGGACCAGCCTGGAGACTCCCGATCCTCTGCTCACAGGAGGTATCCTCACTGAGCTCTGACGTCCTCTGATGCCCTCTTCCTGGCTCCCCTTTCCCTCCTCACATCCTTCCCCATGCATCTCATTCTCTTTTCTGTTCCTCTGTCTCCTTCCTGTCTTGTGTGGTTGCCCACATTCTCTTTTGCTTCTCTCATTTTTTCTATATTTTCTATTTTTTGGCCCTTTTCTGGTTTTCTTGTCTCCTGTGTCCTGACCACCTCTCCCCATTTTCCTTCTTCTGATCCATCAGGGACCTGAGACTCCTTCCTTCTGTGTCCACCGCCCCCTCCCGCCTCCTAAGGTGCAGACTCCACAGCACACAGCCCTCTGTGCAGCTGTTCACACCCTGGGCCTCCGGAGGGGCCTCATTGCCAAAGTGTGTCTGTCCCCCTGGGGGTAATAGTTGGTGTGTTTATGGGGGGTGTATGGGTGTTGGGGGTAAGTAGGTCCTCATTTCTGTTAGTGGAGGGGGCTGTACAATGCACTTCCCCTTTAAGTTAAATAAAATCTCTAGAGGTCAATAATGTCAAGTGGACAGGAAATTTGAAGCAGAGACCTTAGATTGAGACCCAACCTGTTGCACAACCCCACCAGAGATTGACTGGAGAATTTTCCCAGGCTTACTAATTATCTGCTGCCTAGAGGGTGTCTTAACAGAAGTGTCTTAACCAATCCAGCTCCTCTCTGGGCAAAGTAAAAAGGATCTAGGAAAAAAAAGCACAAGTTCTTGCAGACACCTGTCTGCAGTGTTGGTGAGGGACGGTGATGCAGCCCTCCTGCCTCGGTGATCAAAGCAGTAGGTCCTTCCTCTGCAGGGAGAAGAGCATGGTCCTGCCAGCCTTAACGGGGATGTTAGCTTGCTATTCTTTTTTCCTATTCTTTTCTTTTTTCTGATCAAGACAGCAAAAATTAGTAGGTGACCCTATTTGTAAAGGGGGAAAGTTTCTTTTCAAATTTTCTTCAGCGGGCAGTTTGAGGGGGTAGCATTTGACAGCATTGACAATGCTGATGTCATTGTCATAGAAACTGCATGGCTTGAGTATGTGGTGCACACACATATGCTGAAGCATAATGTGATCTATATAAATACATATAGTTTAGAAAAACTCCACAGAGCTTTTCGTGTCCATCATTGTCTCTGCTCAATCACATAGTCTGTTTCTTAATCACAGAGAAAGACTTGTACCCCTTCCCACATTTATAGTGTCCTTTTCAAGTTCAATATAAAGATGAAGGAAAACAAAGAAAAACTTCCACAAAATCCAAATATTCCAATTGCCCCAAATTTGCCTAGGGCTCAGAAGGATCCTATCCAATTTCCACCCTCACCCAAACCTGGGTTTCGTGGAGCCCCTTCCACTGATGCCCCACCCACACCTGGACCAGACCCTGGGTCACAGGTGGCCCAGCCTGGGACACAAGAGGTTAGGCCCACCCCAGTGCCGGCTTCCTGGGCCTGAACCCTTAAAGGGGCCAGGAAAGCACCTGGACGCCTCTCTTTAAGGGTGTGTGCCTGTGTGCAGGCTCAGTGGGTGTTTGTGTGTCTCTGTGTGTACCTGTATATGTGCCCATGGGTTCCACTGCACTGAGGCCAGTAGCAGTTTGTTTACAGGAACTGGTGACTGGGAAGGCACCAAAAGGCCTCTTCCTCTCTTCCTCTCAAATGCAAAGCCTCAGAGCCCAGCATCCTGGTGTCAGCAGGCCCAGAGGGACCCGGCAAGCAGAGCTGTGGGAGAGGGGCGAGGAAGGACCCCCGCTGCTGCCCCTCACTCCTGTGCTGGGAGGAAGCCTGGGATCTTCACCCACAGGCAGGTGCGGTGGAGGGGGAGGGCTCCCAGGAGGCAGTTTCCATGGCCGGTAAAACTTAAGAAGCAATGAAAAAGACTTGCTATTTTAAGACAAGACAAGAAAAATTTAAACATAAATATTTTCTCTGCCCATTTGAACCTTCTCCCTCCCCTCTGGTGTGCATTGTGTATTTGCATTGTGTATAAAACCTACCTTCACAAGGGCAGAAATACCTGCTCCACCATAAAGATCAATATTTCTGTTCTGGGCCCAGCCATGTAACTCCTTAGAAAATACTACTACTTACAAATGACTTTATTAATGTCACTACTTTATTACTTCTATTCTTCCTGTTTGACAAGATTCTTGTTTCTTGCTTTCACAATGTGTTATTGAGCCCCTGAAAAAACTAATGATAAACAGACTTGAAACGATTGACCTGATGTATAATTCTAAGATCACTGATTGTAATAGTGTGACTCTGGATATGGGAAGAAGCAACAGGAGGGAATCATTTCCTGGAGCTGACAGACTAGTAAGACAATTGGTCCAGAGGATTTTGGCTACTGTTACCAAGACTAGACGAGTAATTGCTTGCTGAGTAGCCTATCAATGAAATCTTTACCTGACCAGGGAATGAGCATTCCTAGCATCCTGGGACAAACTGGTCAGAAACACCTCCCAAACTTTAGCTGAAATAAGACAGAAACAAATGGAGAATATTGAGTAGTAAAAAATGTTGCCCACCACTGGGTTCTATAAGAATCAAGTCATTAACCACTGCAGTCACTGACCTATCCTGAAAGTAATCTACCCTGAAATGAATTCAGGGTGGAAATCAGGAAGAAGCACTTTATGTTGTAGCAAGACTGGCAGAACCAGAAAGAAACCAGAGGAAGATAGATATTCTTAGGAGAAATTTTTATGAACCCAGTTTCTTGCATCTTCCCATACTTAGAAAAGCACTAAATCCTTAACTCTGGTATCTGATCCTTTCGAAGAACAATAACTTGGTAAGATGTATGCTTGGTTGCATGTACCCAAATCACACACATACTGTCTCCAACCCTTAACTCTTCAGCACAGTTCTCACAGCTTTCTGAAAGACTGTCTCCCTGGTTATAATTCTTTGTTGATTTGAGTAAAACTTTTCACTTCTTTTTGAGTTGACAATTGATGAATTTTTTTACTGATATGAGCATGTATGCATTTATCTCTTGCAAGTTCAGTGCAAGAACTCTCATTTTCTTATATTTTCCTGAATCAGACGAAACACAAACTCCCTCCCAGAGAGGGAGGTGATGAGGTTGAAGAGGTATAAAATGGTCTCAGCTTGCAAAGCTTTGGAGGTGACATTTTAAAAGTTTGTGTTTCATCTTAAGATAACAAAGAGAACCCACCAGAGTTATTTCAGTTTGCATTCAGCACAAGCAGACATTGAGGAAAAGAATGGAAATAGACAAAGCAGCTAGAAGCTAATGGCAGGAGTGCAGGTGAGGGGATGGATGGATCTCAGGTTCATCTTTGTTCAAAGCTGCCTTTCACCGGGAACCCCTCTGTCCCTGGCCCCTCACATCATTGTCTCTGACCTTCACACCAGCCTTAGGAGAGTTATATAATCTCCAGTCTACAGATGAGAAACTAGAACCTCAACAGGGCTAGAGCTCAGGACCTCCCAGCCCTGGAGTCACTGAGCAGGGCCTGATCTCCAGTCTCTGCCCACCAGGTCCTGTCCTTCCTGTGGCTGCACCTCAGGCCAGGCTCCTGGGGCTTCCAAACAGCAGGGGAGCCCCAGCTGTGGTCTCGGTCGTCCAGCCTTTCTTTCACTTAGAGGACAGATGCTAGTCACATAGAGAGAATTCTTATTACAAAGCCACCCTTCCTTTCTGTAGACTCCAGTGAGTCCCGGTGCAGTGGGACTGAACCAGTAGGCTTGCCAGCTCCCCCTTAGCCTGAGCTCTTTAGACAGAGGATCCTGGGTGGGGGAGGTCCGTCAAGTGGAACAACTCCAGCCTCCACTGAGGACCCCGTGGATGAAAAGCTGGGACTGACTGGCAGGGTGATCTCTGCACCCCTGTCCTTCTAGTGAAAGTGAGTCACTCAGTTATGTCTGACTCTTTGTGACCCTGTGGACTATATAGTCCATAGAATTCTCTTCGACCAGAATACTGGAGTGGGTATAGCCTTTCCCTTCTCCAGGGGATCTTACCAACCCAGGGATCGAACCCAGGTCTCCCACATTGCAGGCAGATTCTTTACTGGCTGAGCCACAAGGGAAGCCCAAGAATACTAGAGTGAGTAGCTTATCCCTTTTCCAGCAGATCTTCCTGAACCAGGAATCAAACTGGGGTCTCCTGCATTGCAGGCAGATTCTTTACCAACTGAGCTATCAGGGAAGCCCCCTGTCTCTCTATCCCAGCCCTAAACCCTGGGGATAGGTGGACATGAAGAGATGAAGACACTCCATCTTGACAGAGGGACAAGCTCAGGGCTCTAAACAAGATCCTGATAGGTGTCCCTGGAGCTCCAGGACCTGGGAACAGAGGGTGGCTGTTCTTCACAGACATGAGCAGCTGGGCTGAAAGGCATCTGCCAAGGGTAACTGACCCTGCATTGAGCCAGAAGCAGGAGGCAGGGTTAGAGATTTGAAAGCTCTTCCTCTGGGAATCCTGGTTCCACTCCTTCCAAGAAAGCCTAAAACTCTAGAAGAAACCCCGGCTGAGAGGCAGGAATCCTGGGGTCACCTTCCACACCAGGTTGCAACACTGCTCCAGGTCTCTCCCAACCTCAGCTCATTGGCTGAGAGAGGGCATCTAGAGGTCCCTGGAGCCGCCCCCTGGAGCCACCCCTAACCAAATTGGAGACCCAGCCCCTCACGCCTCCTGCCAGAGCGTCCCTCAGGCTGGCTCTCCCTGCAAGTCAGCCTGGGGGAGAGATGGTCCAAGGACTCCACCTGGTGGCCACTCCACAGCCAGACACAGAGCTGCCTACAGCAGAGACCCCTGAGAAGTCAAGCTGCACCTCCCTGCCCTCTCACACTGGTTTCCAGGTGTCATAGGTGGGAATGCAAAGCACCGGCTCTGGAAACCTGTCTGAATGAAAAGCACTGGCATTGCTGTCAGATGGGCCTGGATTTGAATCCCTTGGGTTCTTAACTTTACCTGGGGCCCCTCATCCCTGCAGTGGGCTATTTGGGACATGTCCTGTGGAGCTGTGCCCCCTCTCTGCATGAACAGGCAGCCCAGGGAGATGGCAGGGGCGAGGCTGGACCAGTCACCAGAATCCCTCTGGAGGTGCTCAGTTCTTAGGCCAGTTGCTAATCCGTGGCTGCACATCATGGTTGCCTGATGTGGCAGTGCTTCTCAAAGTGTGGTCCTCGGACCAGCAGCAGAACATCAACAGGAAATTATTGGGAATGCAGATGCCTGGGTTCCACCCCAGACCTGCTGAGTCAGAAACTCTGGGATGGGGCCCAGAAGCCCCCCAGGTGATGCTGATCCTGGTCCAGTGTGAGAACACGATGCTTAAATACCAAGGTGCTGAGAAAGCTCCTCAGGGCATTCCAGGGTGTTAGGCACTGGAAACATCTGAAGGTCAACAGGGCCACCCTACCCCCACCCATCTGCCTCACTCCCCACCCCCAGGGATTCTGGTTCCTTGGAGCTGAAGCAGGACCCAGACACAGATCTAAATAGCAACATGCAGCTGATCCTAATGTGAGTCACTGCTCTGGTATGGACACTTCCTTACGTACACTGTGCATGCTCTTCCTTTAGAGGCCAGGCCCTGCAGCACAGGACAGGTGCGCTCTGCTAGGTCACTGGACTGTGCAGAGAATAATCACCAGATATTGACATTTAGTGGTAGCTTGAGCTATGACATGCATGGTGCTGGATGACTTGTATGTAATATCTCAGAAGAGCCCAGCGAATTGTTAGAATTTCCTGCTTTACAGTTCTAAAAACTGAAGCACAGAGAGGTTAAGTCCTTAGTCACACAGCTACTAAATGACAGAATCAGATTTCCAACCTATTTTTCTCAGACTCCAGAGTTCACCACTTTTGCTTCCTTTTTGTACAACAAGAGCAGGAATGAGGTGCTGAAGGTCACCATGCGGGGCATCCATCACTCCTGCTGTACTTTTGCCTGGAAGCTCCCTAGTGCTGTGGCATCAACTTCAAGATGTGATGAATGGACCTCGGAGCTGGGTATCACCTCAGGAAATAATGCCTCCTGCCTGGGCATAGATGTAGTTGGGAAAGGAAGGTGAGGTTTCATCCTGGACTCACAGGATTCAGGGTGTTAAGGAATTTGACACTTGCCCCTACCTTCTGCAATAGCTATTATGGAGAAAGAATCCAAGAAAGCACAGATATGCTGTGTGTATATGTCATAACTCAAAAAGCGTCTGTACTGTGAGGACAAGCACAAAACCGCAAATTAACTATATTCTAACACAGCAAAGGCATGAGATTACAGGACAGGAAAGGAAATGAAAGCAATATCTATTTCATTTCCCTCTTGCCTCCCTAACTTGGGCTCCTACCCCATCCCTGGAGCCTGAGGAGGCTTGGTTCCTGTGGCTGGACTCGGAGCATCACGACACTGGGAAGTGTGCCCTTAATTTTGATTCCTGTGACACTGGTATTGTGTGATTCCCTCTGGCTAGGACCACAAGTCAGCAGGGCCCATGGGTGGGAGCCCAGGACCAAACTCGAGCTCTGGGACCCAGGACTCAGCTGCAGGTCTTCCTTCCACAGAAACCTGAAGACACACATGTCCTGGCCTGTCCTCCCTGCAGCATCACTAGCAGGAGCTGCCATCTGAGGGGACACAGCCCCACCCAGAGGAGTGGGATCAGAGATTAACAGGGAGGAACCATGGAATGAGAGCAAGGCCATGGGGACAAGATGACATGGGAAGTAGAAACTATTCTGAATCACCTCCCCTAATTTTGCCTTAACATGTGGTTCTTCTCCACTGGAACAGGGGACACCCACCCAGCATGACTCCAAGATGGAGCATCATGGGGGAACCACAGAATAAATTAACATAATGTTTGACTCTTAAGCTCTAAAGATGCCATCCAGATGGGAGTCTGGCAGTAGTCCTACCTGTGAGGATTCTCCTGGCCTGGGAGACTGGTTAGCAGCTTCCAAGCTGGAAGAAGGGACTGGAAATGAACAGGGATGCTCTGTCTGATGCTGATGTGGAGGTTTTCAGGGCATCTCAGGGAGGGGGTGATGATGGATGGATGATCAGACCCCTTTTAAGGGCAGGAGCTGAAAGAGGAGACCCCTGCAGGACCCCTGGGAGGGGCCAGCCCTGAGGATGCTCCACGAACTGGGGTGGGCGGGGAGCAGAGTGGAAATGACTGGGGGGACCCCAGGGTCCCAGTGGCCCTGGGGCAGCCCAGTGGGTGTCTTCTGACCCAGGAAAAGTCACCCTCCTCCAGGTCCGCTGGTGCTGGGGTCCCCAGCTGAAGCCTCTGAGAGTACAGCCTCCTGGGCACCTCAGCAGGGAGCGGTGCCCCAGGTTGGGATGAGTCTGAAACAGAGGGTGAAGTGTTAAGGGGAAGTAGCAGTGAGACAGGCCTTGTGTGTTTGCTCAGGCACGTTACACTCTTAATTCACAGCCCAGGAAGTCAATTTCCAAAGTCTCAGCTTGCCTGCCATTTCCTTCTCCAGGGGATCTTCCTGACCCAGGAATCGAACCCGAGTCTCCCTCATTGAGGGCAGACTCTTTACCGTCTGAGCCACCAGGGAATCCCTAAGAACCAGAGTTGGCACGAAACAGTGCTGCCTCCTTGTGGACATTACCTGAAACTACAACTTGAGCACAGATAATGCCACCTCCAACTGACAAGGACTTTGGGAATGCTGACGACCGCAGCACTCAGGAAAGGCCCTGGGGAAGATATTGCAGAAATAAATTCCAAACACAGCTGACTTTCAAGAAGACAACTGCAACAGGTAAATTTTCCTCATGCCCTTTAAGGAAATAAAAAAAAAAAACTCAGACACAGGACAAGATGCTCAGCATCCCTACTTATAGGAAAAATGACAAAACTACACAAATACCACTATACGGTCAGAACGGCCAACAATCTGCATCCCCCCCAAAATAATAAAATTTCAAGTTAACTACAGCCTCTGACATTCCCAAACTTGGAGTATATCCCCAGAAAACCATCTTTCAAAAAGACACATGCACCCCAGCGTTCACTGCAGCACTGCTCACAGCAGCCGAGACACAGAACCACAAAGTGTCACCCACAGCTTAAAGCTTAAACAAGATGGGAAAATATTTGCCACAGACTATTACTCAGCCATAAAAACCACACCTGAAATTATGAAATTATGTGATTGGTCATCACAAAGGTGAACCTTAGAGGATCATACACTAAATGAAATCAGCCGGACAAAGGAAGAAAATACCAGATGAAGAATCTCCAGGGCAACATAAAAAAAGATTAAAAAAAAAAAAGGAACTAATTCATAGCTCAAAAGAAGCCTCTGAGAATTCAAACACAGAATTTTTTTTAAAGTTAAGGACCAGGTTGTATTCATAGGGGCTTGGGACTGACAAATACACAGAAATCCACTACTTCAGCATATACACCGAAATCTGTATCTGTAATAGAAGATCCATGAGGATTATCTCCTTCCCTCATTCCTTCCTTTGACATACACACACACAAAAATCTGTGTCTCTAATAGATACTGCACAAGGATCTGATATTCAGCAAATGGAACTTTCCTTTACCTTCTACAATAATCGTTATGGAAAAAGAATCCAAAAAAAGAACAGATGTGCTATATGGATATGTCATCACTGAATCAAGGGTGTATAAACCCTGACAACAAGCATAAAACCTCAAATCAACCATATTGCAACATAGCAATGGCATGAGGTTACAGAAAAGGAAAGGAAACAAAAGCAATATCTATTTCATACCCTCCTGTCTCCCTGACTTGGGCTGCTATCCCATCGTTGGAGTCTGAGGAGGCTTGGTTCCCATGGCTGGACTGGGATGGGACACTGGTCTTGACTTGACTGGGAAGGATGCGCTTAATTTAGAGCCTTATAACAACGGTATTGTCTGTTTCTCTGGCTGGGACCCCATGCCCTAGATACCCAAAGGATGCTGGCATGACCCTCTGACTTCAAGGACCTTGGAAAAATCACCTAGCCTCCAGGTCTCCTGGTGCTGGGGTCCCCAATTCAAGGTTCCTTCATGAGACTACAGCTTCCTAGGCACCTCAGCAGGGGCTGTGGCCCAAGTTGGGATGAGTCTGGAGGGGAGGGGTGAAGCTTTAGGTGGAAAAATTAGTGAGACACAAGCTCTGGAGTGTTTGCTCATGCACATTCCACTCTAAATCACAGCCCAGGAGGCCGACTCACCTTAAGGCTCGGGTTGCAGGAGGATCAGAGTTGGAATGAAGAAGTGCTGCCGCCTTGTGGGCATTTCCTGTACCTACAACTTGAACACGCGCATAATGGTGCCTCCAATTCACAAGGGCTGTTAGGCTGCTAATGGCAGCTGCCCTCAGGAAAGTTCCTGGGGCAGGTATTGCAGATAAATTACAAACACACTGACTTTCAGAAGCCAACTGTAACAGGTAAATTTTCTTCACATACTTTCAGGGAAAAGTAGAGAAGAAAATCTCCAAAGGGACACAGGACAAGATGCTCAGCACCCCTAATTATTACAGGAGGAATGCCATCAAAATAACAATGTACTAGTCAGAATGGCCGTTCTAAAAGTCTACAAACCATGTCTACTCCCGGCGTCCCACCTGACTCGGTCTCTGGAATTGACATTGGCAACAGCCACAGAAAGGAAGGCTATGCCAGGGGAAAAAAAAAAAAAAACTTTCAAAGGTGTCAAGCCTAGGATCTGACATAGCCACATCTGGTCATCTATCTTATGAAAACCATCATTCCAAAGACACATGCTCCCCAACGTTCACTGCAGCTGAGACACAGACATGGGAAAATGTCCACCGACAGATTAAAGAAACTGTGGTACACATACATACACAGTGGACTCTTCCTCACCCATGAATAGCCACCACTGAAGTGTGACATCAGTCACAACAAGACTGGATCTTGGAGAATCATGCATTACATGAAGTCAGCTAGACAGAGGAAGACAAAAGAATTTGATTTCTCTTACAGGCAAAATTTTAAAAATTTACAAAGGAACCAATGTAAAACACAAAAAGATTGCTGAGAATTCAAACACAAAGAATCAGTCTCAAAAAAGTAACAATAAAGGGGCAGGGATAAAATCAGAGATCCTGAAAAACATACGCAGGAATTTGTAATGATAATCCCCACTTCATGGATCACTGCCTTGTTGTGTCCAAGGGGCTTGTATAACTCAATGAAGGTATGAGCCATGCAGTGTAGGGCCACCTGAGAAGGATGGGTCATACCAGAGACTTCTGACAAAACGTGATCCGCTGGAGGAGTGAATGGCAAACCACCCCAGTAGACTTGCCATGAGAAACTCATCAACTGCTGTTTAAAAAGCTAGTGGATGCCATGGAACTCCAGTGGAGCTATTTGAAACGATAAAGGATGATGCCATTGATGTGTTGCATTCAATATGTCAGCAAATCCAGAAAACCCAGCAGTGGCCACAGGACTGGAAAAGGTCAATCCTCATGCCAATTCCCAAGAAGGGCAGCAATAAAGATGTGCTATTGGACAGTTATATTCATCTCCCATGCTAATAAGATCATGCTTAAAATCTTACTTGCATGCAAAGCATTATGCGAACCAAGAACTTCCAGATATCCAAGCTGGTTTAGAAAAGGAAGAGGAAGCAGAGATCAAATTGCCAACATTCGCTGGATCATAGAGAAAGCAAGGGAATTCCAGAAAAACATCTACTTCTGTTTCATTGATTACTCTAAAGCCTTTGACTGTGTGGATCATAACAAACTGGGGAAAGCTCTTAGAGAGATGGGAATACCAGACCAACTTACCTGTCTCCTGAGAAACCTGTATGTGGGTCAAGAAGCAACAGTTAGAACCCTGCAGGAAACAACTGATGGCTTCCAGATTGAGAAAGGAGGATGACAGGGCTGACTGCTCTCACCCTGCTTGTTTACCTATATGCTGAGCACATCATGAGAAAGGCCGGGCTGCTGAGTTACAAGCTGGGATCAGGATAGTTGGGAGAAACATCAACAGTTTCAGATATTCGGATGATACCACTCTAATGGCAGAAAGTGAAGAGGAACTGAAGAACCTCTTGATGAGGGTGAAGGAGGGGAGTGAAAGAGCTGGCTTAAAACTCAATATTAAAAATACTAAGATCATGGCATCTGGCCCCATTACTTAATGGCAAATAGAAGGGGAAGTATGGAAGTAGTGACAGATTTCCTCTTCTTGGGCTCTAAGATCACTGTGGATGGTGACTGCAGTCATGAAACCAGAAGATGATTGCTTCTTGGCAGGAAAGCTATGACAGACCTAGGGAGTGTATTGAAAAGCAGAGACATTACTCTGCTGACAAATGTCCATATAGTCAAGGCTGTGGTCTCCCCATTGGTCATGTGTGGTTGTGAGAGCGGGGCCACAAAGAAGGCAGAGCACCAGCGAATTGACGCCTTCAAACTGTGGCGCTGGAGAAGACTCCTGAAGGTCCCCTGGACATCAAGGACATCACACCAGTCAATCTTAAGGGAGAACAACCCTGAATACTCATTGGAAGGACTGATGCTGAAGCTCCAGGATTCTGGTCATCTGATGCAAACAATCAGCTCGCTGGAAAAGTCCCCGATGCTGGGAAAGATTGAGAGCGGAAGGATAAGAGGGTGTCAGAGGATGAGAAGGCTGGACGGCGTCACCAAGGTGATGGGCATGAACTTGGGCAAACTCCAGGAGATGCTCAGGGCCAGAGATGCCTGGCGGGCTGCAGTCCATGGGGTCTCAAAGAGTCAGACATGACTGGCCAACTGAACAACAATGACAATGATAATCCAGAAGGATCATCTTTACTTCCCTTCTTCCTTTCAAATATACACAGAAACCTGTATCTCTAACCTATACAAAGAAACCTCCCTCTGTAATAGGTAATTCACAAGGATTAGCTCCTCCCTTCCTTCCTTTCACAAACCCACAAAAAAATCTGTATATCTAATAGATAATCCAGGACATGATTTTCAGCAAAGGGAACTTGGACCAACTTTCTGCAATAAATTTTATGGCAAAAGAATCCCCCAAAGAAGTGATAGGCTATATGTATGTGTCATAGTTGAATCAGGCGGCTGTACACTAACAGAAGCATAAAAATGGAGATTGAAGAAAAGTAAAAGAAGGAAAAGGAATGCCCATGTGTTCCCTCCAACCTCCCTGACTTGGGCTGCGATCCCTTCCCTGGACCCTGAGCAGGCGTGGGTGCCCGTGCTGGACTGGATGGGGCAGAGACCACGGGTAGGGTGCTGGTAATAGAGCCCCCCCGCCCCCAAACCTGTACTATCTGGTTTGCTTGGCTGGGAACAGAGTCCCAGGGCACCTAAAGGATGGTGGCCCAACCCTCTGACGTCCAGGACCTTGGAAAATCACCTAACTCTAGGTCTCCTGGTGCTCTGGTGCCCAACGCAAGCCATCTTCTGAGAGTGGAGCCTCCTAGGCCCCTCGGCAGGGTGTGTGGTCCAGGTTGGGAGGAGTCTAGAGGGGAGGGGTAAAGATTTAGGGGGAAGAAGTACTCAGACCATGCCCTTGAGTGTTTCCTCAGGCACTTTCCACTATAATTCACAGCTCAGGAAGCTAATTTTCCCTAAGGACCTCCTTGCAAGGGGAACAAGAGTTGGGCAGGCAGAATTGGTATTGCCCTGTGGACATTTCCTGTAACTACAACTTGACCAGCAGTGCCCACTTGCACCTCCAATTCGCAAGGCCTGGGGGGCTGGTAATGACAAGCTGCCCTCAGGAAAGATCTTGGGCAGGTGGTGCAGAGATATACTCCAAACAGAGTTGACATTTAAAAGCCAATTCTGACAGGTAAGGATCCTAAATTCTTTATGGAAAAAAAAACCCAAACAGCCACAGCACATGATGATCAGCATCCTTAAATATTATAGGGGAAATGACAATCAAAACAGCAAGAAATCAAATCCCACCTGCCCTAATGGCCATCATCACAGGTGTGTAAACAGTAAATGCAGGAGAAAGCCGGGGGATGTTTGAACTCCACTACATGGTTGGTGAGAATGGACATTGCCAACATCCCTTAGAAAAGACAATTTTCTCATGCCAAAAAACCCCCAAAAAACCTTTCCGACAAGCTAAGCCTACTATCTGGCATCTTCACCTGGGTCAGTGTGCAGAGAAAACCATCATTAAAAAAAGATTCATGCACCCCAGCGTTCACTGCTGCAGTGCTTACAATAGTCAAGACACAGGACCACAAAATGTCCTGACAGATTAAAGCTTAAGGAAAATGTCATACATAAATACAATGGGCTATTACTCAGTCATGAAAAAGCAGCACTGAAAATATGAAACTATGCTCCAGGTTGCCACAGGAATGGAGCCTGGATGATCATACACTAAATTTAATCAGCCAGACAGAGGGAAAAAATAGCATATGATGTTCCTTTGAGGCAAATAAAAAAAGAGATACTAAGGAACTAATTTACAACACAGAAAGAGACTAGGAAAATTCAAACATAAAAGAAATTTCCCAAAAAAAGGAACAATAAAGGCCAGTGAAACATTTGGAAATCAGCACTACCATAGACAGAGGAATTTGTATCTCTTACATACACATAGAAATTTGTATCTGCATGACATACACACAAAAACCTGAATCTGTAATAGATAATTCACAAGGATTATCTCCTTCCTCCTTCCTTTCATATATGTGTGTGTGTGTGTGTCTATATATATATATATATAATCTCTATCTCTAATAGATACTATGGGCTTCCCTGGTGACATAAGGGGTAAATAATATGAAGGCAATGATGGAGACCTGGATTCAATGCCTGGGGCCAAAATATCCCCCAAAGAAGGGGATGGCTACCTACTCCAGTATTTGTGCCTGGAGAATTCCATGGAGAGAGGAACATAGTGGGTTACAGTCCTTGGTGTCGCATACACTCAGAATAGATACACCAGAAGACATAATATTCAGCCCAGGGAGGTTACCTGACCTTGTTCAATCATCTCTATGGCAAAGACTTGAAGAACAGAGATGCTGTGTGTAAATGTCATAACTGAAACCGGAGCCTGTTCAGTGACAACAAGCACAACACTGCAAATCAAACGTAGGCCAACGTAGCATCTGCGTGAGATTAACGAAAAGAAAAGAACAATGTCTTTTATTCCCTCCCATCTCCCTGACTTGGGCTGCTTTCCAGCCCGTGGAACCTGAGCAGGCTTGGTTCCCATGAGTGGGTAGAGAGGGATCCAGACAGTCGGGCCGGGTGCCCTTCACTGAGCCTCCTCTTCAACATGTACCATCTGGCTTGCCCTGGCCGGGACCATAGCCCCTACTGCATCCAAGGGATGGTGGACTGACCCTCTGGCCACGAGGACCTTGGAAAAGTCACCTTCCTCCAGGTCCGCTGGTGCTGGGGTCCCCAGCTGAAGCCTCCTTCTGAGAGTGCAGGCTCCTAGGCACCTCAGCAAGGAGCGGTGGCCCAGAATGGGATGAATCTGAAAGGAAGGGGTGAAGCCTTAAGGGGAAGAAGCAGTGAGACTCAAGGCCTTGGGTGTTTGCCCAGGCACCTTTCACTCTATTTCACAGCCCTGGAAGGCAACTTTCCCAAAGGCTCAGTTTGCCTGAAGAACCAGAGTTGGCAAGAAACAGTGCTGCCGCCCTGTGCACATTTCCTGTAACTACAACTTAAACACCTTGCTTTCTGCACCTCCATTCACAAGGCCTGTGGGGCTGGAATGACAGCTGCCCTCGGGAAAGGTCCTGGGGTGGGTATTGCAGAAATAAATTCCAAACACAACTGACTTTCAAGATGCCAGTTGCAACATGTACATTTTCTTCACACAATTTAAGGAAGAAAATAAAGAAAAAACAATCCCCAAATGGCTACAGGACAAGATACTCAGCATCCCTAATTATTACAGGAGGAAAGTCAATGAAAATAGCCAGAAATCTAATCACACTAATCCACAAACAATAAATGCAGTACAGAGCCGGCAAGACAAGTAACACCTCCCTCTCTGACCCAGCACAATCAGTGGGATGGACATTGGCAATAGCCACTGAAAGGAGAGTTTCCACGTGCCAGAAAAAAAACACTTTCCAAGTAGCTAAGCTTAGGATCTGACATATGCACACCTGGGCCAAGAAACTGTCATTCCAAAAGACACATGCACCCCACGTTCACTGCAGCACTACTCACAGTAGCTGAGACACAGACCCGAGAAAATGTCCAATGGCAGATGAAAGCCTAAAGAAAATGCGGGGCACATATACAATGGACTGTCACTCAGCTATGAGGAGGCACCACTGAAACTACTAAACTCTGTCGTCAGTCACTAGAAGGATGGACCTCGGAGGATCACACACTAAGTGACGTCAGCCAGAGAAGACAAAAGACTATGATACCCCTACAGGGAAAGTTTTTAAATATACGAAGAAACTCATTGAAAACTCAAAAAAAATCCCTGAGAATACAAACACAAACAACCAATCCCCAAAAAGTAACAATAAAGGGATATGGATAAATTCAGCGGTCATGACTAAAAAAACACATGAATCTCTATCTGTAATAGGAATCAAGAAGGATTATATTTTTCCTTTCTTTCTTCCTTCCAAGTATATTCAGAAATCTATCTCTAACATATACACAGAAAACTAAATCTGTAATAGATAATTTACAAGGACTATCTCCTCCCTTCCTTACTTTCACAAATACAAAATATCTGTAATAATAGATATCCTGAAGAACATGATTTTCAGCAGATACAACTTTCCTCAGCCTTCTGCAATAATCTTTATGGCAAAAGGATCCCCAAAACGTGAGTTATGCTGTTTATGTCATAGTTGAATCAGATGGCTGTCCACTGACAAGAGGCACAAAATTGGAGATTAAAGAAAAGTAAAAGAAAAGGAATCCCATTTTATTCCCTCCGACCCCCTGACTTGAGTTCCTATCCCATCCCTGGAGTCTGAGCAGGCTTGGATCCCACTGCTGGAATGCATGGGGGCAGAGACAGCTGGGCAGGGCGCCCTTAACTGAGCCCCCACTTAAACCTGTACTGTCGGGTTTGCTTGGCTGTGAACAAATTCTCCAGTGCACCCAAAATATCGTGCCCCAACTCTCTGACCACTCTCTCTGGTGGATATTGCACATATAAATTACTAACAGCCGACTTTCAAGAAGCCAACTGCAAATGGTAAATTTTCCTAACACCCTTTAATGAAAAAAAAAAAAGAAATAAAAACTATCCCAAATGGCAACCAGACAAGATGTTCAGCACCCCTAATTACTGCAGGAAGAATGACAGAATGACAACAAATGTCACCCTACACCAGTCAGAGTGGCCATCCACCCAAGTCTACAGGAAATAAATGTAGAAGAGAGCCAGGAGGTGAGGGAACCCCTTACATGGTCGATGGGAATGCACACTGGCAACAGTCACTAGAAAAGACAGTCTCTGCATGCCAGAAATTAAAGTTTCAAGATAGTTAAGCCTAGGTCTGACATTCCCACACCTGGGCTATGTCCTGAGAAAACCATCATTCACAAGACACATGCACCCCAACATTCTCCGCAGCACTGCTTACCACAGACAAGACACAGAAACACAAAATTTCCACCCACAGCTCAAAGCTTAAACAAGATGTGCTACGTACTTACCATGGACTATCACTCAGCCATAAAAAAGTGCCACTGAAATTGTGATATTATGTCCAGGGCTCCACAAGGGTGGACCCTGAAGGACCATACACTAAGTGAAATCAGCCAGACAAAACAGCAGAGGAAGAACCTTCCAGGCCACATAAAAAGAGATAAAAAGAAACCAATTTACAACACAAAAGGAGCCTCTGAGAATTCAAACACAAATAAAGGGTTAATAAAAGGCCAGGATGAATTCAGAGGAGGTTGGCACTAACACATACACCAAATTCTTTATCTGTAATAGTTAATCTACGTGCATTATCTCCTTCCCTCATTTGTTCCTTCACATTCATGCAAAAAACAAACAAAAACTGTATCTCTAATAGATACTGCACAAGGATCTGAAGTTCAGCACAAGAACCTCCCCCTACCTTCTGCAATAACCTCTATGGAAAAAAAATCCAAGAAAGCACAGATATGCTGTGTGTATACATCATAACTGAAAAACGCGGCTGTACATGGATGACAAGCACAAAACCGCAAATCAACTATATTCTAACACGGCAAAGACACGAGATTACAGAAAAGAAAATAAAAGCAGTATGTATTTCATTTCCCTTTTCCCTCCCTGACTTGGGCTCCTATCGCATCCCTGGAGCCTGAGGAGGCTTGGTTCCTATGACTGGGCTGGGAGGGTCTAACACTAGGAAGAGTGCTCTTAATTTAAACCCCTATGACGCTTGTATTTTGTGGTTTCCTCTGGCTGGTTCCTAACGCCCTAGGGCATCCAAAGGATTGTGGCAGGACCCTCTGACCTCGAAGACCTTGAAAAAGTCTCCTAGTCTCCAGTTCCCTGGTGCTGGGGTCCCAGGAGGGAGTGCAGCCTTCTGGGCCCCTCACCAGGGAGAGGTCCGCAAGGTAGGCATGAGGGTAGTGGGCTGGGGAGAAGCTTCAGGAGGAAGAATAGTGAGACACAAGCCCTTGGGTGTTTGCTCAGGCACATTCCACTCTAAGTCACAGCCCCCAAAGTCCACTTTCCCTCAGGCTCTGACTGCAGGTGGAACCAGAGTTGTCATGAAGTGCTGCCGCCTTGTGGACATTTCCTGTAACAACAACTTGCCCACCAGCGCTTACCTGTACCTCCAATTCAAAAGCCCTGTGGGGTGGTTAATGACAGCTGCCCTCAGGAAAGGCCCTGGGGTGGCTATTGCGGAAATAAATTCCAAACATAACGGACTCAAGAAGTCAATTGCGATGGGTAAATTTCCTCAAATCCTTTGTGGGGGGAAAAAAAAAAAGAAAAAATGGCCACAGGACAAACCATTCAGCATCTAATTATTACAGGAGGAAAGACAATCAAAATGATGACAAGAAATCAAATCCCACCAGTCAGAATGGACACCCTCAAAGGCCGACAAAGAGCAAATGTGGGAGACAGCCAGTTAATGATTGAACCCCACTACACGGTTGGTGGGAATGGACGTCGCCAACAGCCCCTAGAAAAGGCAGCCTCCGCAAGCCAGAAGATAAACTTCTCAAGAGAGCTAAGCCTCGTGTCTGACATCCACACCTGGGCCTATAGCCCCAGAAATCCATCATTCAAAAAGACACATGCACCCCAACATTCACTGCTGTACTGCTTATAATAGCCAAGACACAGAATGACAAAATCCTGTAACAGATTAAAGCTTAAAGACAATGTGGTAAATACATTGGACTATTAGTAAGCCATGAAAAGCAGCGCTGCAGTGATGAAATTAGGCCACAGTTTGCCACAATGATGGAGGCTGGAGAATCAAACACTAAGTGGAAGAAAATAGAAAATAGAGGAAGGAAATATAATATGATGTTCCTTCTAAACAAAAATAAATAAAGAAACTAATATACAATACAGAGACAGAGACTCTGAAAATTCAAACACAAACAGGAATTCCAAAGAAAAGAAACCATAAAGGGCCAGGGATGAATTAGGAATTCAGGACTACATATACATAGAAACGGTATCTGAATAGATAATTCACAAGGACTACCTCCTTTCTTCCCTGCCCTCCTTCCTTATTCCTTCATTCCTTATTCCTTCCTTCCACATATACACAGAAATCTGTATGTCTAACAGGTACACACAAATCCATATGTCTAACATATACACATAAATCTGTACTCATAATAGATAATTCAAAGGATTATCTCCTTCCTTCCACATACGTAAATATCTGTATCTCTAATAGATACTGTGGGCTTCCCTGGTGGCTCAAAGTATAAATAATATGAAAGCAATGAGGGAGACCTGGGTTCAACCCTGGGTCAAAACATCCCCAGGAGAAGGGAATGGCCCCCCACTCTGTATTTGTGCCTGGGAAATCATGGAAAGAGGAGCCTGTTGGGCTTTAGCCCTTGGGGTCACATAGAGTCAAAATAGATGCTCCAGAAGGACAGAATGTTCAGCATAGGGAGCTTACTCTCCTTGTTCAATAACGTCTATGACAAAGAAGTGAAAAAGGAACAGATATGCTGTATGTACACGTCATAACTGAATCAGGAGCCTGTACACTGACAGCAAGCACAGCACTGCAAATCAAATACAGGTCAGCATTTCATCAGCATGATATTAAAGAAAAGAGTAATGCCTTTTTTATTCGCTCTGGTCTCCCTGATGTGGGCCGCTTGCTGTACCTGGAACCTGACCAGGCTTGAGTCCCATGACTGGGCAGGAGAGGGGCTGAGACAGTTAGGGTGAGTGCCCTTAACTGAGCCTGCTCCTAAGCCGGTAGCATCCGGTTTGCTCTGGCTGGGACCATAGACCCTAGTGCACCCAAAGGATGGTGGCTTGACCCTCTGGCCACAAGGACCTTGGAAAAGTCACCTTCCTCCAGGTTTCCTGGTGCTGGGGTCCCCAGCTGAAGCCTCCTTCCTGAGAGTGCAGCCTCCTAGGCACCTCAGCAGGGAGCAGTGCCCCAGAATGGGAGGAGTCTCCAGGGGAGGGGTGAAGCCTTAAGGGGAAGAAGGGAGACCCTGGCACATTCCTCTCTAATTCACAGCCCTGGAAGCCAACTTTCCCAAAGGCTCAGTTTGCCTGAGGAGAAGGCAATGGCAACCCACTCCAGTACTCTTGCCTGGAAAATCCCATGGACAGAGGAGCCTGGTAGGCTGCAGTCCATTGGGTCACGAAGCGTCGGACACGACTGAGCGACTTCACTTTCACTTTTCACTTTCATGCATTGGAGAAGGAAATGGCAACCCACTCCAGTGTTCTTGCCTGGAGAATCCCAGGGACGGTGGAGCCTGGTGGGCTGCTGTCTATGGGGTCGCACAGAGTCGGACACGACTGAAGCGACTTAGCAGCAGCAGCAGCAGCAGGCAAGAAATAGTGCTGCCGCCTTATGGACATTTTCTGTAATAACACCATGAAGAGCTGTGCTGCTGGACATTTAATATTCACAAGGATCCAGGAGCTCCAAAAAATTAAATACATGCCCTAGAGAAATGTTTTATGGGTGGCCATGGAAAAATAATTCAAAATAAGGCAGGCATTAAAGAAGCCAATTTCAAGATATAAGTATAACTCACACCCTTTTCAAAAAAATCACATGAAATGATGTCAACATTGTTAAATATTAGAGAAATGCAAATCTGAACTACAGCAAGGCATCACATCACACTGGTCAGAATGGCCATTGCCAAACACTCCACAAACAATAAGTGCTGGAGAGGCTGTGCAGACAGGGGAACACTCCTCCACTGATGCTTGGGATGGAAATTGGTAACAGCCACTGTGGAGGACGCAGTGAGGGTTCCTTCAGACATGAAAATGAGAAAGAAGTTAGAAAAATTCCTAACACCGTACACAAAATAAATATGGTGTAAATATCTACAGGCAATGATGGATACTATGAAATTCTTGAGAAAAATATAAACAGGACATGATTTGACATAAAATGCAGGAAGTCTGCTGTGGATCTACCTCTCAGAACAATGAAAAATAAACCACAGATCAGAAAATGGGATTTCATTAACCTTAAAACCATTTGCCTACCAAAGGAAACCCTAAACAAGAGACAAGCACAACCCTCAGAATGGGAAGAAAGATTTGCAAACCAAGACACCCACAAGGAATTCATCTCCAAAACATACAAACAGCTCATGCAACTCAATATCAAAAATAAATACAACCCAAGAATAAAATGGGCCAAAGATTGAAGATGATATTTCTCAGAGGAAGGCCTGCAGATTGCACTTGGGCACATGAAAAGATGCTCAGCATCACTAATTATAGAAAGACTCAAAGTCCAATAAGCTAAGCACTCACATTGGTCAGAATGGCCATTTCAAAACATCTTAAAGAATAAATGCTAGAAAAAAAATGCTAGGACTTACCTGGTGGTGCCATGGTTAAGAATCGCCTGCAAATGCAGGAGACAGAAGCCCGGTGCTCTGGAGCCCACATTCTGCAGCCAGAGGGCACCTCAAGGAGAAGCTGCACAGTAAAGCTAGAGAGTAGCCCCGCTCGCTGCAGACAGAGGAAGCCTGCGCTCAGCAACTAAGGCCCAGTGCAACCAGAAGAATGAATAAATAAAATTATTTTATAAGAATAAATGCCAGAGAGGGTGTGGAGACAAGGGAACCCTCCTGCACTGTTGATCGTAATGTACATAGGTTCATCCGGTAGGGAGAACACATGGAGGTTCATTTAAAAAATAACAGAAGTACTTCAGGACCCAGCAAGCCCATGTCTGGGCATAAATCTGGAGAAATTCAAAAATTTAAAAGCCAAGGGAACGCCTGCAGTCTCGGCCCCACAAGGTACAACAGCCAAGTCTGGGAAGCAAGCTAATTGATGAAATTACAGATGAATGGATACACGGTGGGGTCCATATACCCAATGCAATATTTCTCAACCATAAAGAAGTAGGAAATAATTCCAAGGCCAGCCACAGAAAAGAAAATCAAGATGATCATTCCAGGTGAAGTAAAGGAGACAGGGACAGACAAGTATCGTATGATGTCACTTCTAGGTAATCAAAACATGGATGCAAATGAACTTCTTTACAAAAGAGAAGCAGATTAACATACTTAGAAAAGAAACTTAGGGTTACCAAGAAAGAAATGTGGAGGGGGGACGAGGGGAATTAGCTGGTTCAGGTCAATATATACACCTCAAAACAGGTGCTGTTGTTGTTCAGTCGCTCAGTCGTGTCCAGCTCTGTTGCGACCCCATGGACTGTGTAGCCCACCAGGCTCCTCTGCCCATGGGAGTCTCCAGGCAAGAATACTGGAGTGGGGTGCCATTTCCTCCACCAGGGGATCTTCCTGACCCAGGGAGCGAACCCGTGTCTCCTGCATTGAAACTGACTCACTGGACAGAGGACTAAGTCAGCAGTGCAGAGAGGGAGGTGGGAGGGGCAAGACAGGGGTAGGGGAATGAGAGACACACACTGCTATCCGTAAAAGAGATACGCTACTACAGCAGAGTGAAACACAGTCATTATTTTGTGATTCCTTTAAACAGAGTATATTCCATAAAAATATTGAATCACTATGTTGCACACCCAAAACAAACATAGGAATGTAAATCAACTGTACTTCAGTTAAAAAATACAGTTGATGGCTAGCTACAAACACAAAAAATAATCAACAAAAAAAGTTAGCAAAATAAAACTGGGTATTTTTTAAAAATAGGAGATTCTATCAAGAAATTAATTTTGATGAGATTTTAAATAATCATATAAAGTAGTTTTAGTCTTTTAAAATTTGCTTCACAAATCATTCAGGTCAAGCCAATTAATCTAACTACAAAATAAATATGCTTTTTTGAAAGTTATGTTGCTTTTGTCAGTGTTCTCTGAAAAAATACTTTATTTAATGTTATTTTTTATGCACTTGCTCCTTGTGAGAAAAGCTATGACCAACCTAGACAGCATTTTGAAAAACAGACAATCACTTTGCTGACAAAAATCTCTATAGTCAAAGCTATGGTATTTCTGGGAGAAGGCAATGGCACCCCACTCCAGTACTCTTGCCTGGAAAAATCCCATGGACAGAGGAGCCTGGTAGGCTGCAGTCTATGGGGTCGCTAAGAGTTGAACTTGACTGAGCAACTTCATTTTCACTTTTTACTTTCATGCATTGGAGAAGGAAATGGCAACCCACTCGTGTTCTTGCTTGGAGAATCCCAGGGACAGGGGAGCCTGGTGGGCTGCCGTCTATGGGGTCGCACAGAGTCGGACACGACTGAAGCGACTTAGCATCAGCAGCAGCATGGTATTTCTAATAGTCACGTACAGATGTTACAGTTGGACCATAAAGGCTGAGCGCTGAAGAACTGATGCTTTTGAACTGTGTTGCTGGAGAAGACTCTTGAGAGTCCCTTGGACTGCAAGGAGATCCAACCAGTCCATCCTAAGAGAAATCAGTTCTGAATATTCATTGGAAGGACTGATGCTAAAGCTGAAGCTCTGATATTTTGGCCACCTGATGTGAAGAACTGACTCGTTGAAAAAGACCTTGATGCTGGGAAAGATAGAAAGCAAAAGGAAAAGAGAGAGGCAGAAGATGAGATGGTTAGACAGCATCACTGATTCAATGGACATGAATTTGAGGAAACTCCAGAAGATAGTGAAGGACAGGGAAGCCAGAAGCCAGTGTGCTGCAGACTGTAGGGGCAAAATGAGTCGGACAAAACTTATCAACTAAACAGCAGCAATATGTACACAGAAAGCTGTACCAGTAATTTTAATATATCTTATCTTATATAAGCTTATCTCCTTCCTTCCACATATACAAAAAAAAAATCTGTATTTCTAACAGATACTCCACAAAGACCTAATGTTCAGCACGGGTTCAACCTTCTGCAATAAGCTCTTAAGCAAAAGAATTTAAAAAAGAAGAGATACGCTGCATGTATATGTCATAACTGAATCAGGCGGAAATCGACTATACTCCAGCACAGCATAGACATGAGGTTAAAGAAACGGAATAAAAAAGTAATGCCTAGTTTATTCCCTCCAACTTCCCTGACTTTGACTGCTACCCCATCCCTGGAGCCTGGGCAGACTTGGGTCTCTTGTCTGGACTGGGGTGGGGTCCAGGCGGCTGGGTCGAGACAACCCAAACTTTAATAGAGAAGTGTACCTATGTAATTTTGACCCCACAAGGTACAGCAGCCAAGACAGGAAGCAGCTAATTATAGGACCACACATGAATGGAGACAGAGGTGGGTTCATGTTCACAGTGCAGCGTACCTCCACCAGAAAAAGGAGGATATAACGCGGAATCCAGCCACAGAAAAGGAAGGAGGCGTGGTCATCCCAAGTGAAGTAAGGGAGACAGGCAGCTGCAAGTATCACATGATCACTTCCAGGTGTAATCTGAAAATGGATACAAGTGAACTCTTTCTAAGAGACACAGCTCAGAGACTTAGAAGGGAAATCTCCAGTCACCAAGAATGTAAGATGTGGGGCAGGGAGAAATGAGCTGCTTCAGACTAACATATGCACATAACTATTTCTAAAGTAAGACACCAGGACCCACTGTGTAACACAAGGAATCTTACACCACACTATGTAATCACCTATATAGAAAAAGAACCTCCCCCAAAGCGTATACATCTATATGGAAGTGAACCAGTTGCGGTAGATTGAAAAGGAAAGGGGGAAAAAAAAAAAAAAAACACAAGATTTTAATTCACCTAAAAACTCTAGTTCAAATAATTGATTAAAAACAGAAAGAAAAAAAAATGGGAAAAAATGCTAACTCTATTCCCTCCAGGCAATAGTGACCGGGCTGGTGTCACATCCCTGAAGCCAGATTGGCTTGCGTCCCAAGGCTGCAGAGTCCAGGAGCTGAGGGAGCTGGGAGCATGTGGCAGGCAGTGTACCTCCAAAACCAACCTGGAGTATCTCTTCCTTTCTGCAGAGCCCCCAACCTCCAGATACAGGCAGGAGAAATTGAAAGCTTGGAGTTAACATATACACATTAATTCGTGTCGGATAGATGATCCAGAAGTTTATTGAACACATTGTAATCATGCGAAGAGTTGACTCATTGGAAAAGACTCTGATGCTGGGAGGGATTAGGGGCAGGAGGAGAAGGGAACGGCGGAGAATGAGATGGCTGGATGGCATCACCGACTCGACGGACATGAGTTTGAGTGAACTCCGGGAGTTGGTGATGGACAGGCAGGGAGGCCTGGCGTGCTGCGATTCATGGGGTCGCAGAGTTGGACACCACTGAGCGACTGAACGGAACTGAATCACCTAAACGTGAAAAAGGACCTGAAAGATAACAGATACACATCTATGTATAATTGAATCAAGTTCTTGTACACCTGAAACAAAAACATCAGAAATCAACTATGTTCCGATATAAAATTACAAGAAAATTACAGAATAAAGAAATAAACATTGTAGCGTGGAGAAGTGATGCCGCCTTGTGGCCATTTTCTGTAACAACACCATGAAAACCAATAACATGAAAAACCAATAACAATTAAATTACCTGAGCTTGGTGAAGGGGAAACCAGGCAGTGGTGACCTATGAATTAGACATGTGATATGCTATGATATGGAGAAGGCAATGGCACCCCACTCCAGTACTCTTGCTTGGAAAATCCCATGGACGGAGGAGCCTGTTAGACTACAATCCATGGGGTCGCTAAGAGTCGGACACGACTGAGCGACTTCACTTTCACTTTTATGCATTGGAGAAGGAAATGGCAACCCACTCCAGTGTTCTTGCCTGGAGAATCCCAGGGACGGGGGAGCCGGGTGGGCTGCCGTCTCTGGGGTCGCAATAGTAGGACACGACTGAAGCGACTTAGCATAGCATAGAATGATATGACATTAATCTGACAGCAAAGGTTGTCACTCAGCAGAACACAGAGCAGCAACCCACTCAAAGGTGCCTGACCTCACGTGAATGTGACAACGTGAAGAGAAGAAAAGGGACCACAGGTTAATCAGGCAACACCCTCAATTCAGATGTTGGGAATCTCCGAAGTGACAAGACACACTGCAGGCACACAGCAGATACACGGCCTCTGTGTACACAGGATCCCGACCCACGTGGATGGGGTGAGACCCACACAATCCCCAGAGCCTGCACCTGGGGTCCCACGACCCTTGGTTAGGGTGTCCTGTCTCTGAGGAGTCTCCTGAGGAGTCTCCAGGAGCCCCAGGGAGGGTGAACATCGCGGGGGTAAAAAGGCAAACAGGCACAGCCTGTATAAAGTGAATTCCATAAAGTACTGATTCCTAAACACAAGTGAAGCTCTCATGTATCCTTCCCTTTTTCTTGTCTTTGTGTGTGTGGTCTCCCCACATACGTGATCCTGACCCATGCAGAGGGGGTGAGACTCACACAGTCCCCAGAACCCCCCCTCGGGTCACGTGCCCCCTCGATCAGGACACCATGGCTGTGGTCAGCCAGACCCCAGTGGGTAAACGAGCCAGGTCTGTGGGACCCCCGGGACCCTAGAAAGAAGTGCAGGGTCTGTCTCATCTCCCCTCAATTGTCCCTGAGAAGTCAGGCCCCTCCTGTTTTCACTTTGGTTCTGTGTGATTTTTTTTTTTTTTTTTTACTGGTTTGGAAGCTCATGCTGGAGTTAAATACAGTACCTTGGTTCTGGCGGGCTCTGTCTTTCTTGTCCCGACGAGGTGCTGAGAAAACACAGGAGAGCTGGGCTGAAAGACGAGGGGCAGCTCTGTTCTCTTCGGAGGAGAGAGTCGACTGGAAGGAGTTCACAGCCGCAGCCTCACCTGCTGCCCATTGACTTTATGCCCGATCCCTGTGCCCTGGAACCAATTCACCAGGTGAACCTGCTTCTCTACTCAACCCGAATGTGCTGGAAAATTGGAATAATTACCAGGTAGCCCACCTGAGGGGTCTCCAGGAGCCCCAGGGAAGCTGAACCTGGCAGGCCCCCCAGAAGGGCCATGGAACCCCACTCAGAGAAGAGCACGGTTACCTAGAGAAGGCCTCCTCAGCTCCAGACCCCAGACAGCTGAGCACTGACATTCAGATGCAAGCATGGAGTTTTCTAGGACAGAAGCCAGACCAGGCCTCCACCCGGGTCTCCATGTCCCAGTGCAGAGAGTACAAGGTCAGGTCTAAATGTTCTCACTGCAGAAAGTGTAGGGAATGGAGTTAGAGAAGGCGAGGTTCAGAAAAAGAAGGAGATCGGCACTTTACAGGAACAGATCACCTTTAATGAGGTGAGAAGGGGCAGCAGTCAGATTAGTGAGCTGCTACACTAACCCAAGAAAAGAGCAGGTATGTATAGGCATATATGTGGAAATCTACTGTCTTAAGGGGGCCTGTTCTTCTCCAAGGTTGTTCAGAGTAGATATCTCTTAAATGGCTGGGGCAAGGAATTCTGGAGATCGGCCAGAGGCTGGACTGGCTGGGAGCTGGTTGTAACCAACCTTAATGTCCATTTTTTCCTTTGGGTGAGAGAGTTCTTTGTTTTGCATAGAATGGTGGGGAGGACCAGAGGGGAGTTTAACTCCAGGCTATTTTGAGCCTGTAACTTTCCTTCAGAAAGCACAGTCTCATCTAAACATCATCATGTAGATAGGACTTATAGAGGGCTAAATCTACCATGTAGACAGAACTTGGTCAGGTTCAAACTAGTTTAGCGCTGGTCTCCCAGGAGGCACAGGTCACACATGCAGGGTCTCTCATCATCAGATGGGGGCTCACCCTCGTGTGGGAACTAGGAAGAAGTCATCACTGGGCTCCACACTTCACCCACATCAGGAAACTGAAAGAATCTGTCCTATTACACATTTCAACAGGCAAAACAACGTTACCAATTTCTCTGGCCACATGATGGTCAGGGGAGCAACAGGAACTTCTCAGAGTGCAGCCCAGTGTCCTGTAAAGACAGATAGGAAAAGGCCTGATTCCAGCATCCCAGCTTCCAGCAGGAGGTGGCCATGCTGGAAATCTTCTGAAAAAATACATTCCTTATCAGAATAAAAATATATTGTTGAAATCGCAAGCATACTAATTACTGTTTGCACACCTAAAATATTCTTAAAAGCTTGGCACCCTGATCTTTGCAGTTTTCATTGTTTCCTTCGGTTCAGATTTTCAAGCCATCTTTTCAAACTACTTTCTTCTAGTTCTGTTATTTGTTATTATATGAATGAAGGGTCACACTTAAAATAAAAGAAAACCCCTGCCAACAATTAGTGACAAAGATCACATGAGCTTCAGGAATTTTTCTTCTAACAGTTTCATTTTTCTCCATGATGAAAACAGAAAACATAGGCCCCCCTGATTTTTTGCTTCTCTGTTCAAACTGAGCTAAAATGAAATTGATGCTCATAGCAACAAGTAACAGTTTTGAGGTTTGAAATGTCATGCCAGAGTAACAGGGCCTGGAGAAAAGGGAATGATCCTAAGCTGCTGGAGAGAAACCACATCCTAAAATTCAAATTGGACAGATTCAAACTATGACAGAATGTGATTACATGGAGTATGAACCAAGGGTCTCCATGTAGCAAGCAATATGTGAAGACAAATTTGATGTCTCAGATGTGAGAGTAAAGGTTTCTTCTCAGATCTGCAGCTTGTATGCACAAATTCTTTTAGAATACTGCATGTATCTTTTCAAATTATAGCTTAGTCTGTATGGCTGGGAGTGGGATTGCTGTATCATATGGTAACTATTTTTTTTTTTTTTTTTTTTGAGGAACTGCCATACTGTTCTCTACAGTGACTGCACCAATTAACATTCCTACCAACACTGTTGGAGGGTTCCCTCTTCTCCACACCCTCTGTAACACTTGTTATTTGGAGATTTTTTAAATGATGGCCATTCTGACCAGTTTGAGGTGGTACCTCACTGAAGTTTTGATTTGCGTTTCTCTAATAATTAACAATGAGGAGCATTACAGGATGATTCTTTAATTTTCAGATATGTGAAGTACGTTAAGTGTAACCTGTCAACTTGACCATTATTTTCACAGATGAGGATTTATTGAATATTTAGTTATTTCCTTTCTTCCTAGTCTAACTATAGGGGACATTCATTATCATGTTACTTAAGGCAATGATCTTGGTTATGCCTGCAATGCAGAAGACCCAAATTTGATCCTTGGGTTGGGAAGATCTCCTGGAGAATGGAATGTCTACCCAGTATTCTTGCCTGGAGAATTCCATGGACAGAGGGTCCTGGTGGACTATTGTCCATGGGGTTGCAAAGAGTTGGACACGACTGAGCAACTAACACACATGCGCGTGCATGTGCATACATACACACACACACACATACACACACACACATACACACACACACACACACACACACACACACACACACACACACACACATACACACACACACATCTTTGAACAGTTTTAGAGAACTGCATTGCTCCCTATACAGGGAAGGTTTGTGTTGGGACCAAGGTCTGCTGTTCCTTGAGCAAATAAATGCTGTTCCTTGAGCAAATTCAGTCACTGCCCAGGGGGTACATGGTGAGACCACCTTGTCAGCTGACATTTCCCACATCTCAGGCCTCAGACTGACCATTCCATTTGTGGTGTAACAGTTTGCCCTGGTGATACAGCTTGACCTCTTTCTGTATGACTAGGTGAGCTGTTAATAACATTTTAGGATTCTGTAGGATTAACAGCCCTCTAATAGCAAAATATCGGAGAAGGCAATGGCACTCCACTCCAGTACTCTTGCCTGGAAAATCCCATGGATGGAGGAGCCTGGTACGCTGTAGTCCATGGGGTCGCGACTGAGCGACTTCACTGTCACTTTTCACTTTCAAGCATTGGAGAAAGAAATGGCAACTCACTCCAGTGTTCTTGCCTGGAGAATCCCAGGGACGGCAGAGCCTGGTGGGCTGCCGTCTACGTGGTCGCACAGAGTCGGACACTACTGAAGTGACTTAGCAGCTGCAGCAGCAATAGCAAAATATATGTTTTAAAGTTACACCAGGACCCAGGGGTTACACCATGAGCCTCAGGGAGTTTCTGCTGGATTTTTCTGTTCTGACATCAAGGCCCATCCCCAGTTTGATGACAGCACAATTGCCAGAGACTGGATGAGCTACATAATTGGGAAGGATCAGCGCAAAATGAAAATGTCGGAATTCTTGTGTAAGAATATTTGGATGGTGACAGCCAGCCTTAAACCAAGCACAGAGCCCTTCTAAGTGCAAGAGGAGCCCCCGACACCATGCAAACCTGTGCCCATGAAGCCAGCCCCAGCCAAAGACTTCTGTTTGAATAGAGTCAATCTTGTGTAAAGGTGTGCTAAATTGACTTATAACTTCAAATATTTGTATTAGTGATATGTGGACTTGTTTTCTATCGAAAACAGGTGCATTTTTAATTGAAGAGTAGTTGTTTTACGTTAATTCCAGGTGTACAGCAAAGTCATTCAATTGTATATATATTATATATATATAATATATATTACATATATTTATATAAGCATATATAATACATACATATAAACATACCCACATACATGTTCTTTCTCAGATTATTAGGCTATTACAAGATATTGATTATAGCTCCCCATCCTGTTCATAGGGACTTGTTTATCTATTTCATATATAGTAGTATGTATCTGTCGATACCAGACTCCTAATTTGTCCCCCACCTCTTTCCCCTTTGGTAACCATAAGTTTGTTTTCTATGTCTGAGACTATTTCTGTTTTGTCAAGAAGTTCATTTGCATCATAGTTTAGATTCCACACATAAGTGATATCATATGCTATTTGTCTGTCTGTGCCTTCACTTAATATGCTAACCTCTAGGTCCATTCATGTTGATGAAATGGCATTATTTCATTTATTACGGCTGAGTACTATTCCATTGTATATTCTATGATTTGTGGACTCTTGATTCAGGCCTTAGAGATGTTACCCACAGACCTGTTTGCATGAACGTGCTCTCATGGTGAGGGCTAAACCATGATTCCCCAGAAGAAACTTACCTGATGGTCTGGGCCTCATCTTCTGACATGGAGCGCTCCCTGATCCCCTTAACAGAACATTATACTGCCCCTCCCACCTGCCCAGAGGGACCGCTCCAAACAGGCCACTTCCCAGCTCCTTCAACACGGTAATCTCTTCACTTTGCAGACCCCAGACTCCTAATACGGCAACACAGGCGCACTTTAGGATGAGAGCAGGAGGCTCTGGGGCTAGCAGCGTCACAAGTGACTTCCTCTCCAATGAGAATTTAACACCGACAGGATGAAGCACAGCACGACTTTTTAAAAAGTTGCTCAGTTAAAAAGAAAACCCTTGGTAATGTGATCTTAGGACCTGTTATACCACATGATATTGCCACCAGAACAATATTGCTCCTGAAATAGCTACAATTAGTGACAAGAAAGGTTAAAGTTAAAAAAAAACCTTTGCCAACTAGAGGCTTCTTGGAAAAACAGGGTGACCAAATGTGCTTACTGCCCTTAGCTTGGTAAGGTTTAGTGTTAGGTAGATTAATTGGCTTGACTGGACTAATAAGTTCTTGAAAAGCAAGAATTAAAACAGTAAAGCTATTTTAGGTGATTTTTAAAATTCTCATCAAAATTAATTTCTTGATGGAATCTTCTATTTTTAACAATTTCCCATTTTTATTTCACTTATTTTTAAATTTTTGACTACTTTATTGTTTTTGTAGATAGCCATCAACATTTTTTTAAGTTGAAGTACAGCTTATTTACAATACTATATTAGTTTTGGGTATTCAACATAGTGATTCAATATTTATATGGATTATACTCCATCTAAAGGTATTACAAATAAAGGCTATATTTCCTCATGCTGTATAATATATCCTTATACTTTATGGATATTATACATAGTTTCTATCTCTTAATCCCCTATACCTATCTTGCCCCTCCCACTGGTAACTGGTAACCATATCTATGAGTCTGTCTCCATTTCATAGATAAGTTCATTGGTGTTATACTTTAGATTTTACATGTAAGTGATATTATATGGGATTTCTCTTTGTCTTTCTGACTTACATCACTTATTATGATAATCTCTAGGATTATACTGCTGAAAATGCCATTATTTTAATCTTTTTATTAACTGAGCAGTACTCAGTATATATTTCACATATGAAAACCTAGGTATATATTTCATATAAGAAAACATAGGTATATATTTCATATATGAAAATATACATACATATATTTGCAGAGTGCACTCCTTTGCTATTGTTCTTTAACCAAAAGGATGAAAATTTTACAATAACTTCTAATGATACTAATTCTTACAACTGGGGCTTGGTAAAAGTGTATTTTGCCAGGATTTTCAGCGCAAAAACTGAAAACTGAAGTTCTCAAAAGTCAGTTTGCTTTAGTGCTTCAGATTCACCTGGACGCTTATTTACTAAAATCATCAGACGGCAGTTCAGAGCTTCTGATTTAGTACATTTGCAAATACCAGTCCAGGGACCATAATGAAAACCATTGTGCCTTTTGAGTAATGCTTTTAGAGACTGAAGATAACCCTTCCAAATCAAGTATACTGTCTTACATCTTAATACATACAAAAGTCTTAATCTGAAGCTAGAAGATTGCTAAATGACTTCTACTTATAGGGCATTGTGAACTGAAATCAATTTGTAGGCATGAAAAATAATGAAAATAAAATGTTTTGTCAGAGAACATTGACAGAAGCAACTTAAGTTTTAAAAAAAGCATATTTATCCTATAGTTATATTAAATGGCTTGACCTGACTGATAAGTTCTTTGTAAAGCAAAAATCAAGAGTAAAACAATTTTACGTGATTTTTAAAAGTCTCATCAAAACCTGTTTCTTGATGGCATCTCCTGTTTTTAAAACTTTCCCATTTTTATTTTGCTATTCTGCTGAGTAGTATTCCATGTGTATTTCATATATGAAAATAAAGTTATACATTTCATATATGGCAATATAGGTATGTATGCCACATGAAAATATTAGTATATATCTCATATGACAATGTAGGAACATACCTCATATGCAAAAATATAGGTATATATGTCATAAAATATAGGTATCTATTTTTATATCATAAAATTAAAAACTTTCATAAACTTAAAACTTAAAAAAGAATTAAAGCCTTTGATTATGTGAATCACAACATACTGGAGAATTCTTAAAGAGATTGGAGGACCAGACCACCTTACCTGCTTCTTGAGAAACCTGTATGCAGGTCAAGAAGCAAAGGTTAGAACTGGATATGGAGCAATGGACTGGTTCAAAATTGGGAAAGGAGTATGTCAAGGATGTGTCTTGCTACATGGCTTATTTAACTTCTATGCAGAGTACATCATATTAATGCTGGGCTGGATGAAATCACAAGCTAGAAATGAGGTTTCTAGGAAAAATGTGAGCAATGTCAAATATGCAGATGATACCACCCTAATGGCAGAAAGTGAAGAGGAACTAAAGAGCCTCTTGATGAAGGTGAAAGAGGAAAATGAAAAAACTGGAATAAAACTCAACATTCAAAAAACTAAGATCATAGTATCTGGTCCAATCACTGTATGGCAAATACACAGGGAAGAAATGGAAACAGTGGCAGATATTATTTTCTTGGGCTCCAAAAGTACTGTGGATGGTGACTGCATCCATGACTGAAACACCTTATTCAGAAAACCAAGTGATGAACCACAGACTGGAAGAAACTATTTCCAAAACACATATCAGAGAAAGGATCTGTACTCAATCAAGAAAGGATCTGTACTCAAATTGTATCAAACAGCTCCTTAAAATTTGATAAAGATTGAAAAACACACCTGGCCAAAAAATATAAACAGATGTGTACATAGATATTTATATAATATATAGAGAATTATTTATCTCTCTGTAGATAGATGTTTACATGTCTAGGTAGATAGATATTTATATCTCTCTGTAGATAAATATTTATATCACTACACAGATATTCAACAAAATTAATAACTTCCATAAAATTAAATACCTCCATAAAATTGAAAATTTCTATAAAATTAAAACTTCCATAAAATTGATAATTTTCATAAAATGGATATCAAAATTTGCATAACTTCTATAAATTGAATAAAATTATAAAATTATTGACATTCCTAAAATCTTTTATAATTAATAATATTCATAGAACTACTCACTTTCATACAATTAAAAACTTCTTCAGGAAGTTAAAACCTTCCTCAGAAAATTAAAAACTTCCTCAGAAAATTAAAAATTATAAAATTATTTATAAAAATTAAAACTTCTACTCTATGAAACACCTTATTCAGAACATCAAAAAATGAACCACAAACTGGAAGAAACTGTTTTCAAACCACATATCAGATAACAGATCTGTACTCAAATTATACCAAACAACCCCCCAAAAATTTGGTAAGGTTTGAAACACACATCTGGCCAAAAAAAGATAAACGATAAGTAAGAGAGGAAGGAAAAACTAGGGTGGGGTAGAGACAGCCCCTTGAGACAGCTAACCCTAGGATCTGACGTTCCCACCCTGGGCTGATATCCTGAGAAAACCAACATTCAAATACGCACATGCACCCCGACCTTCACTGCAGCACTCCTTACAATAGCCAAGACACAGAACCAGCAAGACGTCACCCACAGGCTAAAACTTAAAAAAGATGTGGTACGTGTAGATAATGCACTGTTACTCACCCCAGAGAAACTGCCACTGAAACTGAAATAACACCCCTGCAGCCACAGGGATGGACCTTGAAGGTCACACACGAAGTGAAGCCAGACAGAGAAAGGCCATAGCATATGAGTCCATTCTGGGCAAAATAAAAAAGGTGGTACAGGAACTAATGTACAAGACAAAAAGAGACTGAGATTTCCAACACAGACAAAGCAAACCAAAATAAATAAATAAATAAATAAAGGCTTTATCTCCTTCCTTCCATCCACTGTGCAGAAACTCTGTATCTCTAACAGACACTCCACAAGAACCCAAGGATCATCACACGGAACTTTGAGTTTGTGCAATATCCTCTATGGAAAAGAATTGAAGGAAACAACAGATATGCTGTCTGTATGTCACAACTGACTCAGGTGGCTGTACACTGCCAACAAGCACAAACCGGAAAACTGTCCCAGCACAGCTACCCATGAGATTAAAGAAAAGGAATTACTAGTTTATACCCTGCCACCTCCTTAACTTGGGCTGATAACTCATTCCTGGAACCTGAGTAGACTTGAGTGCAGGGCTGGATTGGGGTGGAGTCGAGACAGGCCAGGAGGTGCCCTTCTTTGACACCCCTGTTAAACCTGAACTGTCTGGCTTGCCCTGGCTGGAACCAGAATCCCTAGTGCTCCTTAACGATGGTGGCCTGACCCTCTGGACCAGGGTAAAGTCACCAAAAATCCAGGTTCACTGGTGCCGGAGTCCCAGCTGAAGTCTCCTTCCTCAGAGCACAGCCTCATCAGGGAGCCGTGCCGCAGGTTCAGATGAGTCTGGAGGGAAGGGGTGAAGCTTTAGGGATAAGAAGTAGTGAGACACAAGCTCTTGGAAGTTTGCTCAAGCACATTTCACTCTCATTCATAGACCAGGAAGCCCACTTTCCCTAGGGCTGGGGTTGCAGGTGAAACCAGAGTTGGGCATGAAGAAGTGCTGCCACCTTGTGGACATTTTCTGTAACTACAACTTGTCCACTGCATGTTTACTAGCACCTTCAATTAACAATGGGGCTTCCCTGGTGGCTCAGAGGGTAAAGCGTCTGCCTGCAATGCGGGAGACCGAGGTTCGACTCCTGAGTCAGGAAGATCCCCTGGAGAAGGAAATAGCAACCCACTCTGGTACTCTTGCCTGGAAAATCCCATGCACAGAGAAGCCCTGTGGGCTCCATGTGGTCATAAAGAGTCGGACACGACTGAGTGACTTCACTTTCACTTTCCAATTAACAATGCCTCTGGGGCTGTTAATGACACCTTCCCTCAGGAAAGGACCTTGGACGGCTATTGCAGAAATAAATTCCAAAGACAACTGACTTTCAAGAATCCAATTAAAGGTAAAATTTCCTCACAGCTTTTAAGGAAAAAGAAAAGAAGAAAACCCAAACAGCCACAGAACAAGAATCCCAGCATCCTGAACTATTACAGCAGGAATGCCCATCAAAACGATAAGAAATCTAATCCCATCTGACAGAATGGGAATCCTAACTGTCTACAAACAGGAAAGGGGGGAAAGACCAGGGAGATGATGGAATCCCCCTACACCTTTCGTAGGAACAGACATTGGCAACAGCCCCTAGAAAGGACAGCCTGCACAGGCCAAAAGAAAAAATTTCAAGAGAACTAAGCCTACGACTTTTGTGTCCACTGCTGCTGCTGCTAAGTCACTTCAGTCGTGTCCGACTCTGTGTGACCCCATAGACGGCAGCCCACCAGGCTCCCCCGTCCCTGGGATTCTCCAGGTAAGAACACTGGAGTGGGTTGCCATTTCCTTCCCCAATGCATGAAAGTGAAAAGTGAAAGTGAAGTCACTCAGTCGTGTCCAACTCTTAGCGACCCCATGGACTGCAGTGTACCAGGCTCCTCTGTCCATGGGATTTTCCAGGCAAGAGTACTGGAGTGGGGTGCCATTGCCTTCTCCGTTTGTGCCCACACCTGGGCCTATATTACAAAAAAATCATCATTCAAAATGACACATGCAACCTAATGTTCATTCCAGTGCTACTTCGAATAACCAAGACACAGACCCAAGAAATGGTCCATGGACAGATTAAATATTAAAGAACTGTGGTGTATATATATATACAATGGGCTATTACTCAGACAAGAAAAACTGCCACTGAAATTATGAAATCCTGCAAATGGTTCCCACAAGGATGGACCTTGGTGGATCATACACTAAGTTAAGTCAGACACAGGAAGAAAATATCAGATGTCCCTTCTAGGCAAAATTTAAAAAAAGAAATACAGAGGAAGTAGTTTACAGCACAAAAAGAGACTCTGAGAATCAAAACACAAAAAACTCAAAAAAAAAAAAAAAGGAAATGTCACGAATGAAATAGGAGGTTGATACTAACATATACCCAAAAAGCTATATCTGTAATGGGTAATCCACAAGGATTATCTCCTTCCTTCCTAATTTCACATTTACACAGAAATCTGTATATCTCACAGATACTGCACAAACACCTGATGTTCACCACAGGGAAATTTGCTTGAAATTCTGCAAGAACCTCTAGGGCAAAACAATCCATAAAAGAACAGATATGCTGTGTGTTAATATATGTCATACTGAATCAGGTGGCTGTATACTGACAACAAGCACCAACTGGCAGGTCAACTATATTCCTGTATACCATCGCCATTAGATTAAAGAAAAGCAAAGCCTAATTTCCACCCACCTCCCTGACCTGGGCTGCCATCCCATCCCTGGAGTCTGAACGGCCTTGGATCCATGCCCAGCCAGGAGTAGGGTTGAACAGCCCGGCAGGGTGCCCTTAACTGAGGCCCGCTTTAACCTGTACTGTGAGGTTTGCTCTGGCGTTTAACCAAAGGATGGTCGCCTGACCCTCTGGCCTTGAACTCTGAAAAGTAACCAAGACTGCAGGTTGACTGGTGCGGGGGTCCCCACCTCAGTCCTCTTTCCTGAGAGTGCAGCCTCCTAGGCACCTCAGCAGGGTTCTGTGGGCGAGGCAGGGATAACTCGGATAATGAAGAGTAAAGCGTTAGGGCGAAGAGGCAGGGGAACACAAGCCCTTGGGTGTTTACTCAGGCACAGTCCTCTAACTCACAGCCCAGGAAGCAGACATTCCCGAAGGCTCTGGTTGCCCAAGAAACAAGAGAGTTGAGAACGAAACAGCGCTGCCGCCCTGTGGACATTTCCTGTAACTACAATTTGACCGGCTGTGCTCACACCTCCAATGAACAAAGCCTGTGGGGCTGTGAGTGACAGCTGCCCTCAGGAAAGGATCTGGGGCTGACGTTGCAGACGTAAATTCCAAACACAACCGATGTTCAAGAAGCCAATTGCAACAGGTAAATTTCCCTGACACCCTGTAAATAAAAGTATAAAGGGGGAAAAATAAATTCCCACCCTGCAACAGGATAAGATTCTGAACATCTCTAATTATTACAGGAGGATGCAAATTAAAGTGACAATGACAAATCAAATCCCACCGCTCAGAATGGCCATTCTCACATGTCACAGGCAACAATGCAAGAGCGAGCCAGGAGGAGAGAGAAGCCACCTCCACAGTACGTGGGAATGGACATTGGCAACAGCCACTAGAAAGCACAGCCTCCCTGTGTCGGTTGAGGGGGGGACACTTCCCAGAAAGCTAAGCCTAGGATCTGACATTCCCACACCTGGGCCTATATCCCGAGAAAACCATCATTCAAAAACCCACATGCACCCCAACACTCACTGCAGCACTGCTTACAGTAGCCAAGACACAGATCCAGCAAAATGTCTGCTGCTGCTGCTAAGTCGCTTCAGTCGTGTCCGACTCTGTGTGACCCCATAGAGGGCAGCCCACCAGGCTCCCCTGTCCCTGGGATTCTCCAGGCAAGAACACTGGAGTGGGTTGCCATTTCTTTCTCCAATGCATGAA
>NW_011494727.1:263133-292900 GCF_000754665.1 Bison bison bison
GAAAGTGAAGTCACTCAGTCGTGTCCAACTCTTCGAAATCACAGGGATGGAGGAGCCTGGTGGGCTGCAGCCCACCAGGCTCCTCCATCCATGGGATTTTCCAGGCAAGAGTGCTGGAGTGGGATGCCATTGCCTTCTCCGAGAAAAATGTCTACTGACACATTAAAGCTTAAAGAAGGTGTGGTACATACATACAGTGGACCACAATTCAACCATGAGAACCGCCACTGCAATTATGAAATTATTCCACTGGTCACCACAAGAATGGACCTTGGAGGGTCAGACACTAGTCAGGCAGACAGAGGGAGAAAATAGCATATGATGTGAATACTAGGCAAAATCTAAAAGGAAGTAGACAAACTAATTTACAACACAAAAAGAGACTCTGAGAATTCAAACACAGAGGGTTCCAAAAAAGTTGAAAGAGCAAGGATGAATTAGGAGGTTGGGACTAACATATACACAGAAATCTGTATCTAAAATAGATATTCCAAAAGGATTACCTCCTTTCTTCTTTCCTTGCCCTTTCCTCCCAGAAATGGGCTTCCCTGGTGGCTCAGGCAGTAAAGAATCTACCTGCAATGCAGGGGACCTGGCTTTGATCCCTGGGTTGGGAAGATCCCCTGGGGAAGGAAATGGCTACTCACTCCAGTATTCTTGCCTGGAGAATTCCATGGAGAGGAGCCTGGCAGGGGTGGGGTGGCAAAGAGTTGGACACGACAGAGCAACTAACACTTTCACTTTTTTATTACTTTCCTCCCACAAATGCAAAAATTTCAGAATCTGTAAGAATGCACAGAAATCTGTATCACTAACATATCAGCAGAAATCTATGTCTGTAACAGATAATCTGCAAGATTATCTCCTCCTCCAGATATAAACAAAAGTCTGTATGTCTAACATATATACCAAACTCTTTAACATATACACAGAAATCTGTATCTCTAATAAACACTCTACAAAGACCTGATGTTCAGCACAGGGAACTTTGCTAGTCCTTCTGCAATTCCTCTGTGGCAAAAGAATCCAGAAAAGAGACATGCTGTATGTGTATGTGGTAACTGAATCAAGCAGCAGTGTAATGATAACATTAAGGAGCAGAGACACTACTTTGCTGACAAAGGTCCATCTAGTCAAAACTGTTTTTCCAGTAGTCATGTATAGATGTTCAACCATAAAGTAATCTGGGCCCTGAAGAATTGATGTTTTTGAACTGTGGTGTTGGAGAAGACTCTTGAGAGTCCCTTGGACTGCAAGGAGATCCAACCAGTCCATCCTAAAGGAAATCAGTCCTGAATATTCATTGGAAGGACTGATGCTGAAACTGAAGCTCCAATACTTTGGTCACCTGATGTGAAGAGCTGACTCATTGGAAAAGACCCTGGGAAAGATTGAAAGCAGGAGAAGAGGGGGTTAATAGAGAACAAGATGGTTAGTGGAATCACTGACTTGATGGACATGAGTTTGAGAAAACTCCGGAAGATGGTGATGGCAGAGAAGCCTGGCATGTTGCAGTCCATGGGGTTGCAAAGAGTCAGACATAACTGAGTAACTGAACGACAACAAAGATAAAGATTCCACCGTATTATGGCTCAGTAGTAAAGAGCTCGCCTGTCAATGCAACAAACTCGGGTTTGATCCATGGGTCAGGAAGATTCCCTGGAGAAGAGAACGGCAACCCACTCTAGTATTCTTGCCTGAGAAATCCCATGGAGAGAGGAGCCTGCCAGGCTATGGTCCATGGGAATACAAAAGAGCTGGACACGACTTAGCAACAGATTTTCAAGATAAAGATCTAATTGTAAGGTCAGATACTATGAAATTCTAGAGGAAAATATAGGCAGTAGAAACTTTGACATTCATCACAGCAAGTTCTTTTTGGACCCAGCTCTTAGAACAATGAAAAAGAAACCCAACATAAGAAATCAGCCCACGATGTGTGACCCCTCATCCTTCTCACCAGACCAGCTATGCTCCTGAGGGGCAGAGAAGATGGTGTTAGGTGCCACTACAGGCATTCTTGCTGCCTGGAGGGGGTGGTTTTTTCCAAGTGAAAGTTGCTCAGTTGCGTCTGACTCTTTGCAACCCCAGGGACTATACAGTCCATGGAATTCTCCAGGCCATAATACTGGAGTGGGTAGCGGTTCCCTTCTACAGGGGATCTTCTCAAGCCTAGGACTGAACCCAGATCTCCTGCCTTGTAGGCGGATTCTTTACCAGCTGAGCTACTAGGGAAGCGCTGGTGGTTTAGTCGCTAAGTCGTGTCAGATTTTTGTGACCCCATGGACTGTAGTCTGCCAGGCCCCTCTGTCCATGGGATTTCTCAGGCAGGAATACTGGACTGGGTTGCCATTCCCTTCTCCAGGGGATCTTCCTGACGCAGGTATCCAACTCACGTCTCGTGCATTGCAGGTTATTTCATTTACCAACCGAGCCATCAGAGAAGCCCCACTGCCTGGAAGGGGTTGTTTATAAAGACCTCAACCCAGGCATAGCTGGGAAGGGCTGGCCAACTCATCCAGTCAGCCAATCCTCACCCACCAGGGGCTCACGGTTGCAGAAAATGGGTCTTGTTGTGCCTGCCAGGTGCAAGGAACAGGTGTGGGCCTGAGGGTCAAGATGGACATGGGGCTGCAGCTCTGGTTTGATTTCTAATCATTTTATCTGGCCCATGAGTGGGAGAGAATTTCAAGAAGATCTTCTCCTAAATAGAGGAACCCAGGAGTCAGGGAGAGGAGGGGTGGTGGGTGGAGACAGGAGCCCAGGGCCCCGGGTGCAGTGGAACCTCTGGAAGACCTGCCAGAAGGAGGCCACACAGAGTGAAGCCCAGGGTCACTGACCTGCCCAGGAGCGGCTGTTTGTTAGTCCAGGTCCTGCTCTGAGGTGACCAGGAAGAGGGCTGGGGGTGCTCTGCAGGGTTCCATGCAGGGTACCTGTGTGCTGAGCCCTGCCCAGACAGGCCCCCTGCCCTGGGAGGGGTCTGCCCATGTGAGCCCCGTGCCCTGGGAGGGCCTTGTGAATAGGCTCCCTCTCTTTGCAGTTGGAACACAGCTGCTTAGGATGCAGATTAAAATCAGCTGAGGACAGAGGTCAGGTGCAGGGGCAGGGATCCAAGCTTGCTATGCTTGCTGCATATGCTGGCTGCATGACACGAGGTGTGGAGACTAGAAATACAACTGTATCCTAAGGGCCGGCTGAGCAAAATGACGGCCGATCAATATCTCCAAAGAACTATCTCTTCGGGGTCTGGATGCCAGGTTCTTTTATGAATTAAAGAAGGAGGGTGTGAGGAAACAAACTAAAAAGGCCTTAAATCTTGAAAATACCTTGGGAGAACACCAAGCCTCAGGCAGGGGATGTGTTAATCTCTTCCTTCCTGCCATCCACAGGTGGACAGGGTTCTGAACAAAGGCACTTTAACAGTCAGGCAGAGGGGCAGGATTCTCTGAGGCAGGCCGCTATGTGTGATTATAGTAACAAAAGTAACAGAGAGCCAAAGACACAGTTCCAACGTGGAGTCAGAACTGGCTATTCCTGAACATCCTAAACTGCAGGGTTTATTCAGGTCCTCACATTGCCCTTCCCCTCCCCCAGCGCCAGGCCCCACTCCCTGACTCCCTGTCTCTGGATTTGCCTGTTCTGGATGTTTATTATAAATGCAGTCATATGGTTTGTGATTATTCTGGGCTGTGTGTTGGTGTCCCCCTCAAAATGCACATGTTGAAACCTAACCCCCAGGGTGATGGTGTGAGGAGGGGGTGCCTTGAGGAGGTTATGAGGTCGTGAGAGTGGAGACCCCATGAATGGGATTAGTGCTCTTAAGAAACAGACCCCGAAGGAACCTCCTCAGCCCTTCCTCCATGTGAGGATGCAGTGAAGACCCCTGCCCCCACCAAGAACAGAGCTTCACCAGAACCTGACCATCCTGACGCCCTGATCTCTGACATCTGGCCTCCAGAGCTGTAGGAAATGCATTCCTGTTGCTGAAGCCCCCAGCCTTCTATTTCGCTATGGCAGCCCAGACAGACTAAGACAGTACGTCCTTCTGTGTCTGCTTCTCTCGCTGAGCATTGTGTGTTCAAGTTCATCCCCATTGTAGCCTGTGTCAGAGCTTCACTCCTTTTCATGGCTGAGTCATAGTCCACTGTGTGAATGGACCACATTCTGTTTACCCCTTCTTCCATCCACCCACCCATCCACACATCCATCTACCCATCCATCCAGCCATCCATTATCCATCCATCCATTCACCCATCCAACATCCATCCATCCATCCACCCCCTCCCCTATCCCATAGCCACCACAAACCCACTTTCATTCTTTGTGGATTTGCCTGTTTGGGACATTGCCTATAAATGGAATCACGTGCTGTGTGTCCTCCTGTGTCTGCTTCTCTCACTGAGTATCATGTGTTCAAGGTCCATCCACACTGTAGCCTGTGTCAGAGCTTTGCTCCTTTTCATGGCCGAGTCATATTCCACTGTGTGGACGGACCCCACTGTGTGTATCTGTTCTCTGATCACTTGTTGATGGTCATTTGGGTGGTCCTTGGAAATTGTGCTGCTGTGCACATGCATGCACAGGTGTTTGGGTTTATATGTAAGAGTGGAACTGTAGGGTCATGTGGTGACTTCAAGTTTGACAATTTTAGGAACTGCCATACTGTTCTCCAAAATGGCAGCACCATTTCACATTCCCACTAGCACTGTTTGAAGGTTCAAACTTCTCTCATTATTGTCTAACACAGACACAAATCTGTATCTGTAATCAATAATCCATAAGGATTATCAGCTTCCTTCCTTCTTTCCTTCTGCATACACATAGAAATCTCTATCTCTGACCTATACACAGAAATGTTTGTCTCTAAGAGATACTCCACAAGGATTATCTCCTTCCTTCCTTCCTCATATACACAGAAAACTGCATGTGAAATAGATAATCCCCAAGGACCTGATGCTCAGCATCTTTCTTGACCTTCTGCAATAATCTCCATGGCAAAAGAATTCAGAAAACAACAAATACACTCCATGGATACGTCCTGCCTGAAGCAGGCGGCTGTACACTGACAACAATCATATTGCAGATCGACAATACTGCAAGGAAGCATCAACAAGATGTTGAAGAAAAGGAAAGAAAAGTGATGCCTACTCTATTATCTCCAGCCTTCCTGACATGGGATGCTATCCCATCCCTGGAGGCTGAACAGGCTTGGGTCCCACTGCTGGACTGGGGTGGGGTCCACACAGCCTGGCATAGTGCCCTTCGGTTAACATTTTTTAAAGACCTATTGTCTGCTGTGTTCTGGCTGGGACCAGAGTCCTGAATGAGATCAAGGGCTCAAGGACTTTGGGGGCAACAGACACCCAGGCACCATGTCTCCTGGTGCTGAGGTTCCCAACTCAAGCCTCCTTCCTGAGAGCACTGCCTCCTAGGCACGTCAGCACCCTCAGCAGGATGCTGTAGCCCCGGATGGGACAGTGGAATGGAGGATTGTGAAGCTTTAGGGAGAAGAAGTACTGAACCGCAAGTCCTTGAGTGTTTGGTCAGGCACAGTCCACTCTAATTTACTTCCCAAGAAGCCAAATTTCCCTAGGCACTTGTCACTGGAGGGTCTAGAGGTGGGCATGAAACATGGCTGCCCTTGTGGACTTTTCTTCTAACTTCAACTTGACCACTGGTGCTTATTGGCATCTCCAATTCAGAAAGCCTGGTGGACTGTTTATGACGGCTAACCTCAAGAAATGTCCAAGAGAAGGTATTTTTGAAATGAACTCCAGACACAATGAACTTTCTAGAAGCCACTTGCCACAGATAAATTTTCCTCATACAATTTGAGAAGAAAACAAAACAAAACACCAAATCTCCACCACAGAAGAAGATAGTCAGCATCTGTAATTACTTGGAATGAAGATCAAAATGACAACTCAAATGAGAGCTCAAATCCCACCAGTCAGAAGACAGAAAAATGTGCTTTATGCAGAGTACATAATGTGAAATGCCAGGCTGGATGAAGCACAAGATGGAATCAAGATTGCTGTGAGAAATGTCAATAACCTCAGATATGCAGATGACACTAACCTAATGACAAAAAGCAAAGAGGAACTAAGTCTCTTGATGAAGATGAAAGAGGAGAGTGAAAAAGCTGGCTTAAAACTCAACATCCAAAACACTAAGATCATGGCATCTGATCCCGTCACCTCATGGCAAATAGAGGGGGAAAAATAGAAATAGTGACAGACTTTATTTTCTTGGCTCCAAAATCACTGAAGATGGTGGCTGCAGCCATGAAATTAAAAGACACTAGCTCCTTGGAAGAAGAGCTATGATAAAACTAGACAGCGTATTAAAAAGCAGAGACATTGCTTTGCTGACAAAGGTCCTGTTAGGTAGTTAGAATGGGATAGAGTCCAGAATGGTGGTGGCTAAAAGACAAAGAAGGAAAAAGCCCACGAAAATAGTACAAAGGAAGGTCCAGGGAGTGGAGTGAGGACCTCAGGTAAAACAGTCTTCCTGGCTAGCCCAGTTTACACAGGGCAGGCTCAGGGGAAGGAGAAAAAAACATACAAAAAGAGGAGCCAAAATTGACCCGGGGGCCTCTCTTCTCTTCTTGTCTTTTGGGTCAGCCCGCCCTCATGCCTCAAGGATGTATTTTCCTTTGCTTGCCAAATAAAACTGAGCTGTCACACTGATATGTCCGTCACTTCAATTTTTTGCTGCAGCAAGACAGAACCAAGGAAATTACAAACTCCCCCTACAGTCCGGATAGTCAAAGCTATGCTTTTTCCAGTAGCCATGTAGTGATGTGAGAGATGAACCTGGCTTGCTGCCGTTCATGGGGTCACAAAGAGAAGGAAATGGCAACTCACTCCAGTGTTCTTGCCTGGAGAATCCCAGGGATGGCGGAGCCTGGTGGGCTACCATCTATGGGGTCGCACAGAGTCAGACACGACTGAAGCGACTTAGCAGCAGCAGCAGCAGAGTCGTATATGACTGAGGGACTGAAAAACAACAGAGGGAATCCCTCTTGGCTCATTAACTTTAAGGTAAAGTCGGACACGACTGAAGTGACTTAGCAGCAGCAGCAGCAGCAGTGTAGTAATATCAAACCTTATTTTAATCAAATAAATCTCCATTCTATTTATTTGGTTCCAAATAACCATCCAAAGATTTTTTTTACATTTATTTAGTTAAGGCAAATCATTTTTTAAAAGAATCTGCCTCAGTGAAATGTGCTTAGTTGCTCAGTCCTGTCCGACTCTTTGCAACCCCAGGGACTGTAGCTCTCCAGGCTCCTCTGTCCGTGGGATTCTCTAGGCAAGAATACTGGAGTGGGTTGCCCTGTCGTCTTCCAGTCATTGAAATAATTGCTACATTTTCCTTCCAAATTTTTTTCTGCTGTTATTCTTAATTGTTCTTATTAGCATCTGTAAGAGACATCAAGGGGAAGATCATAATGGCGTTTCCCAAACCAGCTTTTCTTGTTTTCAGGTTAACTTAACTTTGGTTAGATAGGTACAGGAAAAAAGAGTTGTTTACAATGAGAGCATTCTAGATTTCATAATTTGTTAGTTTCTTTAATTTTAGAAGTATCCATCACTTGGGCACTAATAAATTATAAAAGGACCTCTTATAGGCCTAACTCAAACAAACACACAACAGAACACCTTAGGAATGTCAGATAGAACATTCACATCTCAAAAACACATGGAAATGTAAGTTTCCCCCAGGAGGTCTTTGTTTAAAGTCACCAAGCCAGCTTCCTGCCTGCCCCTTCCCCACATCATCTTAATTAATTACATAAGCAGATAAAAAAAAGAGCTTTCTGGGGGGAAAAATATCTTTTACATGTGATCATCTTTAACTTCCACTTAAGTAAATTCTTGTCATAATTACAGGTTGACCAAGTCCCCTAGGATTTTCCCTAGGGGACTCTGAGAAGGAACTTTAGAGGAAGCACTTCCATTCTAGCTTAAGCAGTTAGTGTCAGAAGTCTGTGCTCACAAATCAGAGTAAACAAGCCAAACCAAACCACACTAATGGGAAGTCACCAAAAACAAAGCAAATGCCTAAGAGATGCCCAGAAATTCAAAGCACAAATGGCAAGACTGCCCCAGACGTGACTTCTAAGTCCCACCAAGCCTGGGACACTTCTCCAAAGCAACGCCTTGCAAACAGGGAGAAACCCCCAAACTGGAACTCCATCAGTCCCCAAAACAGAAAACATCAAGAGGCCTTGAGGTGCACCTCGGGGGATTTACCAAAATGCTGGTGGGTGTCACAACACACCAGACGCCTTCCTCCTGATCCTCCAATATTTAGTGTTTCTCTGAGTGGAAGGTCAGGCTGGCACGGACAAGAGAATAAAAAAGTGTCCTCAAGGCCTAAGAGACCTTGGCAGCTGTAAAGGGCAACCTCTCTCCCATTCTCTGCCATAGCCTGGAGTTCCACAGTCGAGCCACACGGTCGGGTTGAAGAAGAAATTCATAGGGCCTGGACTCCATCTTAGGCCTGTTCATGCTATTCATGCTCAGCCACCTTTCCAATGGACTCTGAACTCTGTGTTTAGTGCCCATGAAAACAACAACAGAAGGATAAGACCCCCTCCAGACAGGGGAACCTTGAAGATCGTATCTAGGTTACTCATCGCCTAAGAGAAAACATACACTAATCACCCCTTCTCCAGACAGGCTATAAATTTTTCTGTATCTATCAGAGTGTAACCTCAGGTTTATTGATTACTGGTTAATTGTTTGACTGTTTGAGCACATGAGCACATAGCACATGAATGATGGGGTTATTGGTTTGTATTTTCCTTGGTTTATGTAAGTCTCAAGGAATTTGGAGTGGTGGGTTCAGACACGTACACATGGAGTATAAAAGATTTTCACAAATGCTGGTCGGGGTCCTTGGCTAAGGGGAGACTTTGCCTTGGGCCCGCCGGTGTAATAAACTGTGCTCCACTATCTGCATTGTCCTTCTGAGTGAGTTTGTTTCCCGGAACACGTGGCTACAGCAGGGTGTGATCAGGCACAGCCCTACAGCAGGAGGTCTGTGGCCTCAGAGAATTCCCTTAATTCTCCGCTCTCCCAAAGGAGGCTGGCACTGTTAACAGAAGCACACTGATTGAAACTGCCAACATGTCCCAGATGCCTCCATCATCTCCCTTACACTCTGCCCAACTCCCAAAGGACCCAGTTTTCTCCTCCATCACCCAGAGGAGGAGTGTCCACCGGAACTTGCTCAAATATAGGCACAACAAGACACAGTTTTCTGTATCTTCAAACAAATAGGGCAGCGCAGGCACCAGACCATTCATAACTTTTGTACTAAACAAGCCTGACATGTTCAGTTCAGTTCAGTCGCTCAGTCGTGTCCGACTCTTTGCGACCCCATGAATCGCAGCACGCCAGGCCTCCCTGTCCATCACCAACTCCCGGAGTTCACTCAGACTCACATCCATCGAGTCAGTGATGCCATCCAGCCATCTCATCCTCTGTGGTCCCCCTCTCCTCCTGCCCCCAATCCCTCCCAGCATCAGAGTCTTTTCCAATGAGTCAACTCTTTGCATGAGGTGGCCAAAGTACTGGAGTTTCAGCTTTAGCATCAGTCCTTCCAAAGAATGCCCAGGACTGATCTCCTTTAGAATGGACTGGTTGGATCTCCTTGCAGTCCAAGGGATTCTCAAGAGTCTTCTCCAAGACCACAGTTCAGAAGCATCAATTCTTCAGCACTCAGCTTTCTTCACAGTCCAACTCTCACATCCACACATGACCACAGGAAAAACCATAGCCTTGACTAGATGGACCTTTGTTGGCAAAGTAATGTCTCTGCTTTAGAATATGCTATCTAGGTTGGTCATAACTTCCCTTCCAAGGAGTAAGCGTCTTTTAATTTCATGGCTGCAGTCACCATCTGCAGTGATTTTGGAGCCCCAAAAAATTAAGTCTGACACTGTTTCCACTGTTTCCCCATCTATTTCCCATTAGGGGTATATTATTGACATTATGGACCTATTACAAAATAGAATGCAGAACTGACTTTCAAAGAAAACAGGAGGCTTCAAAGATAAACCCTAGAATACAGATCCACTGAGAAGGGGTATTCTGCCCTTTGTTCATTGTTGTTGTCCCTGAACTGAGAAGAGGGCCTGGCACACCGCAGACACTTGCTGACCACAGCACAGGATTATAGCCCAGGGTCCTGCCTGGACCTCCCGCCCTGGACACATGCCATCCCTTCTGCCTTTAGGGGAAATGTCTAAGAATCAGTGCTTTGTGTGTTATCTCACTTCATTCTCCCAACCACCCCCATGGTCTTGTGTGATGAATACCTCCCTGCATGGGTTCATTGACAACCTGAACTGCTTGCCATATTTGAGGGTGTCCCTCTCCTGTGAGTCGTGGTGAGCAACTAGGCTTCGCTCTAATAAGAAACTTAAAGGCCAGATAAGTATTTGACCAGCTGCACAAGAGGGGCCTGCACACACACCTAAGGAGCAGCTGGAACACACCAGGTCAGGTCAGATTTCCTTCTGATCTGCAGTAGCATCCAGTGCGTGCTTCCAATGGCCACGAGTGCCTAGACCAGCTGCCCTGGCTGTGCGCTGGCTGCTCAGCTCCCCCCATCCTGATCTAAGCCTGTTCCCAGGCTGGCCCCTCCCTGGTAGCTCTCCAAGCTACCCTGCATCCTTCTAGTACAGTTGTTCTCTGCTTGAAGTGAAGTGAAGTGAAGTGAAAGTCGCTCAGTCATGTCCGACTCTTTGTGACCCCATGGACTGTATAGCCTGCCAAGCTCCTGTGTTCATGGAATTCTCCAGCAAAAATACTGGAGTGGGTAGCCGTTCCCTTCTCCAGGGGATATTCCCAGCCCAGGGATTGAACCCAGGTCTCCCACATTGCTGGCAGATTCTTTACCATCTGGGCCACCAGGGAAGCCTAAGAATACAGTAGTGGGTAGCCTATCCCTTCTCCAGGGGATCTTCCTGACCCAGGAATTGAACTGGAGTCTCCTGCACTGCAGGCGGATTCTTTACCAGCTGAGCTTTGCCAGAAATGTTCTCTGCAGGGTGTAATCCAAAGCTCTTATGACTAAAAGCAGGAGATATGATCTCCGTTTTCTGGACAAGCAAACTGAGGCTTGGAGTAGCATTGACTGGGCACAGGACTACTGTGTGCCAGGCTGAGCTCTGGCCTCAGTTCAGGGTTGGGGAGCATGTGGACATTAGGGGAAAGGCCCTGTGATGATCAAGAGGAACTGGAAGAAATTCTCAGTGGCTGGAGGAAGATGAGGAGGCTGGAGAGGTAGAAAGGGGTCTGAGCTTGCAGGGCTTTGGAGATGACATTTTGCAGTTTGTTTTTCGTCCTCAGGTTACAAAGAAGCTGTCAAAGGTGTCTCAGTTTGAGTTCAGCCCAAGCAGACATTGAGGGAAAGAATGGAAATGGAGAAACCAGCTAGAAGCTAATGGCAGGACTGCAGGTGAGAGGACGGATGGCCTTTCACTGGCACCCTTCTGGGAGCGGCCCTTCACTTCTTTGTCTCTGACCCTCACACCAGCCCTGGAAGGGTTATTATAATCTCCAGTCTACAGATCAGGAGCTAGGACCTCAGTGGGGCTAGAACTCAGGACCTCCCCGCCCCGCAACCACTGAATGGGGCCAGGCCCCCAGCCTCTGCCCACCAGGTCTTGCCCTCAGCACCTGGAAACAGAGGCCAGCGGTTTTACCAGGAGACACAGCACATCCCCTGAACTCAGGGTGCTGGGCCAGGCTAGAGTTTGCCTTTCCCTCCATGTTTCAGCAAAGCTACTCAAACCCTCTCATCCCCCAGAAGGAAAAGCACATGCTCTTTCCATGAAGAGGAGAAACTGTGCCCTGAGTGAGTAAGCTTCTTGGCCATGGTGCCCATGGCAGACTGGGCAGGAAGCGGGCAGCGTTCCTACCACTGCTGGAACCAGACCGCCTGTATTCTCACCTTCAGAGACAGCGGGCCTTCGGATAGGGCAGGGCGCAGGGGAGCAGGGCAGGGTGTGAGCATGAACATAGGAAGCAGGTAAAAATGGAGAATCCTGTCCCTGAATAGAAAGTCTTTTCTCCATTGGGCGGGTCCCCTGGTGGCTCAGACGGTAAAGCATCTGTCTATCAACGTGGGAGACCTGGGTTCCATCCCTGGGTTGGGAAGATTCCCTGGAGAAGGAAATGGCAATCCACTCCAGTACTCTTGCCTAGAGAATCCCATGGACAGAGGAGCCTGGTGCAGGCTACTGTCCATGGGGTCTCACAGAGTCGGATACGACTGAGCGATTTCACTTCACTTAAGAGGGTGGAGAAGGTGAGAGGGAAGGCTGCTGCTGCTGCTGCTAAGTCGCTTCAGTTGTGTCTGACTCTGTGCAACCCCATAGACGGCAGCCCACTAGGCTCCTCTGTCCCTGGGATTCTCCAGGCAAGAATACTGGAGTGGGTTGCCATTTTTCTCCAATGCATGAAAGTGAAAAGTGAAAGTGAAGTCGTTCAGTTGTGCCCGACTCTTAGCGACCCCATGGACTGGAGCCTACCAGGCTCCTCTGTCCATGGGATTTTCCAGGCAAGAGTACTGGAGTGGGGTTCCATTGTCTTCTCCGGAGAGGGAAGGCTACCAGGTGTGAAAAGAGCAGGCAGCCCTTCCAATCCCCTTACTCTACCAGCAAACAGGTCTGAGTCAGAGGTGACCCAGTTGAGCTTATCGAGGCAGGACCACTGTCAATGGTCCTTTCCAGACACCCCAGGTTTCCCTTGATGCCTCCATGGTTAGGTGGCAGGAAGGGATCCCATCCCTGTGTCGTAGTTCATTCTGTCAGAGAACTTACAGGTGTTTCGAAAGCCAAAGTCAGCCCTGTGCACTGGTTCCCCTGGCTCAGCTGAGACCTGATTTTCCTCCCATCTTTTCCTCATTTGCTGAGAATCCCCTGAGAATGGGTTAGGGGGGCGTGGGCAGAGAATGGGAAGAGAGAAGCACCCACTCAGCTCCAAGCACTCTCCTCTGTTGCTGTTGCTGCTAAGTCGCTTCAGTTGTGTCCGACTCTGTGCGACTCCATAGATGGTAGCCCACCAGGCTCCCCCGTCCCTGGGATTCTCCAGGCAAGAACACTGGAGTGGGTTGCCATTTCCTTCTCCAATGCATGAAAGTGAAAAGTGAAAGTGAGGTCACTCAGTTGTGTCCGACCCTCAGCGACCCCATGGACTGCAGCCTTCAAGGCTCCTCCGTCCATGGGATTCTCCAGGCAGAAGTACTGGAGTGGGGTGCCATTGCCTTCTCCAAGCACCCTCCTCTTAGAGACAACAAAACTCAGCGACACCAGAGCTCCTGAGACTTCAAAGGGACCTAGAAATACAGATATTATTTGAAATTAAAACGCTGTGCAGTTAAACACATAAGGAAAACATATCATCAATTCTGTAACCGTCTGACACACACAGAAAATACTGTGAAGGGAGACCAAACACAGGTACCGGCCACCTTGAGTACAAACAGGATAGCAGTCACTGATTCGAAGCAAATCAAGCTTGCCTGTGCTGATGTCCAGAGTTGGGCCAGGGCCTTCTGGGTCCTCTGTGAGGGAGATGAGGAAGGGCACAGGTAGCTGGTAGGGATTGAATGTGCCATGTGACAGGCCTTCTGATGAGCCCTTCACATGCTTTCATTCATTTAACTGATACAAATTAGGGATTAAGCCCATTGCACGGATGGGGAAACTGAGGTTCTGATGAGCAACTTGCCCCAAATCATCCAACTCTGAAGTGCCTGCCAAAAGTCGGGAGCCCTCTGGTAACTGAGTGCCCGTCTCCCCTCCACCTCCTCTGTCCTGCTGGCACCTCCTCCTCCTTCCTCTGTCCCGGCCATGACCCTCCCAGCTCCCTGTCTTCCAGTCCACATGCCTGCGTCGGGCAGGCAGGGCTCAGCCACATCCAGGCTGTGCTCTGACGGGGGCACCATGTCCAGGCTCACAGACTAGAGTGGAGGAGGGGCTACTGGAAGACTCAGGCAAACCTGCTGACTTCCAGGTGGGGGAACTGAGGCCCAGAGAGGGCACATACCTTACCCAGGGTCACACAGCACAAACCCCCATGCCTCCCCTTCCCCAAGTCCTCCCTTGTGCCATCAAATGGACCCAAAGTTGTCATTTAACCTTAGGTGGAATCAAGGGTGACTTTGGGGATGTTGGTGGGGGAGCAACTGAGGTACAGACAGCATGACACCCCAACTCCCTCCCCCCGGTGCCCTGCCCCCACCCCGGAAGTGCCCATGGGGAGGCCAGCAGGCTCCAGGACTCCATTGACAATTGGGACTCAAGGAGCTCTGTGAGTCCAGGGAGGTTCTCAGGTTTGCTCTGTGTTTCTTTTTCCAGACTTACCTTGTCCCAGGGTTTATTATCAGCAAAGGTGACAAGACCCCTGATGGCAGGAAGCTGGCTGGGGCTCAGGGTGCTGGCCCTTCAGCCCTGGGGGCCTCTCAGCAAATAGTCCCTTGGAAACAGCTGTCCCTGAGGAGGGGGTAGGCTGAGAGGGGCCTCACTCCCCCGACACTGGACCCTGGAGGAGTCCGTGTGTGAGCAGGACTGCAGCTCTGGCTGGCGGGACTGTCATAGGCAGGTGACCTGGGCAATTCTATGGTCTCCAGGGTCCCTGCCACTCTGGCCACGTGTCCCTGTCACAGCCCTGAAACCCCTTCAGGCCCCTGTTCTCCTGTCTCAGTTCCAGTCCAGGCTTCCATGGAGCCTCCCATGAAGGAGGCTCCACGGGAAGGTTGGCTCCACGTCTGCATCCCTTCTGGGTCAGAAGACACCTACTGGGCTGCCTCAGGGCCCCTGGGACCCTGGGATCCCCCCAGTCATCTCCACTCTGCCCCCCCACCCCAATCTCGGGTACATCCTCAGGGTTGTCCCCTCCCAGGAGTCCTGCAGGGGCCTCCTCTTTCAGCTCCTGCCCTTAAAAGGGGGTGATCATCCATCTATCCCCACCCCCTCCCTGGGATGCCCTGGAAATCTCCCCATCAGCACCAGACACAGCATCCTTGTTCATTTCCAATCCCTTCTTCCCAGCTTGGAAGCTGCTAACCAGTCTCCCAGGCCAGGAAAATCCACACAGGTAGGCCTACTCCTAGATCTTTTCAGACTCCCACCTAGATGGCAGCTTTGGACCTTAAGAGCCAAATAGTATGTTAATTTATTCTGTCGTTCCTCCATGATGCTCCGCCTTGGAGTCATGCTGAGTCAAGGTCTCCCTCCCCAGTGGAGAAGGATCACATGTTAAAGCAGAATTTGGGGAGGAGACTGAACAACAGCTCCCACTTCCCATGTCATCTCATCCCCACGGCCTTGCTGTCACCCCAGGGCTTCTCCCTGTTCACCCCTGAAGCTGCCCTCCTCCGGGTGGGGCTGTGTCCCCTCAGACGGCAGCTCCCTCTAGTGATGCTGCAGGGAGGGCAGGCTGGGACATGTGTATCTTCAGGTTGCTGTAGAAGAAGCCCATGGCCCTGAAGGGATGTCCTGGGTCCCAGAGACCTGAGATTTGGTCCTGGGCTCCCACCCTCAGGCCCTGCTGACATGTGGGCTGTAGGGCAAAGTGCTCAAACCCACAATGTTGGCATTTTCATGTGGGGTCCCACTTCCTAGTCGTGCCACCTTATGTAAGGCACTTGATTGCTCCAGCCTTGGTTTTATCATCTGTAAAATGAGGTTAGCAGTACAATCCACAGTCCCTTTCCTGAAATACTTAGAGTCAGAATAAAGATAAGGCCTAGAATTGAGAATTTTTCAGCCCCAGACAAGCAACCTGGTACACATCTACTCTATATGATGTAACACCAAAAGCTGTTTGTAATCAAATACATTAATATTTTTGCAACTTCACTTTTGAACTTTCACACTAAGTGAAATAAAGACCACTAATTATCTCATGTCTTTTTAGGTCAAATTCTGTTACCAAATGAATTGTTTTTATGCTTTCCAATTTTCAGAGCCTTAAAGGTTTGGGATGTCAGATAAGGGCCATCCTACTCTGTGTTCCTGTAGATAATGACCCAGTGCAAAGGACAAAAATATGTTCATGGTTTGAGGCCAGACCCAACCTAGCTGTAAGATAAGACAAGTCTCCTAACAAGGCCAAGGGTGATGGGTGGGGAGAACCATTCTGGAGCGGCTGTGCTGTTACCCGAGTGTCTGAGCCATTGGTTCCAACTCCACAGATCCTGAGCCTCAGCCGTCACAGGGCCCTGAGCCTTTTCCAGATGTCTGACTTAATCTGCCTCTGAAGCTGGATCTTTCTCCAGTGACCACTCTCATACTAGCGAAGGTGACCTGCATGAACATCGCAAACTCCACGTAATCGTCCTGAGGCCTGGACTTCTGGGCCATCATGGGCTACTTCCTCCGAACACTGCAGCTGCTCTCCACCTGCGTGGCCATCTCACTAGTGGGCAGCCTGGACAGCTGGACGGTGCCCACAAGTACCTGGTCCTTTGTTATCTTGTGCTTCTGCTGCCTGATGACCCTCATCATCCTCATAATCGAATCACTGGCACTACAGTACCGCTTCTCCTTCTCTTGGGGGGACTTTCTCCTCTGCCATGCCTGCTACCTCGCCCTCTTCTGCCTCTTGGTCTCCATCATTTACCCCACTACCTATGTCCAGTTTTTGCCTTGCAACCCCTCCCGGGACCGCGCCATCGCTGCTACTGCATTCTGCTTCATTTCTACTGTGGCTTATGCCACCGAAGCAATCTGGATCTTGGGCTGGCCCCGGACAGGTGATTTCACTGGCTATATAGGCAGCTTGCCATTCCTCCTCAAGATGCTAGAGACACTGGTGGCCTGTGTCATCTTACCCTTCATCAGCAATCCCTACCTGTACATGGACCATCCATTGCTGGTGTCGTGCGTGGCTGTGTACTCCATCTGCTTCATCCTGGGGATCGTGACCATCCTGTTGAACCTGGCTAACTATGAGAACTGGCTGCCAGTCTCCTCCTCCATGTTCCATCTGGTGCTGAGCCTGCTGTCTGTCCTTCTCTACATTGGTGCTCTGGTCCTCTGGCCACTCTACCAATTTGATGAAAAGTTTGGTGGGCAGCCCGAGAGGTCCAGGGATGTGAGCTGTCAACATAGACTTACCAACTATGTATGCGTCTGGGACCAGCGACTGGCCGTGGCCATCCTGACAGCCATCAACCTGCTGATTTACGTGGCCGACCTGGTGTACTGGGCCCACCATGTTTCTGTAGGGACTGAGGACCAGCCCGGGGACTCCTGATCACCTCTGCTCACAGGAGGTATCTTTACCAAGCTCTGACATCCTCTTCCTGGCTCCCTCTCTCCCTCCTCACACCCTCCCTCATTCATCTTGCTCTCCTTTCTATTTCCTTCCCTTCTGCTCTGTTTTGTCTCCTTCCTGTTTTGTGTGGTTGCCCACACCTTGTTTTGTCTCTTTCTCATTTTTTCTGTATTTTCTACTCTTTGGCCCTTTTCTGGTCATCATTGGTTTTCCCATCTCCTGTGTCCTGACCACCTCTCCCCATTTTCCTTCTTCTGATCCATCAGGACCTGAGACCCCTTCCTTCTCTGTCCACCACCCCCTCCCGCCTCCTGAGGTTCTGACTCCACAGCACACAGCCCTCTGTGCAGCTGTTCACATCCTGGGCCTCATTGCCAAAGCGTGCCTGTCCCCCTGGTGGTGCCTTAGTTAGTGTGTGGGGTGGTTTTGAGATGTGGTTGGTAGCTAAGGATCAGGCCTCACTTCCTCCTCGTGGAGGTGGTGGTATAGTGTACCTGTCCTTTAAGTTAAAAAAAAAAATCTCTGGAGATCAATAATTTCCCTTGGGTGGGTGTGCTAATGCAGAGACTTGGATCCCTAGGCCCCCCTTGGTGCTCCATCCCATCTGAGATTGGCTCCAGAATTTTTTCTGGCTTACTAAAACCCATTGCTTACAGACCATGTGGACAAAAAATATTGTGAGTCATTTCTTAAACGATGAATGCTGCTGGCCATCAAGCCTTCAGCCACTGCAGCAGCCCCCAGTGGGGTCAGCCCGAGGGGAATTCATGATGGAGAAAAGGCACTGGCTTTAGCTCATTACGATGCATAAGAAAGGAATGATTCTAATGCCCTCAGACTCCTGCACCTTCTGGCCCTGAGAAAAAGACTAAACTCATTACCTTGAGATTTCTGTTTTTGTGCTTAGTGATAATCCTTTGATATTTGACTACATGTTTCTTTTTTTTTCCCCCCAGCAAAAACTCCCATGTATCGTGCCCCCTCCTCACCTCTTTGGAACAGTTCCACAGAGCTATCTGTGACGTGCCTCCCAAGCTATAGTCTTTAGTGAGGTCTCCAAACAGAATGTAACTTACAACTTAGATTGTGAGGTTTTTTTTTCTTCAGTCATATGTTTTTGGTGACTGATGAAGGAACCTAGAGCAGATTTCTCCTGAACTCTATGAAGGACTGGAGGTTGGGTACCTCTTGTGCCCATCTGCCTCCTCAGAGAGTCCAGATGAATATGGGGGAGGTTATCGCATCTCCTATTATTGGGCAATGATGCAAAGTTTGATTTGGCGCTATTAAACTCTTTCCTGGAAGGGTAGGTTTTCCTCGACACTCAGTTTCAAGAAACAGCATCTGGGTTATTCTAAGGTGAAATACACTAGGAAGATTTTGCTCAGTGGAAACACACTGAGTGATATGAAATGAAATCCATATTTTAATGGCAAGAGGAGAAAAGTTTAAACATAAAATTATTCTTTCCCTGTTTGGGTCTCCTCCCTCCCATTATTGCAAATTGAGAATCTGCATTAATCACACCTTCTAAGTAGATTGACAGCCATGTGGCTCAGACGGTAAAGAATCTGCCTGCAATGTGCGAGATCTGGATTTGATCCCTGGATCGTGAAGATCCCCTGGAGAAGAGCATGGCAACCCACTCCAGTATTCTTGACTGGAGAATTCCATGAACAGAGGAGCCTGGCAGGCTACAGTCCATGGGGTTGCAAAGAGTTGTACAGGACTCAGTGACTAACACTTTCACTTTCTTAAGGAGATAAAATTCCTTCTTTACCATATCAAGGATCACAACTTTTTGGGAGATAAACTTCCTTCCTCTTCTCCTAAGGAGTCACAATGACCTGTACTCACCGCACACTTTATTGAGTTGATCCGGATTGTGTAAAGTGTCGGTAATACCTCACTTGACAAATAACCCTTTGTCATAAAAGCTTATATAACTGTGCTTCGACCTCATGGGTGGAACAATCTCAGAATGTTGTGAAATACTGTCTCCTAGGTTATAATCCCCAGACTGGCTCAAATAAAAAAGTTTCCACTTGTTTCTTAGACTGATGATTAATTTTTTCATCATAGTGGTTTATTCTCAGTTGAAAGACATGGAAAAGTGCTTACAGAATTATATTTACAAGTTCTTGCTTAATTGGAATTTAAAGGAAATATTGCCCCCAAATGGCCAAATTTTATTTACTGGACACTGCAAAACTAACTAGCTTTGCATGCGCAGCTAGAAAACCAGCTTGATAAACTCTCTCTTTAGAATTCTGACCTTAAAGGAACAAAAGTCATTTAGAGGCACCTTGCATTTTTCTTCCGGTGTCTTTGATTTATAAATATAACAGACCTTCTAAGGTTTTTCCTCCCTGTGTTTTAAGAGTCTCTACCATCAGAAGGAACATGTATGGCAGCCAGTTGAATAGATTAGAATTTTAAGGAGTTTTTTTGATCTGGCTATGCAACTTTCCTAGCTCATAAGTGGCCTTTGTCACCTTAACCTTCGTTGAGTCTGCCTATACAACGAAGGCCCTTTACTTTCTCAGACTATTTTGGGGAGGAAGCTTTCTAGATCTTGTGAAGGCTGTATCCTTTACACCTTCTTGTGGGGCACCTCAAGCAGTGGCCAGATGATGAACCCTTTAAATTGAGAAAACTTCTAAATTGGTATATTTTCAGAGAGTCTCAGTATAAACAGTTCTTCTCTTGGTATCTGAGGAAAGACAAACAAATTAGAAGGTCGATTAAAATATTTTAGGCTCATCTAAGAACTCCTTTACTTTAAAACAAACAAGGAAAAAGTACAGTTTGGAAAGCTTTATTTGTGGTCCTGGCTTCCCTTCAATGGGGTTTACAGATGTTAATACACTAGATGAACTATTAGTTAGATTGATTAACAAGCGAATAAGAAGAAGCTGAGGCAAAATCTAGACATTTCCCAACAAGTTGGAAATTTAAAGGGACTAAACTCAAAAAGATAAGATCTTCATTGTTGTTTAGTAGCTAAGTCTTGTCCAAATCTTTTGCAACCCCATGAACTGTAGTCCGACAGGGTCCTCTGCCCATGGAATTCTCCAGGCAAGAGTACTGGAGTGGGTTGCCATTTCCTTCTTCTGGGGATCTTCCCAACCCAGGGACCAAACCAGCGTCTCCTGCATCTCCTGCATTAGCAGGTATATTCTTTACCACTGAGCCACCAGGGAAGCCCAAAGAAATCTTTAGATGGCTATTAAGAAATGGGATAAAGAAAACTGATGCCGGTGGGATTAAACAAAAGATTTGATACAACATGATCTAAGACTAGATGGACCAAATAGAGGCCCTGTTTGTTCCCAACGTTAAAAAGCCCCAAACAAATCTGCTCTTTTTACCCCATTTTAAAAATAGATATAGAATTAATGCTTTTGAACTGTGGTGTTGGAGAAGACTCTTGAGAGTCCCTGGGACTGCAAGGAGATCCAACCAGTCCATCCTAAAGGAGATCAGTCCTGGGTGTTCATTGGTGGGACTGATGTTGAAGCTGAAATTCCAATACTTTGGCCACCGGATGCGAAGAGCTGACTCATTTGAAAAGACCCTGATGCTGGGAAAGATTGAGGGCCAGAAGAGAAGGGGACGACAGAGGGTGATACGGTTGGATGGCATCACCAACTCAATGGACATGGGTTTGGGTAGACTCTGGGAGTTGGTGATGAACATGGAGGCCTGGCATGCTGTGGTCCATGGGTTTGCAAAGGGTCGGACATGACTGAGTGACTGAACTGAACTGAACTGAAAAATAAATAAATAAATATGCTTATTTTAAAGCTGGAAGAAAATTGCACTTGAGATACTTGACCAGGAAACGCTTAGGACAATAGACAACAGGGCAACTAATCAAGTTAAAAGATTAACAAAAGGACCTTTCTTGAACTCTTCCAGTTGGTGATGGCTTATTAATTCCGTGTTCCTCATTAGGACCTCCTGTCGTAAAACAACTCATGTAAATGGTTACTCTGATGTCTGGCCAGGATGGGCAGTGTCAGTCAGTGTGCTTCCCCTAACACATTGCTGGGTTAGGAAGCTCCCCTGGAGGAGGAAATGGCAACCCACTCCAGTATTCTTGCAGAGATATTCCCATGGACAGAGAAGCCTGGTGGGCTACAGTCCATGGGGTTGCCATGGGACTAACACAACTGAGAGCCTGAGCATGCATGCATGCAAGCTATGGGTTAGCATAAATTTATGAAGAGGCTTGGGTCACATATGCATATTCATGAAGGGGCTTGAGCAGGAGAGAGTTCAGTATAGAATTGGAGCAGGGGTTGTCAGAGTCCAAGCTTTAGTTCATTGAAGTTAGGAGGGTCAGAGGGTTCTTTTGTCCTTTGGTTCAACCCCTCACTGGGGACTTCAAATGGGATAAAATGTCCAGGGATAAAAAGGGAAGCTTCTAGGACTTCTTTAAGACAAAGGCTTATTAATGGGCTCTTAAAGGAAACTAAAGTTAAAGGTATGAAAATCAACAACACTGAGATGAAAGTTTACATTAATTGATATATTTAAATGGCCATTATATAAGATGGTTATATGTCCTTTGCCTAATTATATTGTGAGAATCTAATTATTCCCAAGATATAATTATGTCTCACTGGGCAATGCTTCCCCTGCCTGGTATTACAAGACAGAGTATATACATCTGTCCCTCAGACAGGTAGTATGGCAAGTATGGCCATAATACTTGCCCTTGAAAAGGAATTAATGATCTTAAGGGGACAAAAGAATGCAGGAACAAGTGACTCAAGACAAGTAACTCATGAAAAAGAAGTAACAATAGCAAAGAAAGAATTAGTTATAAAGACTTTTCTTTCGTTTCAATGGTAAATATTAGCCTGAAGAATTTTTGAGCTGTTTTGTAGAATTCAGCCCCTTTCTCACCCCCAGTGCTCAAGCATTAAGTCAACTGGTGATTTTTCAGTTGCTAAGTTGTGTCTGACTCTTGGTGGCCCTAGGAACTGCAGTCAGGCCTCCCTGTCCTTCACGATCTCCTAGAGTTTGCTCAAAGTCATGTTCATTGAGGTGGTGATGCCATCCAACCATCTCATTCTCTGTCACCCCCATTCTCCTCCTGCCCTCGATCTTTCCCATCATCGGGGTCTTTTCCAATGAGTTGGCTCTTCACATCAGGTGGCCGAAGTATTGGAGTTTCAGCTTCAGTATCAGTCTTTCCAGTGAATATTCAGGACTGATTTCCTTTAGGATTGACTGGTTTGATCTCCTCACTGCCCAAGGGACTCTCAAGAGTCTTCTCTGGCACCATAATTTGAAAGCATCAATTCTTCTGTGCTCAGCCTTCTTTATGGTCCAACTCGCACATCTGTACATGACTACTGGAAAAAACCATAGCTTTGAATATATGGATCTTTGTCAGCAAAATGGTGTCTCTGCTTTTTATTACGTGGACCCAAGGAATAATGATCTTGGCCTTCTCTGACCCTCCTAACTTCAATGAACTAAAGCTTGGACTCTGACAACCCCTGCTCCAATTCTATACTGAACACTCCCCTGCTCAAGCCCCTTCATGAATATGCATATATAACCCAAGCCTCTTCATAAATTTATGCTAACCCATAGCTTGCATGCATGCATGCTCAGGCTCTCAGTTGTGTTAGTCCCATGGCAACCCCATGGACTGTAGCCCACCAGGCTTCTCTGTCCATGGGAATATCTCTGCAAGAATACTGGAGTGGGTTGCCAGTTCCTCCCCCAGGGGATCTTCCTAACCCAGCGATGTGTTAGGGGAAGCACACTGACTGACACTGCCCATCCTGGCCAGACATCAGAGTAACCATTTACATGAGTTGTTTTACGACAGGAGGTCCTAATGAGGAACACGGAATTAATAGGCCATCACCAACTGGAAGAGTTCAAGAAAGGTCAAAAAGTGACACCACGTGTCCAAAACCAACCACCTTCCAGAATCCTTCGTGCTGGCATCCATTTTGGCTGAACAAGATGGAACCACCAGGAAGGACTCTGAGTCAGAATGATTGGCTAAAGACAACTCAGAAACTAATCCCATTACCATAAAACCTGAGACCATGAACCATGTGGCAGAGCAGTTGTCCTGGGTTCCCTTACCCTACTGCTCTCTGCTTGGGCACACCTTCCCAATAAATTTCTTGCTTTGTCAGCACATGTGTCTCCTTGGACAATTCATTTCCGAGTGTTAGACAAGAGCCCAATTTTGGGCCCTGGAAGGGGTCCCCCTTCCTGGAGCAAATGGAGACTAACATCCTGACCACTTGGGGAACTCAGGGACCAGCTTGCCCACCAATGGGCCAGACTCAGCAGCCACAACTAAAACCCTTTTGTCCCTGGTCTCCTCCTGATGTGGACAAATGGCCAGTGTCCCGACCAGATAAGAAACAAAAGACTTTATGGACCTCTCTCCCCTTCCGTCTCTCTTTCCTCTCCTTAACCCTTCCTATTCCACCCTTTTTTTCTAGTCCCACCTTCCTGGATGCAGGAATCTGGTCAAAGTGCCTCAGCCTGAGCTGAGAATTGGAGACCAATCACCTTCTCCTGGCATAGAACTTGAATTCTGTTTCTGTTCTGAATTCTGGTTCTGTTCTGATCTGGTCTGATTTTTGGTAGGGCCAAGTTCCAGTCCTCCCTTCCCTGGAGGCCCAAGGTAAAGTCCATAACACCTGGGTATCTGCAGGTAGCAGGAGAAATTTGTAAGACCATCCTTTTTGCTCTCCTCTCCCACCTCTTCATCCTTCTTCTTTCAACCTGGCTTATTTTCATTTACTCTGTTAGTACTTGGATCTGAAGTTCTGTGTCTCTATAGGAGCTTTCCCGAGAGACTGAAATCTTGTGTTTAAGGGAGCATCTGATTAGGACTGCCAGGTCTATGTGTGTGTTTTATATTCTGTGTTCTGTATTGTGATTTGTAATGGCCATTTTGCTTTGTGTGGCCACCATTTGGTTTACACCTGGCACCATTTTGCTAGAACTTGATTTTCTTTCCCTGTGCCTTGAGACCTGGGCCCTCAGTAAACACTCAGTAAACATTTAGATCATCTTTAACTCTTGAGACTGAGGAAAAATGGGAAGAAGTCTTCAAAAATTTTATTTGTTCTAACTTTTATTTATAAGCTAATGAATTTTATATTGTAGGATGGCAGAGTAGAAGGATGTATGCTCATCTTCTCCTGCAAGAACTCCAAAATTGCAACTTGCTGCTGAACAACCATCTATAGGAGAATGTTGGATCCCACAAAAAAAAGATACCCCACATCCGAGGGCAAAGAATGAGAGGGTAACAGGCAGGAAGGCCAGGGGTCTCCAAATAGAGGAAATAGCCTGCCAAGTGTCAGACATTTTTATCTCTCTTAAGCGGCAGGAGGAAACAACCTAGCGATATTTTTTCCTTCTCTATACAAATTTAAAGGGAGGTTTCTCTTAAAATATTGTGTTGCCATAATGACACCTGGTTTCGCCTGAAGTTAGCTATTCTTGAGCCTAGAGATAACCAATGCCTTTTTCTTATGGAAATGTTCGTCTTAAGCTATGCTAATGTACTATGCCTTTACCCCAAACTCTGTCTCCAAGTCGGTTCCTCCTCTTGGCCCAGAACCTACTTGACAAACCTGTATGGATATTGTTCCCCTAATCTACGTAAATGAAACTATTTGTATGGTGGCCTGCCCTTCTTCAAGATTCAAGTTAATCGTTTTATGGCCCAGGATAAACCATTTGGTGCCAAGATTATCCCAAAATGCCTCTTATGGGTGAGGGGCCTGGTGCCATTCTGAATTTTAAGACATTCCTTTCTTTCATTAACAGACTGCTAGTAACTATATAACATCCAGCTGAAGACTAGCAGGGGGGTACTCTTTCTGCCCCCTTCTGATGCCTATGTCAAAAGCTTTCTCTATCTCCTTTATACTTCAATAAAACTTTATTACACAAAAGCTCTAAGCGATCAAGCCTCATCTTTGGCCCCGGATTGAATTCTTCTCCTCTGGGGGCCAAGAATCCTGGTGTATTCGCGTGATTCAACAACAACCTTTCAAGAAGAAGCCTGAACAAGATGGTAAGAGGGGGGAGACTGCCTTTAGAATCAAACCCCATACCCGCCAGAGACACTCGGAGAGCGAAAACAAAACCTTGAGTACACCAGGACCCAGAGACCCCACAAGAGTCTGAACCAGACCTGCCTTTGAGTGTTTGAATGTCTCCTGTGGAGGCATGGATCAGCAGTGGCCACATGGGGACAGGGGCTCTGCCTTCATCAGACCTGGGAAGCACTATGTGTGGCATAAATCCTCTTGGAGGAGGCCATAATTAGCTCCACCATAGAGCCACTGAGCAGACGACCCAAAAACTGGAGAACAAATATATCAAAGAAGTTCTTGCACTGTTACAAAAGTTCTGGGGCTCACAACAGATTCCCCAACCTGGGGATCCGGCAAAGGGATGGTGAACCCCCAGGGAACTTGACTTTGGAGGCCAATGGGATTTGATTACAGAACTTCCACAGGACTAGGGAAACAGACTCTTGAAGGGCACAAACAAAACCTTGTATGCACCAGGACCCAGGAGGAAGAAGCACTGACCCCACAAGAGACTGAGCCAGACTTGCCCATGAGTGTCCAGGAGTCTCCCGTGGAGTTGTGGGTCGACAATGGCTTGCTGTGGGGTCAGAAGCACTGAATACCGCAGTCCTGGGAGCCGTGGGGTGTGCTGGCATAAGTCTATTTGCAGGAGGTCGCCATTATCACCATTCAGTTCATTTTAGTCTCTGTTGTGTCCGACTCTTAGCGACCCCATGGATTGCAGCACGCCAGGCCTCCCTTCCATCACCAACTGCCAGAGTTTACTCAAACTCATGTCCATTGAGTTTGTGATGACATCCAAACATCTCATCCTCTGTCATCCCCTTCTCCTCCCACCTTCAGTCTTTCCCAGCATCAAGGTCTTTTCAAATGAGTCAGCTCTTCACATCAGGTGGCCAAAGTATTGGAGTTTCAGCTTCTACATCAGTCCTTCCAATGAATATTCAGGACTGATTTCATTCAGGATGGACTGGTTGGATTTCCCTGCAGTCCAAGGGACTCTCAAGAGTCTTCTCCAACACCACAGTTCAAAAGCATTAATTCTTTAGTGCTCAGCTTTCTTCATAGTCCAACTCTCATATCCATATGTGACTACTGGAAAAACCATAGCCTTGACTAGACTGACTTTTGTTGGCAAAGTAATGTCTCTTCTTTTTAATATGCTGTCTAGTTTGGTCATAACTTTTCCTCCAAGGAGTAAGTGTCTTTTTGTTTCATGGCTGTAGTCACCATCTTCAGTGATTTTGGAGCCCCCAAAAATAAAGTCTGCCACTATTTCCACTGTTTCTCCATCTATTTGCCATGAACCGATGGGACTAGATGCTATGATCTTTGTTTTTTGAATGTTGAGCTTTAAGCCAACTTTTTCACTCTCCTCTTTCACTTTCATCAAGAGGCTCTTTAGTTCTTCTTCACTTTCTGCATGCATAAGCGTGGTATCATCTGCATATCTGAGATTATTGATATTTCTCCCAGAAATCTTGATTCTAGATTGACCATAGTTTGCCCTCAGGCCAAACTACAGGGAGGGAACACAGCCCCACCCATCAGCAGAAAGTTGGATTAAAGATTTACTGAGCAGGGCCCTGACCAACAGAGCTAGAGCCAGATTCCCCAATAGACAGTTCCTCCCATTAGGAAGCTTTCACAATCCTCTTATTGTTATCCATCTGAGGGCAGACAGAATGAAAACCACAATCACAGGAAACTAACCAAACTAATCACATAGATCACAGCCTTGTCTAACTCAATGAAACTATGAGCCATGCCCTGTAGGACCACCCAAGATGGACAGTTCCTGGTGGAGAGTTCTGACCAAAAGTGGTTCACTGGTGAAGGGAATGGCAAACCACTTCAGTATTCTTGCCTTGAGAACCCTATGAACAGTATGAAAAGGCAAAAAGATATGACACTGAAAGATGAATTCCTCAGCTTGGTAGGTGCCCAATATGCTACTAGAGAAGAGTGGAGAAATAGCTCCAGAAAGAATGAAGAGATGGAGCCAAAGCTAAAGCAGCACCCAGTTGTAGATGTGACTGGTGATGGAAGTAAAGTCCAATTCTGTAAAGAACAATATTGCATAGGAACCTGGAATGTTAGGTCCATGAATCAAGGTAAATTAGAAGTGGTCAAAGAGGAGATGGCAAGAATGAACATGAACATTTTAGGAATCATTGAACTACAATGGACTGGAATCAATTCAGTTCAGTTCAGTTGATCAGTCATGTCCAATTCTTTGCAACCCGATGAATCGCAGCACTCCAGGCCTCCCTGTCCATCACCAACTCCCTGAGTTCACTCAGACTCATGTCCATCGAGTCAGTGATGCCATCCAGTCATCTCATCCTCTGTCGTCCCCTTCTCCTCCTGCCCCCAATACTTCCCAGCATCAGAGTCTTTTCCAATGAGTCAACTCTTTGCATGAGGTGGCCAAAGTACTGGAGTTTCAGCTTTAGCATCATTCCTTCCAAAGAAATCCCAGGGCCGATCTCCTTTAGAATGGACTAGTTGGATCTCCTTGCAGTCCAAGGGACTCTCAAGAGTCTTCTCCAACACCACAGTTCAAAAGCATCAATTCTTCAGCATTCAGCCTTCTTCACAGTCCAACTCTCACATCCATACATGACCCCAGGAGAAACCATAGCCTTGACTAGATGGACTTTTGTTGGCAAAGTAATGTCTCTGCTTTAGAATATGCTATCTAGGTTGGTCATAACTTTTCTTCCAAGGAGTAAGTGTCTTTTAATTTCATGGCTGCAGTCACAATCTACAGTGATTTTGGAGCCCCCAAAAATAAAATCAGCCCCTGTTTCCATTGTTTCCCCATCTATTTCCCATGAAGTGATGGGACTGGATGCCATGATCTTCCTTTTCTGAATGTTGAGCTTTAAGCCAACTTTTTCACTCTCCACTTTCACTTTCATCAAGAGGCTTTTGAGTTCCTCTTCACTTTCTGCCATAAGGGTGGTGTCATCTGCATATCTGAGGTGTTTGATATTTCTCCTGGCAATCTTGATTCCAGCTTGTGCTTCTTCCAGCCAAGTGTTTCTCATGATGTACTCTGCATATAAGTTAAATAAGCAGGGTGACAATATACAGCCTTGACAAACTCCTTTTCCTATTTGGAACCAGTCTATTGGACTGGAACAGGTGAATTTAATTCAGATGACCATGACATCTACTATTGTGGGAAAGAATCCCTTAGAAGAAATGGAGTAGCCCTCATAGTCAACAGAAGAGTCCAAAATGCAGTACTTGGATGCAATCTCAAAAATGACAGAATGATCTCTGTTCATTTCCAAGGCAAACCATAAAATATCACAGTAATCCAAGTCTATGTCCCAACCACTAATGCCAAAGAAGCTAAAGGGTTCCATGAAAACCTACAAGACCTTCTAGAACTAATACCCAAAAAAGATGTCCTTTTAATCACAGGGAACTGGCATGTAAAAGGAAGTCAAAAGATACCTGGAGTAACAGGCAAATTTGGCCTTGGAGTACAAAATGAAGCAGGGCAAAGGTTAACAGACTTTTACCAAGAGAATGCACCGGTCACAGCAAAAACACTCTCTTCTAACAACACAAGAGAAGACTCTACACATGGACATCACCAGACAGTCAATATCAAAATCAGATTGATTATTTTCTTTGCAGTCAAAGTTGGAGAAGCTCTATACTGTCAGCAAAAACAAGACCAGGAGTGGACTGTGGCTCAGATCATGAACTCCTTATTGCCAAATTCAGACTTAAATTGAGGAAAGTAGGTAGAACCATTAGACCATTCAGGTATGACCTAAATCAAATCTCTTATGACTATACAGTGAAAGTGAAAAATAGATTCAAGGGATTCGATCTGATAGACAGAGTGCCTGAAGAACTAGGACGGAGGTTTGTAACATTGTACAGGAGGCTGTGATCAAAATTATCCCCAAGAAAAAGAAATGCAAAAAGGCAAAATGGTTGAGGAGGCTTTACAAATAGCTGAGAAAAGAAGAGAAGCAAAAGGCAAAGGAGAAAAGAAAAGATATATTCATCTGAATGCCGAATTCCAAAGAATAGCAGGAGAGATAAGAAAGCCTTCCTCAGTGATCAATGCAAAGAAATAGAGGAAAACAACAGAATGGGAATGACTAGAGATCTCTTCAAGAAAATTAGAGATACCAAGGGAAAATTTCATGCAAAGATGGGCTCGATAAAGGACAGAAATGGTATGGACCTAACAGAAGCAGAAGATATTAAGAAGAGGTGGCAAGAATACACAGAAGAACTGTACAAAAAAGATCTTCATGACCCAGATAATCACGAAGGTGTGATCACTCACACTCACCTAGAGCTGGACATCCTGGAATGTGAAGTCAGATGGGC
>NW_011494727.1:293000-293395 GCF_000754665.1 Bison bison bison
GAATTCCAGTTGAGCTATTTCAAATCCTAAAAGATAATGCTGTGAAAGTGCTGCACTCAATATGCCAGCAAATTTGGAAAACTCAGCCACAGGACTGGAAAGGGCCAATTTTCATTCCAATCCCAAAGAAAGGTAATGCTAAAGAATGTTCAAACTACTGCACAATTGCACTCATCTCACATGCTAGTAAAGTAATGCTCAAAATTCTCCAAGCCAGGCTTCAGCAATATGTGAACCGTGAACTTCCAGATGTTCAACCTGGTTTTAGAAAAGGCAGAGGAACCAGAGATCAAATTGCCAACATCCACTGGATCATGGAAAAAGCAAGAGAGTTCCAGAAATACATCTATTTCTGCTTTATTGACTATGCCAAAGCCTTTGACTGTGTGGACTGT
>NW_011494727.1:293495-312292 GCF_000754665.1 Bison bison bison
TCAACATTCAGAAAAGGAAGATCATGGCATCCGGTCCCATCACTTCATGGGAAATAGATGGGGAAACAGTGGCTGACTTTATTTTTCTAGGCTCCAAAATCACTGTGGATATGATTGCAGCCATGAAATTAAAAGACACTTGCTCCTTGGAAGGAAAGTTATGACCAACCTAGACAGCATATTCAAAAGTAGAGACGTTACTTTGCCAACAAAGGTTCATCTAGTCCAGGCTATGGTTTTTCCAGTGGTCATGTATGGATGTGAGAGTTGGATTATAAAGAAAGCTGAGCGCCGAAGAATTGATGCTTTTGAACTGTGGTGTTGGAGAAGACTCTTGAGAGTCCCTTGGACTGCAAGGAGATCCAGCCAGTCCATCCTAAAGAAGATCAGTCCTGGGTGTTCATTGGAGGGACTGATGTTGAAGCTGAAACTCCAATACTTTGGCCACCTGATGCGGAGAGCTGACTCATTTGAAAAGACCCTGATGCTGGGAAAGATTAAGCCTGAGGAGAGGGGGACAACAGAGGATAATATGGTTGGATGGCATCACCGTCACAATGGACATGGGTTTGGGTGGGCTCCGGGAGTTAGTGATGGACAGAGAGGCCTGGAGTGCTGCGGTTTATGGGGTCGGAAAGAGTCTGACACGACTGAGCGACTGAACTGAACTAATACTTTATAAACAAATTAAAACAATTATATTTTCTCTCTGACTCCTCCAGAGACTGAAAACTCATAGGTTTCCAGTTACTTTATCAGATGAGTTAGGAAGGTTATCTCATTAACAGGTACAGAAATCTCAAGGAATTTTTGAGACCTTGAAAAGGGAAGAATTCACTTAGATTTGTTAGGTGAAATGTGTGATAAGCCTTTGGTGTGAGTTTCCCAGCCCTGTTTTATTTTAAAAGTTCCGTCTGAGATTAAAGTTTCAGCAAAGCAAAAAGTCTATGATCGATTATGGTTATAGAAATCATCAGGCCAAATTTATTGACAGCAAACCTGTTTGAAAACAAATTAACCTTAATTTGGTTATATTTGATAAAAATGAGGGTAATTTTAGGGAGAAAAAGATGTTTCAATAAATATCAAATCCCAGTCTGTTAATGGAGGTCTATATCTAGTCAGACTCACTTTCTGGATAGTTCTTTGCTGTTGTGGGACATTAATGTAACATCTAATTGAATTCTTAAAGAACACCCTAAGTTTGTTTCTGAAGCTTATCTCAGTAGTCTACCTTTAGATGAAGATCAGATGCCTCATGACCTGCAACCAGGACTGGGAAAAGACACAATTTAAGGGACTGTCTCCAACTTGGATGAAAGGATCTTTTTGTCAGATATTCTTAACTAGCTCATGCATACTGAAATTGAAGGGAAATTGACTCTTGGATTAATTCCCATTTCCAAAGGCCCCTACACTGGACTGGTCTATAGAGAGGACAGTTGACTTGATCTCGCCTTAAAATGACACTCAAACAGAGGAGAATCTACACTACACCAGGACAAGAAGAAGACAACATCAGAGACTGATAGCTTGCCCAAGATGCTGGACCTATTCGTGTGATCATATGATCATTTATAATGTTTTCTTGACTTCTTATGTTGCAGGAAGGAGGACTCCTTCCAGGGCCCAAAAGTGGGCTCTTGCCTAACACTCAGAAATGAATTATCTGAGGAGACACATAAGCAAGAGATTTTACTGGGAAGGGGCGCCCAGGCGGAGAGCAGTAGAGTAAGAGAATCCAGGGGAACTGCTTTGCCACATGGCTTGCAGTCTTGGGTTTTATGGTGATGGCATTAGTTTCTGGATTGTCTTTAGCCAATCCTTCTGACTCAGAGTCTTTCCTGGTGGTGCATGCCTTGTTCAGCCAAGATGGATGCCAGCAAGAAGGATTCTGCGAGGTGGTTAGACACATGGTGTCAATTTTGAACGTTTCCTAAACCCTCCTGGTTGGTGGTGGCTTATTAGTTTCATGTTCCTTACCAGGACCTCCTGTCATAAAACAACTCATGCAAATGGTTACCATGGTGCCTGGCCAGGTAACTGGAGTGGATGGAGGGTGTCATGTGACAGGCCTTCTGATAAGCCCTTCACATGCTTTTATTCACTTAATTGATACAAAGTAGGGATTAAGCCCATTATACAGATGGAGAAACTGAGGCTCTGATGAGTAAGTAGCCCAGGATCATCCAACTCTGAAATGTCTGCCAGAGGTCCAGAGCCTTCTGTGACTATGAGTGTCCATTTCTCCTCCACTTCTTTGCCCTTCTGGCACCTCCTCCTTCCTTCTTTTGTCCTGGCCATGACCTTCCCAGGTCACTGTCTTCCAGTCCACATGCCTGGCTGCTGGGCAGGCAGGAATCAGCCACATCCAGGCTGTGCTCTGATGGGGGTACCATGCTCTGACTCTAATCCATTTCTAAGCTCATGGATTAAAGTGGAGGAGGGGCTACTGGAAGACTCAGGCAAACCTGCTGACTTCCAGGTGGGGGAACTGAGGCCCAGAGAGGGCACATACCTTACCCAGGGTCACACAGCACAAACCCCCATGCCTCCCCTTCCCCAAGTCCTCCCTTGTGCCATCAAATGGATCCAAAGTTGTCATTTAACCTTAGGTGGAATCAAGGGTGACTTTGGGGATGCTGGTGGGAGAGCAACTGGGGAACAGGCAGCACGACACCCCCAGCTTCCCCCATGCTAGTGCCCCTTCCCCACCCTGGCAGTGCCCACTGGGAGGCCCGCAGGCTCCAGGGCTCCATTGGCAATTGGGGCTCAAGGAGCTCTGTGAGTCCAGGGAGGTTCTCAGGGTTTTCTCTGTGTTTCTCTTTCCAGCCTCAGCCTGTCCCAGGGTTTATTATCAGCAAAGATGATAAGGCCCCTGATGGCAGGAAGCTGGCTGGGGCTCAGGGTGCTGGCCCTTCAGCCCTGGGGGCCTCTCAGCAAATAGTCCTTTGGAAACAGGGCAGGTGTCCCTGAGGAGGGGGCGGGCTGGGAGGGGCCTCACTCCCCCAACACTGGACCCTGGAGGAGCCCCTGTGTGAGCAGAACTGCAGCCCTGGCTGGTGGGACTGCCTTGGGCAGGTGACCTGGGCAATTCCGTGGTCTCCAGGGTCCCTGCCACTCTGGCCACGTGTCCCTGTCACAGCCCTGAAACCCCTTCAGGCCCCTGTTCTCCTGTCTCAGTTCCAGTCCAGGCCCCTCCTCCATGGGGAAGATTGGCTCCATGCATGCATCTCTTTTGGGTCAGAAGACACCCACTGGGCTGCCCCAGGGCCACTGGGACCCTGGGGTCCCCCCAGTCATTTCCACTCTGCTCCCCGCCAACCCCAGTCCTGGGAGCATCCTCAGGGCTGGCCCCTCCCAGGGGTCCTGCAGAGGTCTCCTCTTTCAGCTCCTGCCCTTAAAAGGGGTCTGATCATCCATCCATCATCACCTCCTCCCTGAGATGCCCTGAAAACCTCCACATCAGCATCAGACAGAGCATCCCTGTTCATTTCCAATCCCTTCTTCCCAGCTTGGAAGCTGCTAACCAGTCTCCCAGGCCAAGAGAATCCTCACAGGTAGGACTACTGCCAGACTCCCATCTGGATGGCATCTTTGGAGCTTAAGAGTCAAACATTATGTTAATTTATTCTGTGGTTCCCCCATGATGCTCCACCTTGGAGTCATGCGGGTGGGTGTCCCCTGTTCCAGTGGAGAAGAACCACATGTTAAGGCAAAATTAGGGGAGGGGATTCAGAATAGTTTCTACTTCCTATGTCATCTTGTCCCCATGGCCTTGCTCTCATCCCATGGTTCCTCCCTGTTAATCTCTGATCCCACTCCTCTGAGTAGGGCTGTGTCCCCTCAGATGGCAGCTCCTGCTAGTTATGCTGCAGGGAGGACAGGCCGGGACACGCGTGTCTTCAGGTTGCTGTGGAAGGAAGACCTGCAGCTGTGTCCTGGGTCCCAGAGCTCGAGTTTGGTCCTGGGCTCCCATCCATGGGCCCTACCAACTTGTGCGGTACAGAACAAAGTGCTCAAACCCACAGCTTTGGTACTTCTATCTGAATTTCCACTTCCTAGCCACGGTACGAGAGAAGGAAATGGCAACCCACTCCAGTATTCTTGCCTGGAGAATCCCAGGGACAGAGGAGCCTGGTGGGCTGCTTTTGTCTATGGGGTCACACAGAGTCAGACACGACTAAAGCAACTTAGTAGCAGCAGCAGCCATGGTACGAAATTAGGGATGGTACTTAAGTCCGTGAATGTTTTTTGTTTCCTCCTCTGCAAAATGGAGTTAACTGTACAATCCAGGACCTCATTCCTGAAACATTTGGGGTCATATATCCTCCAGAATTCAGACTTTTTCAGCTTCAGTCATGAAACATGGTGAATCTACCCTGTATGATGTAACACCCCCTGGGGTCTTAAAGCACCTTACAGTCAAACCCAGTAGTGTTTCTTCAACCAAACGTTTAAACATTCACACTAAGTGAAATAAAGATCAGAAACTGTCTCATGTCTGTTGAGGTAAAACTTTATTACCAAATGAATTATTTTAATTTAATATTATATTTATTCAAGATTCCAATTTGGAGCAAAATCCATGACATTAAAGGCCAAATGAATTTTTTTTTAATTCTTTTTAAATTTTCGGAGACATGAAAATTGAGTAATGTAGATAAGGACCATCCTACCCCATGTTTCTGCAGATAACGTCATGTACCACAAAGTAATAATTTAAAAAAATATATTCATGGTTTAATGCCAGACCTAACCCAGCTGTGAGGTTTGGGATAAGATAAGTTTCCTGCCAAGGCCAAGGGTGATGGGTGGGGAGAATCATTCTGAAGCAGTTGTGCTGTTACCCAGGTGTCTGAGCCACTGGTTCTAACTCCACAGATCCTGAGCTTCAGCAGTCGCAGGACTCTGAGTCTTTTCCAGGCATCTGACTTAATCCCCCTCCAGAGCTGGATCTTTCTCTGATGGGTCCTCAGGGAAGACCACCGCCATATTGGTGACAGAGACTGATCTGACTTCATGATCACCATGTGCTCATCCTCAGGCCTGCTTTCTGCAATCCTCCTGGGCTACTTCCTCCGCCTGTTGCAGCTGCTCTCCACCTGCCTGGCCTTCTCCCTTGTGGCCAGCGTGGGCACTTGGATGGGGGCCGTGAGTAACTGGTCTGTATTCATCTGGTGCTTCTGTTTTCTCCTGACCCTCATCATCCTCATAATTGAGTTCTGTGGGCTCCAGTCCCGCTTCCCCTTCTCCTGGTACAACTTTCTCATCACCTATGCCTGTTACGCTGCCCTCCTCTGCACCTCGGCCTCCATCGTTTACCCCATCACTTACATCTGGTTCTTCCCCCATGGCCGCTCCCAGGATCATGCCATCGCCGCCACTGCATTCTCCTGCATTGCTTCTGTGGCTTATGCCAGCGAAGCGGCCTGGGCTCGTACCTGGGTCTGGCTCGGCGTGATCACCGGCTACATGGTCACTGTGCCAGGACTGCTCAAGGGGCTGGAGACTTTTGTGGCTGGTGTCATCTTCGCCTTTATCATTGACAGCCACCTGTACCTGCACCAGCCAGCCCTGGTGTGGTGCGTGGCCGTGTACTCCATCTGCTTCCTCCTGGCAGCCACGGCCCTTCTGCTGAACTGGTGTGACTGCGACAACAGGCTGCCCATTGCCTTTCCCACTTTTCTTTTGGGGCTGACCCTGCTCTCCGTCCTCCTCTACACCACCGCTCTGGTCCTCTGGCCTCTCTACCAGTTTGACGAGCAGTTTGGTGGCCAGCCCGAGTGGTCGAGCTGCAATGATGGGCTCATCTACTCTCTTTGTACCTGGGACCAGCGGCTGGCTGTGGCCATCCTGACAGCCATCAACCTGCTGATTTACGTGGTCGACTTGGTGTTCTTGGCCCACATGGTTTTTTCAAGGACCGAGGATCAGCTCAGGGGCTCCCAGTTCCCTCTTCTTTACAAGTCATGATGTTCTCTTCCTGGATCCTTACTTAGGGACCTCCCTCAGGTTTGGCTGCCTCTTTTCAGAAGTCCAATGGTGAGGGAAAAGTGTCAGTTAAAAGAAAAATAGCTTTATCGAGGAAGCTGCTAATCCTGGGGAGAATGTGAAGTCATGTCCCAAAGAATCCACTCCTAACTCCCCAGGTTTTCCTCATAGTTTATATAAAGAAAAGAGGAAGGGTATAAGCTAGGGGTGCTTCCCAGGTGGTGCTAGTGGTAAAGAACATGCCTGCCAATGCAAGAGGTATAAGAGACACAGGTTCAATCCCTGGGTCAGGAGATCCCCTGGAGGAGGGCATGGCAACCTACTCCAGTATTCTCGCAGTGTCCTGCCCCCATCCAGAGTGTGGGAAACCCCTGGACGGCACACCTGTCCTCAGGATCTGGATTTCTTGCCTGGCCCTGCCTGGGCCCTGGGCTCATGGGTGAAGCCAGGGCTGCCCCAGACACCTGTCAGGTCCAGGGTGTCACAAGCCTTGGGGACTCATCCCTGACCCACCTCTGCCCTGGACATCAGGATGTTAGCAGGGAAGGCCCGGGTCCCATGGTGCCTGGATTCAGCCCCCAGTCCCCTCTCTGTCCTGTGTCTGCAGGAGAGCGTGCTGTGACATAACTCAGTGGAAGACGCCAGGGCAGCCATGGAGCTCTACCGCATCTCCAGGAGAATTCGAGAGCAGTGAGGGCTGCACGCCTGGTGGAGTTCAGCCCCCTCCCCAAGGACTAGAGGCCTTCATCTCTTCAGGACAAAAACTCTCTTGCTTTGGGAACGTGCATCTTTAGCAGTAACATGGCTCCATATTCTCTCTACTCCCTCGGGTCCTCCTCTTATCTCTTTCTTTTTTCTCTCTGAGCTGAGTGTCAGTGGACACCACCCAGCACTGAGACGGCAACAAAGGCTTGAGATGGGATGGAGACAAGTGTCAATTTCCTTAACATCCTGAATCCTGTGGGTCCAAGAAGATGTCCCTGGGACTTAATTAATACCCTGCCTCCGCCTCACTTTTCCAGTTGCATTTGTTCCCTGGAGGATGACATTATTTCCTGGGGGTGACACCCCCCCTCAGAGGTCCATTCATCTCAATTTGATATTGGTGCCTCAGCATTGGGGAGCTTCCAGACAAGGGTGCAGGAAGAGGGATGGGTGCCCCCTGCTGACCTTCAGCACCTCATCCCTCCTCTCGTTTATAAAACTAGGAAACAAGGGTAGTGGACTTGCAAGAGTTGTGGATCTGTGGGAACGAGGTTGGAATCCTTCCTTTGGGTCCAGGAGTCACGTCCTGGACACTGTGTGTCCTGGTCTGGCTGCAGTGCCCCACCCATAGATCCTGCAACAGCACCCCTATTTCAGTCAGGTCAGTCCCTGTTGGAAAACCAGCCAGAAAAAAAACAGAGTGTGGAGACTTTAGGTGGGGGCTGATGGAGAGCATCACTCTCTTTCCAGCCACCAGCCTCTCTACAAGGACATTCACAGCCAGCCTCACAGACAAGGGCCACATGGATTGGCAGCCAGCACTGCCATCCCCAACCAGGGTGGACAGCCAGGTGCCTGAGGCCACAGGAGAGAAGGGTCTCTCTTCTCTCCACTCAAAGCTGGATTGAAGAAGTCATCTCCATGATTTTCCAAGAAAAGCCAGAGAATGGGAACATCTGTGCCCTCAGCTCTGTTCTGGATGCAGCTCAGGCCACAGTCTAGGGGACATCAGCTGGAGTCACCCTGCCTGTCAGCCAGCTCTGGCTGGCTGAGAAGAGAGCCTCTGGCCGCTGCCCCAGGAGACAGGGAGCCCAGGCCAGGCAGGGAGCAAGGGAAGGGCCTGAGACTTGGGCACCGAGGGGGCTTCTCCATCAACTGTGTGTGCTAAAGGGCTGGGGGAGGCCATGGTCACCCAGCAGGTGGGCTTGGAGGCCACTGCTTCCCCTCCCCAGACCCCTGGACCCAAAACATCTCCCTTCCTTCTGCCTTTGGAGACAAGCCTGTGTGGGCATCTCTCAGCTCCTCCCCCAGCCTGTCCATCAAGTCTGCAGGGAACATGGAGACCATCTGGCAACCATCCCTCCCCTGACCCTTCTTCTCCTCTTGGGATATTTTTCAAGCTTGAATTTTGTTTTCTTAAAAAGTTAATTTACTTCCATATTTCAAAATCAAGTTGTTCTAAAAAGCCATATATTGAGCCATATAATCCCTCCTTACTCAACCCTCAGCTCCCCTCCCCCACCAGGACCAGGTAACTGCTCCACTGGACTCCTAGGAGTCGTTCATGTGCTTTTTGATATGAATCAAGCAAATACAGACGTATTTATTTTTATTTTCTCTCCTTTGATTATTTAAAATGTATAATACTATTCATAATTCTGTATCTTACTGTTTTTTCCTTATAAATCCTGGGGATATTTTCTTATTATTATTTTGAGAGACTCCTCATTTTTCTAAGCAGAGAGGGTGGACAGAGCGGAGGGAGCTGGCTTCCATCTCCATGTCTGAGTCTCCAGGACTGGCAAGTCCAGGGGCCCTGGGAAGAGGGGGGCTGGGAGGGACCAGGGGTCTCTGGCACCCCTCCCCCATCTAGCAGATGAGGAAACTGACTCAGCAGCAGTGAGTGCCCTCCTTGGGGGGACGGGGCAGGTTTGTGCAGAATGAGGGTGGACGGGGCAGAATCCCAGCCTGGAGGATGCTTCCGCCACACTTGTCACAAGCAGCATGGAGCCATGGACAGACAGCCGGCCTGGGGACAGGGCACCTGGTCCTGACTCTGACTCTGCCACACACAGGGTGACTCTGGACACGTCCTGCCCCTCCCTGGGGTCCAGCTGCTCCTCCTGTATGACGAGAGGGTTGGACTAAGCAAAGGACCTTTACACTCTCTTTTGAGCTCCACAGTGAGGGGATAGGACCAGTCTTGGAATTGTGACAAATGACACTTAACCCCCCAACAGGAGGGATGGAGCAGCCGCTGTCATGAACCACAGGCTTGGACAGTGAGCCCCTCAGGTGAGCCAACCCTGGGCGATTCTTTTACTAAAGCACAGAGGCATCTCCATCCTTTTAGAAGTGAGCTCCCAGTGTTGTGTTCAGTTTGACTTAGGAAAATAGAAGAATATGAAATTCTTTACCCAGACTTGTAGGCATCAATGCGTACTTGATTTTGTCAATTAAAAATTAATCAACAGTCTAAGAAAGAAATGGGAAATTTTATTCAAGCCAACCTCAGAATAATAAACAGTCTTCCTGAGGTACAGGCATCTTATTTAACAGTTTTAGCACTTTTCTGCAAGAGCATGAGAGGGTGCAAGAAACTAGATCCATAAAACTTTCTCCTGAAAATACCTCTTTGAGGGCCAGTTCTTCCAGTTTTCCCAGAGCACAAAGTGCCTTATCCTGATCTTCGCCCTCAATTCCTTTCATGGTGGATTGTAGATCAGTGACTGCAGTAGCTGATGACTAGATTCTTGTAGAACTGGATGGTAGACAGTATTCTTTATTACACAGCCCATCTATTTCCACCTTAATTTCAACCAGGTTTTCAGATACATCTTTAACCAATTTGTCCCAGGTTAGTAGGAATGCTCTTTCCCAGGCCAGGTAAAGATTTCACTGATAGACCACTCAAGTGCTATTACTCATCTAGTTCTGGTAAGAGTAGCCGAGTCCACTGGACCACGTGTCTTACTAGTCTGTCAGCTCCAGGATATGGCTCCCTGCAGAGGCAGGACCTGCTGCTTTGATCACTGAGGTAGGAGGCCACATCGCAGCCCCCCACAAATACTGTAGACAGATGTCTTCAAGACCTTGTGATTTTTTACCAGCTCCTTTTTTATTTTCCCAGAAAGTAGTTGGGATAAAATGTATCCCAACTTCTGTTAAGATGACCTCTACACAGCGGATATTTAGTAAGCCTGGAAAAATTCCGGAACCAATTTCAGGTGGGGCTGAATACAACATGGGACCCAGGGATCCAGAGTCCTGCTCACTGGGAATTACTGACCTCCAGAGATTTTTGCGTGACTTAAAGGGGAGGTACACTGTACATTCCTCTCCACTGGGAGAAAGGAGGCCAAATTCTAGCTATATACCTCCAGCCACCAACCCCTTCCAACCCACCCCCTAACTCTCCCCACATACACACCAACTAAGGCACCCCCAGGTGGACAGACTTGCTTTGGCAATGAGGCCCCTCCGGAGGCTCAGGGTGTGAACAGCTGTACAGAGGGCTGTGTACTATGGAGTCAGCACCTTAGGAGGTGGGAGGGGATGGTGGGCAGAGAAGAAAGGAGTCTACGATCCTGATGGATCAAAAGGAGAATGGGGAGAGGGAGTCAGGACACAGGAGACGAGAAAACCAAGGACGACCAGAAAAGGGGCAAAAACCCCCAGAAAATGTAGAAAATATGAGAGCAAAAAGGAGGCAAAACAGAATGCGGGCAACCCAACAAAATAGGAAGGAGACAGAGCAGAAGGAGGGAAGGAAACAGAAAAGAGAGAGATGAGTGGGGAAAGATGTGAAGAGGGAGAGAGGGAGCCAGGAAGAGGACATCAGAGGACATTGCTGTTGTTCACTTTCTGAGTCGTGTCTGACTCTCTGCGACCCCGTGGACCGCAGCAAGCCAGGCTTCCCTGTCCCTCACCATGTCCTAGAGTTTGCCCAAGTTCACATCCATTGAGGACATCAGAAGATAACAGAGCTCAGTGAGGAGACCTCCTGTGACCAGAGGGGATCAGAAGTCCCTGGGCTGTCCTCAGTCCCTATAGAAACCTGGCGGGCCCAGTACACCAAGTCAGCCACATAAATCAATAGGTTAATGGCTGTCAGGACGGCCACAGCCAGTCGCTGGATCCAGGTGCATATGAGGTCATCGATACAGCTGATATCACTGGACCACTGGGGCTGCCCGCCGAATTCCTCATAGAATTGGTAGAGCAACCAGAGGACCAGAGCGCTGATGTAGAGGAGGACGGAGAGCAAGGTTAGCCCCAACTGGAAAATGGGGAAGGGGACAGGCAGTATGTTCTCCCAGTCACCCAGTTTTAGCAGCATAGCTAGTGCTGTTGGGATGAAGCAGATGGAGTAGACAGCCACGCACCACTCCAGGGCCGGCTGGTGCAGGTACAGGGAGGTGTTGCTGAGGAAGGCAAAGATGACACCAGCCACAAAGGTCTCCAGCACCTTCAGCAGGGCTGGTAATGCGTACACATAGCAGGGGATATCTTCGGGCCAATAGTAGTTCCACACAAAGGCATCCATGGCATAAAAGGCAGAAGCGATACAGGATAATGTCGTGGCTGCGGTGGCCCGGTCCCGGAGAGGTCCATCAGGCAGGAACTGGACGTGGGTGATGGAGTAGACGACGGAGGCCAAGAGGCAGAGGATGGCAGCGTAGCAGGCGTAGGTGATGGAAAGGTTGTACCAGAAGAGAGGAAAGTGTGATTCAAAATCAAAAAACTTGACTGTGACTATTATGAGTGTCACAGCAAAACAGAAGCACCAGATGGACATGGACCAGTTACCTATGTTCCCTCTCCAAATGCCCATGTCGGCCACCAGGGAGAAGGCCACGCAGGTAGAGAAGAGCTGTGGCAGGCGGAAGAAGCAGCACACTGTGTTCCAGTCATCCAGGTTTGGGTGTGTGACCCCAGTGGACATGGTGCTGTGATGGTCAGGCAAGTCACGGTCACCAGTATGGCAGTGGTCTTCACTGAGGACCTGCCAGAGAAAGGTCCAGTTCTGGAGGTGGATTAAGCCAGACATCTGGAAAAGGCTCAGGGCCCTGTGACAGCTGAGGCTCAGGACCCATGGAGTTAGAACCAGTGGCCCAGACACTCGGGTAACAGCACAGCCGCTCCAGAATGGTTGTCCCCACCCATCACCCTTGGCCTTGTCAGGAGATTTGTCTTATCCCAAACCTCACAGCTGGGTTGGGTCTGGCCTCAAACCACGAACATCCTGGATCTCTCTGAGCTGTGGGCCATTATCTGAGACACAGGATAGGATGGCCCTTATCTCTAACCCCAACCCTTCAGGTCTCTCAAAATTGAAAACAAATTAAAAAAAAAATTTGGTAACAAATTTAACCTAAACAGACATGAGAAAATTTGTGATCTCTATTTATTTCATTTAAAGTGAATGTTCAAAAGTTCAGTTGCAGAAACACTGATGTGTTTGATTACAAGGTCTTTTCAGACCCCAGTGGGGTGACGTGTTGTATAGAGATGTACCGTGTCACATACCTGAAGCTGAAAAAACTGAATTTAGAATTATATCTGACCCCAAGAATTTCAGAAATGGGATTGAGGATTGTATTGCTAACCCCATTTTACACAGGACAAAACTTAAAGCTCAGAGAATTAACTGCTTTCCTTAAGGTGGCATGAACAGGATGTGGGAACCCCAGATAAAAATGCCAAATGTGTGGATTTGAATGCTTTGCTGTATAGCGCATATATCAACAGAGCCCATGGGTGGGAGCCCAGGACCAAAGCTCGGGGCTCTGGGACCCAGGACACGGCTGTAGGGCCACAGCCTCCTTCCACAGCAACCTGAAGACACACATGTGCCAACCTGTCCTCCCCGCAGCATCACTAGAAGAAGCTGCCATCTGAGGGGACACAGCCCCACCCGGAGGAGGGCAGCTTCAGGGGTCAACAGGGAGGAGCCATGGGATGAGAGCAAGGCGTGGGGACAAGATGATGTGGGAAGTAGTGAAACAGAGCAGGACTCTATGGTCCTTTCCTCCATGACCCTGCCTGCCTTTTGTCTATGGAAAACTTTAGTTAAAGAATGAGTTTAATCAAAGAAATGAGAACATGCAGAAACAAAGGAAAACGGACAAAGGAGACCAAATAATAATAATAATGAACTCATTAAGTGTAGTCAAGGATCTTTAGTTCCTCCTTGAGGGCTATAGATAATATTCTGATCCATATCCTGTGAGCTGTCTTATAGGTACTGGAACCTACACCAGGTGGAAGAAGTCAACTACATGATGATCAGACTGTAGCCATGACATAAGTTGCCAGTTCTGAGAACTGGCCTCAAACAAATGGAAACAAACCAACCCTAAAACTGAAGATTAACTGTACTTAAAACAATCAAGATGATGCGAGTCAGACCACCGAGGACCGATATGAAGATGACTGTCAGAGCTGACTGTGATGTTTCTGCATGTAGCCCCCTCCCTCAGCCTATAAAGGCTCTCACCTCCTGCTTGGCAGGGATGTACGGTGGATAGGGTGGGGTGGGGAGTCAGCCTTGGGATAGACATCCACCCTCCCGCCAAATTGCCACTATCTAAAATGAAGTAAACTTTCCTTCCCACCAACCTGGCCTGTTTATTGACTTTTGGGCAGTGAACAACCAGACCCCACACCTTTTGGTAATAGTAGCCACTATTCTGAATCCCCTTCCCTCAATTTTGCCTTAATGTTTGATTCTTCCTCATTTGGGAAGGGAGACCTCAACCCAGCATGACTCCAAGGAGGAGAGTCATGGAGGAACCACAGAATAAATAAACATAATGTTTGGCTTTTCAGCTTCCAAGGAGCCATCCAGATGTGAGTCTGGAAAGATCTAGGAGTAGTCCTACATGAGCAGGATTTTTCTGACCTGGGAGACTGGTTAGCAGGTTCCAAGGTGGGAACCAAGGGATTGGAAATGAACAAGTACGCTGTGTCTGATGCTGAAGGCCTCCCAGAGAGGCGATGGGGATGGACAGATGGTTGGACCATTTTAAGGGCAGGAGCTGAAAGAGGAAGCACCTCCTTGACCTCCGGGAGGAGACAGCCCTGAGAATGCACCCGGGACTGGGGTGGGGGCGGGGGGCAGAGTGGAGATGACTGGGGGGATCCCAGGGTCCCAGTGGCCCTGAGGCAGCCCAGTAGGTGTCTTCTGACCCAGAAGGGATGCAGGCATGGAGCCAACCTTCCCATGGAGGAGAGGCCTGGACTGGAACTGAGACAGGAGAACAGGGGCCTGAAGGGGTTTCAGGGCTGTGACAGGGACAACTGGCCAGAGTGGCAGGGACCCTGGAGACCACGGAATTGCCCAGGTCACCTGCCCAAGACAGTCCCTCCAGCCAGGGCTGCAGTCCTGCTCACACAGGGGCTCCTCCAGGGTCCAGTGTTGGGGAAGTGAGGCCCCTCCCAGCCAGCCCCTCCGCAGGGACAGCTGCCCTGTTTCCAAGGGACTATTTGCTGAGAGGCCCCCAGGGTGGAAGGACCAGCACCCTGAGCCCCAGGCAGCTTCCTGCCATCAGGGGCCTTGTCACCTTTGCTGATAATAAACCCTGGGACAAGCTGAGGCTGGAAAGAGAAACACAGAGCAAACCTGAGAACCTCCCTGGACTCAAAAAGCTCCTTGAGCCCCAATTCCCAGTGGAGCCCTGGAGCCTGCTGGCTTCCCAGTGGGCACTGCCAGGGGTGGGGAGGGGCACCAGATATAAGTTATTCTGGGATGTTAATGCTCTGAACCCCAGTTTGTTACCAACTTAACTCCCTGAACTGCCACTGGGATTTCCACTTAAGGGTGAAAGACAATTTTGGAGTCTTTTAATGGCACAGAGGGAGGATTTGGAGTGGGAGAGTCATGGGGGTTCCAGCTGTGTGACCCTGGGTCAGGCCTGTGCCCTCTCTGGGCCTCAGTTCCCCCACCTGGAAAGCAGGAAGTGGAAGTTTGTCTGAGTCTCCCTTCAGCCCTCCTCCACTCTAGTCTGTGAGCCTGGACATGGTGCCCCCAACAGAGCACAGCCTGGATGTGGCTGAGCCCTGCCTGCCCCAGCAGCCAGGCATGTGGACTGGAAGACAGTGCACCAGGAAGGTCAAGATCAGGACAGAGGAAGGAGGAAGAGGTGTCAGAAGGGCAGAGAAGGAGGAGGGGAGATGGATACTCAGAGTGACAAGAAGGCTGTGGGGCCTGGAGGAGACACTTCATAACTGAATGATCCTGGGCAAATTAGTCATCAAAGCCTCAGTTTCCTCATCTGTGTAGGATGAGGAAACTTAATATCTGATTTATGTCAATTCAATAAATAATAGCATGTGAAGGCCTCATGAAAGGGCCTGGCACAAAACACACTCAGTCCATGCTGGCTACCTGTTCCCCTCCCTCTCACAGAGGACACAGAAGACCCTAGCCCCACTTTGGACATAAGTGCATGCAAGCTTCATTCTTCCAGATCAGGTGTTGCAAACCTGTGTGTCCTGAAGGTGGCCCAGGGATGTGTTTGGTTTCTCTTCACAGAGTTTTTAGGAAGAGATGGTGTAGAATCAGTATTATTTTTTCCTGAAGTGTTGGTAGCTGCAGTGTTTTAATTTCACATGGAAATCTGGATTTCCAGCTCCTCTGGAAGCTTCAGGAGATCTGGTGTCACTGGGCCATGTTGCCTCTGGAAGGAGGGGTGGAGCTGAGTAGCTGCCATGTCCTTTACTTTCCACTGCTTTTCATTCTCACCTTTGTTTAGTATTTTCTATATTTCCTTCTTCTCAGGTATAATTGGCACGAAGCAGGGCTATGAGCATCTCACATGTGCCCTGTTTACCCTCTTGGGCATGGCCAAGCTTCCTGCCTGCTCACGGAGTGTCCACCTCTCCATTCAGGGATCATCCGTATCCTCAATCTCATGTACAATCTTCAACACCTTTCACATGCTCTAAAATCATACGTAGACATGTGTGTACATATGCAGCTTCCCATGTGGCTCACTGGTAAAGAATCTGCCTGTCTATGCAGGTGACTCAGGAGACATAGGTTTGATCCCTGGGTCAGGAAGATCCCCTGAAGAAGGGAATGGCAACCCACTCCAGTAATCTTGTCTGGGAAAATGCCATTGACAGATGAGCCTAGTGGGCTATAGTCCATGCGGTCTGACACTACAGAGGGACTGAGCATGCACACACATACATACATGCACGCATGTTTGTGATACATATCTGTAGTTTTTTTCCAGGTTTATAAACATAAGACCATGTCATGCACATGGCCTCTTACTTTTTAACCGCCCCCAACAAGTGCAGCTAAACTCTCCAGGGGCCCTAGTCCTCTCCATCCCTTTTACTTATTTCCTTCCCTCCTGGCTCCTGTGGGAGGGAAGGAGCCTTCTCTAGATCAGTGGCTCCTCCCCTGTGAGTCTCAGACACTGGGGGACACAAAATATGACAAGGGGTGCTGGGATCCATGTGACCACCATGCTCTAGGGCAGGAGATCAGGCATTCTGTCTGTAAACTTTTAAAAAATACAACAAAAACTCTTTTTTCCTTTCTGGAAACTTAGCTTGGTTTCCTAGGACTATTGCAACAAGTTGGTACAAGTTTGCTGGCTTAAAACAACAGAGATTTATTCTCTCACTGTCCTGGAGGCCTGAAGTCTGAAATCAAGGTGTCAGTAGAACTGTGCTGCTTCAGATTCTTCAGAAAGAGGGCCCTTCCTTTCCTCTTTTAGTTTCTAGAGGCCCCTTAGCTTGTGGCCATTTATCTATGTCTCGGCCTCCACCTTCATGTACTCATCTTCTCTCAACTATGTGTGTGAAAATCTCTCATTTCTCTTATAAAGATACCAGTCATGAGATTTCAGGCCCACCCTCCATTCTTAACTACATATGTCTGCAAAGATCCTACTTCTAAATAAGGCCCATTCTGAAGTTTTGAGTAGACATGAATTTTTGGAAGACACTCTTCAGCCCTTTATGGTCCTCTTTCACGTCTTCCTGTCCTTACTTCATGATTCTTTTTCTAATGTGTTTTATCATATAAAGTGAATTTGTTTACTGAGTATTTCTGATTGATGTGTGTTCACTGGAGTTCCTGGGATTCACAGTGGGTTGTTCCTCATGTATTTTGTCATTAAACTGAGACCCTCTTTTACAGGACCCCTTTTCCTGGAAGGGTCCTACTGGGTTGGGAGCTTCACGCAGAATAACTGCACCTGCTCCTGTCCAGGACCCTCCAGATCAATCGCCTATTGGGCACTGACTGTGTTAATTTCCCAGGTTGGAGTTGTGGGATCTCAGGGATCATGCACATTGGGATCCAAACGCACAAGAAAAGAAGACCTGAAATTTCTATTCCTCTTGTGGAAACTTAAAAAAAAAAAAGGCAAAACTCATGTGGGGCGGATGTCAGCCTTGACCTTTCCTCTGGCTGAAGGGCATGGTTTTTCCTCGTCTACCCTTGCTCCAAGGCTGTAGGCCATGTGGTCTTGGCTTTAGGGAAGTCTCTCAGCTCCAAATCCTTACGTTGTGCCACCCCAAAGCCTCGTTCCTTACTCAAGTGGGGATATGAATCAGCCTCCAGTTAGCCAGGCTCAATTCTCCCTTCTCCCTCCTCCTTCCTACACACAAGCAGCAGTCACATCAGCTCTGCCACTGAAGACTCATGAGATCCTTGAGCAAAAATTTAATCCTGCAACTGTTTCCTGTCTTTTTGCTTTGTTAATTCTAACTCGTCCTTGACCTCCACATCACCTCCTCCAGGAAGTCTTCCTGGATCCCACAAGCTCCGCCTCTCATTGCTCCCAGATTGATACTTCTCAGCCTTTACCCTGTGGTAAGCAGTGATTGTGGACAGGTCACTACAGAGTCCTGCATCTTATCTGAGCATCACAAATGAGGTGCAGAGTAACAGAGGTATTGGATGGGCCTGAACACCAGAGAAATAAGTTGGATTTTAGCCGTGAGTGATGATGCCTCACTGACATTTTTTACGGTTGGGCCACTCAATCAGGTGCCCACATCGGAACTGTCCCTCCGGTTGTTAGGAAGAAAATGAAATGGAGGTCAGTGAAGAAGCAATGCAGAATGCAGTGGTCACGTGGAGCAACTGGAACATGCGTACATCACTGTGGGCGTGTAAAAGCTACACTCAAGGGTCTGACAGTTTCTTATACAATTAAACATAAACTACCCTGTGACCCAGCAGTTTCAACCATAAGTATTTTCTCAACAGAAATGAAATCTTCCTTTACAAGTCTTATATGAGAATGTTCATTCATAGCAGCTTTCGCATAATAATCCCAAATTAGAAACAGGCAATATATCAATCAACAGGGGAATAAAGACAGTAATACAGTCAAACCTAGAGTATTACAATACAAAGGATGAACTATAAGCTACACAAAACATGGATGCATCTCAAAAACTTTGTGATAATTGAAAGATTCTAGAAACAAAAGAATATACACAGTATCATTCTGAAATAGGTTAAACTAATCTACTATGCAAATCGAAAGTGGTCCCCTCTTGGGTTGGAGAGGTGGATTTACTCAAAAGGGCATGCGGAAACTTTCTGGGGTGTTTATATTGCTCTATATTTTAACAGTAGTTTACAACACATTGGTGCACGGATTATCTTTTGATGGAAAATGAAATTCAAGAAGTCCTCTCCTTCTATAAAGTGTATGATAACATTTTACAACAAGCAGTATCAAGACATGTATATGTCACTTTTGGATTATGTTTTAAATAATGGAACACTTTATAACAATCTGTAGAAATTTTATTTTTCCAAATCTGCAATTTTAGTTTTTGCCCTTTCATCTTATCTGATACTAAGGAGCATGGCAAAATGAAAATAACCTGAGTGTCCATCGGTGGGTGAATAGAATAAGAAACACACACACACACACACACACACACACACACACACATGGAATATTATTCAGCCCTTAAAAGGAAAGAAATTCTGACATTAGCAACAACTTAGATAAACCTGGAGGATGTTACACTGAGTTGAAAGGGAGATACAGAAAAACTAGCACAATTGCACTTATGTGTGGAATCTAAAAAAAAAAAAAAAAAAACATATTCAC
>NW_011494727.1:312392-342423 GCF_000754665.1 Bison bison bison
AATAGAGGCAGAAAGTAGAACAGTGGTGGGGCAGGGAGGTGGGGGGAGGCGTTGTTAAAAGATACAAAGTTGTAGTTCAATCCAGAGATGCTCTGATGCTGTAGTTTGGGAAAGAGATAAGCTGGGGAAATTTAATGCCCAGAGAGGCTACCAGATCTTTTTGAACCTACTTCTCTTGATGCTGTGGTGTTGGAGAAGACTCTTGAGAGTCCCTTGGACTACAAGAAGATCCAACCAGTCCATTCTAAAGGAGATCAGCCCTAGGATTTCTTTGGAAGGAATGATGCTAAAGCTGAAACTCCAGTACTTTGGCCACCTCATGCAAAGAGTTGACTCATTGGAAAAGACTCTGATGCTGGGAGGGATTGGGGGCAAGAGGAGAAGGGGATGACAGAGAATGAGATGGCTGGATGGCATCACTGACTCGATGGACATGAGTGAACTCTGGGAGTTGGTGATGGACAGGGAGGCCTGGCGTGTGCTGCGATTCATGGGGTCGCAAAGAGTCAGACACAACTGAGCGACTGATCTGATCTGATCTCTTGATGCCAAGGGAAGTCACTGCTCCAGATGGACAACACAGAGAGAATCCTAAATCTTTGTTCCCTCACTTATTCTGTTGGTACACAATATTAGTACACAATATCTACTTCTTTTGGAGATACAGAAAGCCCCTTGGAAACATTTCAGCTTTTCCAGTACACAATTCCCATTGAGAATATGATGATCCCAGAAATATGCATGCACATACCTTGGAAACATTGCATTCTGTTATAAGTCTGTTACAGACCACCTAAATCCTATCTCCCAGGACATTAATGGACCCACGGGACTCAGGGTAGAAAGCTGACCTTAGAGGTAAGTCAGGTGATTCCTGCACTACCTTCCCCTCAGGTGTGGGTGAGCAGAGTCCTGAGCTCATACTCAGGTGTCCCCCTTGTGGTGCCCCTCAAATGCCCGAGGTCCCGAGATAGACAAGAGAGTCCTCTGGAGGCAGACCAAGGAGTCTGAGTCCTGACAATGATGGCTGCACTCATCTTCACGGTCCCCTTTTGCTTCTATGACTCAGGAGTTCTGGGACCCCCATCACAGGACCCTCAGAAGGTGACTATTGAAACCTTTGGGGAAGGTGGGTTGCTATATTCTTCACTATTTGGATTAAACCATTTTAAGAGAGTGATTGCAGTCTGGAGTTTGCATCTTTAGGAAATGATAGGGGAAGGGTACTTCTCACAGAACAAGCCAGGGGCAGGGGGGACAGAGCAATGTTTATGGGAGAGAGAGCAAGTAGAGTCTGACAGGGACAGACAGTCTTGGGCATCACATTGAGCACTTAGGACTCAGTGGGAAGCCATTGTTGAGCTGTAACCTGGGGACTAACTCTCAGTTTCAGAAAAGCCTCTGGGACTTCCCCTCAGATAGGAGAGTGGCACATATGCAATGAGCAGGGGGAGCGGGATCAAAAAATGAGAGAGGGACCCTGAGCTCAAACTCACAGGCGAAGATGGTCCCCCTGAGGTCCCAGGCAGGGGCAGGTGTGTGCTGAGAACTGGGAGCTCACTGGGGTAGAAGGGCCCAGGGAAGCGGGCTGGACACTAGGAGCTGCGGCCACACAGGGGCCCTTCTAACTCAGCACCTGCTCTGGACCAGAGGCTGAGGACCTGGGTGAGCAAGGCCCAGCCAGTCCTTGAGAAACTCTTGGTTGAAGGGAGGGTGACCCATGACCTGACCATCAGCACATCTGGGGGTTTGTCCACAGAGGGGAGGGCAGGTATCCTGAGCAGGGATGGAGGACAGGGGCAGGCAGGACACTAAGTGCAAGTGGAGGGTGAAGGGTGTGTCTTAGTGGAGGAGGCAGGAAGCAGGGACTGGGGAGGGAAAAACCTGAGCTCCAGTCTGAGGAGTGGGGGCAGCTTGTCTGGGGAGCAGGAATGTGCAGGAGGCGGGAAATAGACCTGAGTTTGGGCCCCTCTGCTGGGCTTGTGGCACCAGGGACCGAGGACAGAGTATCAGCTCCTAGACTCACTGAAGATCCCTGTTCTCAACATGCTGAGCAAGGAGCACTCTAGAAACATCTGTGTCCATGTTCTCCAGGCCCTGGCCTCCCTGTGAGAACTGCTTGAAGCCAGGCCTGCTTCAGCACTTGCTGAGACTATTGTATCAGAGCCCTTGGAGACTCACTCTGACCTACTTCAGCCCTGGAGTCAGGGTGTGAGCAGAGAAGTCCCAGGTCACCTGGCACCTGGATTCAGCCCCCAGGCCCCTCTCAGTCCTGAGTCTGCAGGACAGTGTGCTGGGATACAACTTGGTGGAAGATACCAGGGCAGCCATGGAGCTCTACCTCATCTCCAGGAGAATTCGAGAGCAGTAGGGCTGCCTGCCTGGTGGAGTTCATCCCGGCCCTGCCCGAGGACTAGATCCTCATCTTTCCAGAGCAAATATTCCCTTGCTCTTGGAAAATGCTTTTTTAGTAGTAAAATGGTTCCATATTCTCTCTACTCCCTCAGATCCTCCTCTTTTTCTTTATTCTCTCTGAGTCAAGTGTTGGTGGACACCATCCAGCACTGAGAGGGCGATGAGCACTTGAGCCAGGACAGGAACACCCTGAATCCTGTGGGCCCAGGGAGCAGACCACATGACTAATCAATACCCCTCCCTCTGCCTCCCTGTTCCAGTTCCATTTGCTCATGGGAGGGGGGCATTATTTCCTGGGGGTGGCACCTGGCTCAGAGGTCCATTCACCCCATTTTAAAATTGGTGCCCCAGCACTGGGGAGCTTCCAGGCAAATGTACAAGAGAAGTGATGGGTGCCCCCTTCTGACCTTCAGCACCTCATCCCTCTGTTCCTACAAGTTCTTGGGCCCCATGCACAGTGAGGCCAAACAAACTGAAATGTTGAGGTTTGGACCAGAAAAAGGTTTATTGTAGAGCCATGCAAGGAGACACGTGGCTTGTGCCCTAAAATACTCCCTGAAGAGTTTCAGCAAAGCATTTTTAAAAGCCAGGTTGGGGGCAGGGAGTGTCCTAGGGTCTGTGATTAACTCCTGCACATTTCTCTGATTGGCTGATGGCGTGATTGCAAGGTGGTGTCACAGGGCTGAACTCTATCAGTCCTTAGGCTCCAGGAGGCCTGGGGCTACGTGCTTCTGGCCATCAGGCAGTTAACCTCTTCCATTTGTTGGAGAGGGAGTTGGTTTTCACATCTGCGGACCATCTCAGGAAATGTGCATCACCTACTATTTATTATCTAGAAACTTCAGTTTAGCTCAGTTCAGTTCAGTCGCTCAGTCGTGTCCGTTCACTCAAACTCACGTCCATCGAGTCAGTGATGTCATCCAGCCATCTCATCCTCTGTCGTTTCCTTCTCCTCCTGCCCCCAATCCCTCCCAGCATCAGAATCTTCTCCAATGAGTCAACTCTTCGCATGAGGTGGCCAAAGTACTGGAGTTTCCGCTTCAGCATCATTCCTTCCAAAGAACACCCAGGACTGATCTCCTTTAGAATGGACTGGTTGGATCTCATTGCAGTCCAAGGGACTCTCAAGAGTCTTCTCCAACACCACAGTTCAAAAGCATCAACTCTTTAGCACTCAGCTTTCTTCACAGTCCAACTCTCACATCCATACATGACTACTGGAAAAACCATAGCCTTGACTAAACGGACCTTTGTTGGCAAAGTAATATCTCTGCTTTTGAATATGCTACCTAGGTTGGTCATAACTTTCCTTCCAAGGAGTAAGAGTCTTTTAATTTCATGGCTGCAATCATCATCTGCAGTGATTTTGGAGTCCCAAAAAATAAAGTCTGCCACTGTTTCCACTGTTTCCCCATCTATTTGCCATGAAGTGATGGGACCAGATGCCATGATCTTAGTTTTCTGAATATTGAGCTTTAAGCCAACTTTTTCACTCTCCTCTTTCACTTTCATCAAGAGGCTTTTTAGTTCTTCTTCACTTTCTGCCATAAGGATGGTGTCATCTGCATATCTGAGGTTATTGATATTTCTCCCGGCAATCTTGATTCCAACCCGTGCTTCTTCCAGCCCAGCGTTTCTCATGATGTACTCTGCATGTAAGTTAAATAAGCAGGGTGACAATATACAGCCTTGACGTACTCCTTTTCCTGTTTGGAACCAGTCTGTTGTTCCATGTCCAGTTCTAACTGTTGCTTCCTGACCTGCATATAGGTTTCTCAAGAGGCAGGTCAGGTGGTCTTGTATTCCCATTTCTTTCAAAATTTTCCACAGTTTATTGTGATCCACACAGTCAAAGGCTTTGGCATAGTCAATAAAGCAGAAATAGATGTTTTTCTGGAACTAGAAACTAGAGAAGAGCTAAAGCAGAGGATATCGGGGAGGGGCCTGTCCTGGGAAGATCTCATGGGTTCCTGCTCAGTTACACCTCCTCTCATTTTTAAAAAGGGGGAGAAAAGGTAGTGGACTCTGGAGTCTGGAGGAACTAGGATGGAATCCTGGTTCTGCTATTTAGTAGCTGTGTGACCTAGGGTGAGTGACGCAACCTCTCTGTGCCTCAGTTTCACCCTCTGTAAAGTAGGGGAATGTAACCATTCATAGGGTTCTCATGAGATGTTGATACAAACCCCAAGCACCAGGCCTGTCATAGATCAAGCAGCCACCAAATGTCTGTAACTGTGATTATTCTCTGCACCACAGGCCCACCTAGGAGAGCAGTCATCCTCTGCTGCAGGGCCCAGCCTGTGAAGAAAGGTTGTGCATAGTGTGTGGGGAGAAGGGTCCAAACTAGAGCAGTGACTGTGAATTGGAATCAGTTTCTGAGTTGTTTTTTAATCCCTGCCTGGGTCCCGTTTCAGGTTCACTGAACCAGAATCACTGGGGTTGGGCAATGGGGTTAGGGCAGAAACCTATTAGTATTTTGACTTCTAGAATTATTTCTTTTATTTATTTGGCTGCATTGGATTTTTTTTTATCTTGTGGAATCTTTCATTGCAGTACATAGACTCTCCAGTTGCAGTGGACGCAGTTGCTCCATGGCATGTGATATCTTAGTTCCCTGACCAGGGATTGAACCCATGTCCCCTGCACTGCAAGGCAGATTCTTAACCACTACCACCATGGAAGTTCCGTTCTAGAGGTGATTCTGAATGTTAAGACATTGGAGTCACCTGAGGGGTTTTTCAGCACCCCAGGACCTGAGCACCATGTTCTCACAGTGGACCAAGAGCAGCATCACCTGGGGGCTCTTGGGCCCCATCCCAGAATTTCTGATTCAGCAGGTCTCAGGTAGAACCCAGGAATCTGCATTCCCAACAAGTTCCCCCTATCAGCTACAAATTGGCACTTGCCATCTACCTCTACAAGGATTAAATCATGTGCTACTGCAGCTGCTGACCTTCAACACCCCCTAAAAGGAGTTCAGGGTGGAGAGCAGAAATGAGGCCCTCTGTGCTTGGGGTCCTGGCAGGACAGGTCTTTAGACAGATATTTTCAGGAGCCGATTTTATGAGCCCAGTTCTTGTACCTCCTCATATCTACAAAAACACTAAATCCTTCATGGTGACCACTGTTCCTCATGACTAGCAAAAGCTTCATGAGACTAGTTGGAACCTTCTGGAAAAATATGTGCTTGACTGCACATATTCCCCTTTCATGAAAATCATATATAAATTGCCTCTTTGGAGCAGTCTCTCAGAGCTACCTGAGATGCTATCTCCCAGGCTACAGTCCTCATTTTGCCCCAAATAAAACTTAAAGCACAACTCCCATGTTCTTTTTTTTTTTTTTAATTTGACGCCCTCTACCCCATGTTGATATTCTGTTGCTGGCCCGGGAACCATGTTTGAGAAGCACTGCCAGAGCATCAGGTGATTATGCTGCGTCATCATGGATAAACCACTGGCCTAGGAGATGAGCACACCACTGTGGGGACTTCTGTCACCATTCAGCCTCTCCCTCATCTCTCCCTTGGCTGCTGTTCATGCAGAGAGGGCACAACCCTGCAAGGAGTGTCCTCAACAGCCCACTACATGGATGAGGGTCTCCAGGTGACGTTAAGAACCCAAGGGATTCATTCCAGGCCCATCCGACTCTAAACAGACTTCTGTTTCCTTCCTTCCTTTTGCTCTTTCCTCCTGTTTGGTGTGCCCACATCCAATTTTGCCTGTTGCAAGTAAGATGCTGGCCTCACCTACCACTTTCTTTAACTAAAGCAGTCTGGCATTGACTTCAGAGAGACAGCTGTGAATGGTCCTGACAAGAGATCTTAGCTTCCTGCCCAGGAATTGAACCTGGGTAGCCTGGATGAAAACTAAGACTCCTTGCCACCAGGGGCTGGAGGCCAGGAGAAAAGTGGCCCTGCTCTTTCCCCCGTTTGAAAGCAAGAACGTTTCAAGACGGCAAAAACCGTAAAAACAGGTACACAGTTTATTATTAGAGACACAGTATAACATGTGGGAAAACACACAGAGAAACAGTTTTTTTATTTAAGTCAGAACCAGCCCAGAAATAGACACTTGGAGAGGAGTGCAATAGGAGGTGATTTATGTTGCTTATATAGGATAATCCTTCAAGGTCTTTGTTTACATTTGACCAAGATGTGTATGCAACTTTTTGCTAAGATGAATCCCAATGCAGAAGCCTGTGGGTACATGTCCACACTTATTATGGGGTGCTGCCCTTTTCCTTTTTGAACTACAAGCAGCCTTCCACACATGTGCAGATGGGGAAGTCTTCCTTGACCTCAGGAGTGGAAACCTTATCTCTGTTTTAACAGAGCTCAGCTTCTGCCACTAGCTTTGTCTTTGGAGTGTCTGGTTGAGAACAGAGCTTCAATTTTAGCCCATTTGACAAACACCAGCTGTCCATTCCAGGGGCCCATCTATCCCCTACTTCAGTAATAATCAATTTATGCCGTGTCCTTGGGCTATGTCCTTCTTTAAAATGTTATGCCCTGCCCACCTCCCTCCTTCCCCATCTACCCATCCCACACTCCCAAGAAAAATTTGAAAAGAAACTTTCCCTTTAAGAATAGGGTCACCCAGTAATTTTTGCCACCCAGACTAGAAAATCAAAGCAAAAAATACCCATCCTATCATCACCTTTAAGGCTGGCAGTGGCCATTACTTCTTCCTGCAGAGGCCTGGGAACACTAAGGCAGGAGGGCCACAGGGATGCCCTTCGCAAACTTGCAGGCAGGTTTCTCCAAGACCATATTTTTTTGATCGTTTCTTTTGTAACTGAGCAGGACCCTATGGGGGCTTCTTGGACCAGAAAGAAAGTGTTAGTCGCTCAGTTGTGTCCAACTCTTGCGACTCCATGGATTGTAGCCCACAGGCTTCTCTGGGATTCTCCAAGCAAGAATACTGGAGATCCCTCCCTCAAACCCTCTGCTTTAGATCCTTTTGAAGTACCTAGAAAACACTATCTGATGCACATTTTCAGAGTTGTTTTACAGATGTGAAAAACCCTGAGTGAATGTGAGACCTTAACCACTTCAAAAGCTGGACTATAAAGAAAGCTGAGCACTGAAGAATTGATGCTTTTGAACTGGGGTGTTGGAGAAGACTCTTGAGAGTCCCTTGGACTGCAAGGAGATCTAACCAGTACATTCTAAAGGAGATCAGTCCTGAATATTCATCGGAAGGACTGATGCTGAAGCTGAAACGCCAATACTTTGGCACCTGATGTGAAGAACTGACTCATTTGAAAGGACCCTGACGCTGGGAAAGATTGAAGGCAGGAGGAGAAGGGGACGACAGAGGATGAGATGGTTGGATGGCATCACCGACTCAATGGACATGAGTTTGAGTAATCTCTTGGAGTTGGTGATGGACAGGGAAGCCTGGCGTGCTACAGTCCATGGGGTTGCAAAGTCAGACACGGCTGAGAAATTAAACTGAACTAAACAGAACCACTTCAAGACCTTGAGCACATAGCCCCCAGGCCTCCTGGAGGTAAGGACTCATAATCAGAGCATTGCATAGTAGCTGCTCGCTATCCTGAGACCCTCCTCCCTTACCTGGCCTTTAAATATCCTGATACTCTTAGGGGAGTTAGGGCTTTTGGACATGAGCCACCTTTTTCCTCCCATGATCTTGCAGTAAACCTTTTTTTCTACTCCAAACTCAGACATTCCGGTATTGCTTGGCCTTACAGAGCACAAAGCACAAGAGCTTGCTTTCTATTACACTTGTTTGATACCCAGAGATCAGCTGGGATGGAAGGCATCCACCCCTGGCTTCCTCTAAGATACCCTCTAGGCAGCAGGTATTTAGTGAGCTTGTAAAAGTTCTGGAGCCAGTCTCAGGTGGGCTGAGCAATCCAGGTGGGGTCTCAAAATCCAGGGTCCCTGCTCTAAGCCTTCTGCCCACTGGAAATTATTGACCCCCTGAGTTTTATTTTGCTTTTTTTCAGTTAGAAGGGAAGAGCACTGTACACTGCCCACCACTGGGAGAAAGCAGACACAATCACTAGGTACCCACCACCACCCCAAACCACCCTCCACACACACACCAACTAAGGCACGGCCAAGGGGACAGATGTGCTTTGGCAACAAGGCCCCCCCAGAGGCCCAGGCTGTCAACAGCTGCACAGATGGCTTTGTGCCGTGGAGTCAGCACCTTAGGAGGAGGGGGTGGTGGGCAGAGAAGGAAGGAGTCTCAGGTCCTGATGGATCAGAAGAAGGAAAATGGGGAGAGGTTGTCAGGACACCGGAGATGAGAAACCAAGGATGACCAGAAAAGGGGCAGAAAGCAAAAAATGTAGGAAAAATGAGAAAGAGGCAAAACGGTGTGGGCAACCACACAGAACAGGAAGGACACAGAGCAGAAGGAGGGAAGGAAACGGAAAGGAGAGTGAAATGAGTGGAGAAGGATGTGATGAGGGAGAGAGGGAGCCAGGGAGACATTAGACGACATAATATCTCCATAAGTATAGGGAATCTGGAGCCCGTGGGTGGAGCCTGTCACTGACCAGGCAGCTCGCAATCACCAGGTCGGCCACATAAAGCAGCAAGTTGATGGCTGTCAGGACGGCCACAGCCAGTCGCTGGTCCCAGTTGCACACGTAAGTAGTGAACTCATCTCTGCAGGTCGTATCACTGGATCGCTGGGACTGGCCGCCCAGCTCCTCATTGAACTGATAGAGCGGCCAGAGGACCAGAGCGCTGATGTAGAGGAGGATGCAAAACAGGGTCAGCCCAAGCTGGGAAACGGGGAAGCGGATGGGCAGCCAATTGTCACAGTAGAGCAAGCCCAGCAGGATGGCCAGGGTCCCCAGGATGAAACAGGTGGAGTACACAGCCACGCACCACACCAGGGCTGGCTGGTGCTGGTACAGGGAGGTGTTGCTGATGAAGGCGAAGATGATGCAAGCCACAAAGTTCTCCAGCAGCTTGAGCAGGCCATGCAGCGTATGCACATAGGTGATGATCCTTCTGGGCCGGTGACCCACCCAGGTCCCGACAAATTCGGTCCCGTAAGCCGCAGCAGCGATGCAAGAGAACGCTGTGGCAGTGATGGCGTGGTTCCGGGTGGGGCCCTGAGGCAAGAACGGGACATAAGTAGTGGCAGAGATGATGGAGGCTGAGAAGCAGAAGAGGGCGGCATAGCAGGCGTAGTTGATGGGGAAGTTGTACCAGTGGGAGGAAAAGTGGGACCGGAGGTTACTGTATTCCACAATGATGATGAGGAGGGTCACAACGTAGCAGAAGCACCAGAAGAACATGAACCAGTTATCTACGCCCACCCGCTGAGTGCCCACGCTGGCCACCAGGGAGGAGGCCACACCGGTGGAGAGCAGCTGCAGCAGGCGGACGGAGCAGCCCATGACAGTCCAGGAGCAAAGGCCTGGGGATGACGAAGTGGTGGACATGGTGGTTCATTTGGTCAAATTGGTCACTGTCCCGGGTAAGGCCTGGCCTTCGCTGAGGACCCACGAGAGAAAGATCCAGCTCCGGAGGTGGATTAAGTCAGATACCAGGGAAAGGCTCAGGGTCCTGTGATGGATGAGGCTCAGGGTCCTGTGATGGATGAGGCTCAGGATCCGTAGAGTTAGAACCAGTGGCCCAGACACCTGGGTAACAGTACAGCTGCTCCAGAATGATTCTCCTCACCCATCACCCTTGGCCTTGTCGGGAGACCTGTCTTATCCCAAACCTCACAGCTGGGTTGGGTTTGGCACCAAACTGTGAACGTTTTTCACCTCTTTGTGCTGCGTGCCACTATCTACGGCGACACATGGTCCTTATCTGCAAGACCAACCCTTCAAGGCTCTGGAAAATGTAGAAAATTTTTTAAAAAGTCATTTGAAACAAATTTGATCTGAACAGACATGAGACAATTTATGGCCTTTATTTATTTCACTTAGTGTGAATGTTCAAGTTTGGTTGAAGAAACACTACTGTGTTTGGTTGCAGGATGCTTTCAGACCCCAGTGGGGTGTGAGGTCATATAGAGTAGATGAAACATGCCACCTGCCTAAAGGTGAAAAATTCTGAATTTTGGAGTATATCTGACCCCAACAATTTCATAAAAGGCATTATGGATTGTACTGCTAACTCCATTTTACAGATAAGAAAGCTAATGCTTGAGGGAAAAAAATCTCTACCCTAAGGTCCCATGCCTAGGAAGTGGGAACTTCAGATGAAAATGCCAAAGCTGTGAGTTTGAGCCTTTTGTTCCACTGCGCACATGTCAGCAGGGCCCGCGGGTGGGAGCCCAGGACCAAAGCTCAGGGCTCTGGGACCCAGGACACACCTTCAGGGCCACGGCCTCCTTCCACAGCATCTGAAGACACACGTGTCCTGGCCTCTCCTCCCTGCAGCATCACTAGAAGGAGCTGCCATCTGAGGGGACACAGCCCCACCCGGAGGAGGGCAGCTCCAGGGCTGAACAGGGAGGAGCAATGGGGTGAGAGCAAGGCCGTGGGGACGAGATGACATGGGAAGTAGGAACTGTTGTGAATCCTTCCCACCCTGGGGAATTTTGCCTTAACATGTGACTCTTCCCCACATGGAAAGGGAGACCCCAATCCAGCATGACGCCCAGGTGAGTGTCCTGGAGGAACCAAGAAACAAATATTAAAATGCCAGCTTTATAAGCTCCAAAGCTTCCATCCACATGAGAATCTAACCCCTTTTAAGAGCAGGAGCTGAAAGAGGAGCTACCTGCTAGACCCCTGGGAGGCCCACCCTGGACCGGGTAGGGGCGGGGGGCAGAGTGGAGATGTTGGGGGCAGCTGGGGTTGGGGGGAGGGATTGCAGGGTCCCAGTGGCCCTGAGGCAGCCCAGTAGGTGTCTTCTGACCCAGAAGGGATGCAGGCATGGAGCCAACCTTCCCCGTGGAGGAGGGGCCTGGACTGGAACTGAGAGAGGAAAACAGGGGCCTAAAGGTGTTTCAGGGCTGTGACAGGGACACATGGCCAGAAAGGCAGGAACCCTAGAGACCATGGAATTGCCCAGGTCACCTGCCCAAGACAGTCCCACCAGCCAGGGCTGCAGTCCTGACACACAGGGGCTCCTCCAGGGTCCAGTGTGGGGGAGTGAGGCCCCTCCCAGCCTGCCCCCTCCGCAGGGACAGCCGCCCTGTTTCCAAGGGACTATTTGCTGAGAGGCCCCCAGGGCTGAAGGGCCAGCAGCCTGAGCCCCAGCCAGCTTCCTGCCATCAGGGGCCTTGTCACCTTTGCTGATAATAAACCCTGGGACAAGCTGAGGCTGGAAAGAGAAACACAGAGCAAACCCAGAGAACCTCTCTGGGCTCACAAAGCTCCTTCAGCCCCAATTGCCAGTGGAGCCCTGGAGCCTGCGGGCCTCCCAGTGGGCACTGCCAGGGTTGGGAAAGGGCACTGGGGTGAGGGAGTCTGGAGGTGTCATGCTGTCTGTTCCCCAATTGTCCCCCGACCAACCTCTCCAAAGTCACCCTTGATTCCACCTAAGGTTAAATGACAGCTTTGGATCCATTTGATGGCACAGAGGGCTTGGGGAAGGAGAGGCATGGGGGTTCCAGCTGTGTGGCCCTGGGTAAGGCCTGTGCCCTCTCTGGGCCCCAGTTCCCCCACCTGGAAATCAGCAGGTTTGCCTGAGTCTCCCAGTAGCACCTCCTCCACTCTAATCCATGAGGCTGTTCATGGTGCCCCTGTCAGAGCACAGCCTGGATGTGGCTGAGCCCTGCTTGCCCAGCAGCCTGGCATGTGGACTGGAAGACAGTGAGCCGGGAAGGTCAAGGCCAGAAAAGGAAGGAAGGAAGAGGTGCCAGAGAAAGGCAGAGTAGGAAGAAGGAAAAATGGATACTCAGAGTTACAAAGAGGCTCTGGAGCTTTGGCAGACACTTATAGCTAAATGATCCTGAAGTTTCCCCACCTGTGCAATGGGCTTAATACCTACTTTGTGTTAAATAATGAATAAAAACATGTAAAGGGCTAATCAGAGGGCCTGACGCATGGCACACTCAATCCAAGCCAGTTCCCGCCTTCAGCTTGAAGCCACTTAACTCCATCTGTGCCTCCACCTTCACACGCTCATCCTCTCTCAACTGTGTGTGTGCAAACCTCTCTGTCCTTCCTCTTATGAAGACACCAGTCACTGGACTTTGGTTTCACACTCCACCCAGGATGTTTTCCATCCCAGAGGCCTTAACTAAATATGTCTCCAAAGACCCTATTTCTAAATGAATGTGTTTTCTGAGTAGAAATGACATTTTCGGAGGACAATCTTCAATCCGTTATGGTCCTCACTCAGATCTTCCTGTTCTTTTTTCACTGTGTCTTTTCCTGATGTGTCTATCATACTAAGTGAATTTGTTTTCTTTTGCTGATTGTTCTGTGTTCACTGGAGTTCTTGGGACTCACAGTGGGTTGATCCCTTGTGTACTTTGTCATTACACTGTGACACCCCTTCTACAGGATCCCTTTTCCTGGCAGGATCCTGACATCCATGTTGGGAGTTTCACGAAAGTTTCACCAAAGAATAACCGCACTTGCTTCTGCTCAGGACCCTCCACGCCAATCACCTGTTTGGCACCTATTGTGTTAATTTCCCCAGTTTGTAGAGCCACTGTACCTGAGGGATTGAGAACTTTTGGGCCCAAATCCACAAGTGAAGACCTGAAGTTTCTATTTCTCTTGTGGAGACAAAAAAAAACCTCCCGTGGAGGTAGGTATCAGCCTTGACCTTTCCTCTTTCTGAAGGGCCTGGTTTTCCTTGTCTACTCTTGCTCCGAGGCTGCAGACCATGTGATCCTGGCTTTAGGGAAGTGTCTGAGCTCCAACTCCTCACCTTGTGCCACCCCAAAGTCTCATTCCTGACCCAAGTGGACAAATAGGCCAGCCTCCAGATATCTCTGCTCAATTCTCCCTTCTCCCTCCTCCCTCCTACAGACAAGCAGGGGCCACATCAGTTCGGCCACTGAAGATTCAGGAGAAACTTGAGCAAATCAATTAATTCTAAAGGTTCTTTCTCTCTTCTTTTCCTCCTTAAAGACTTGACTTTTAATCACCCCCTCCAGGAAGGCTTCCAGAACCTCACCAGCTCCATGTCTGATTGCTCCCAGATTGATAGTTTTCTGTCTTTGCCCTTCTGTGAAGCAGCCTGGTGTGGACAGGTCATCACAAGTTCCTGGGTCTTACCTGGGCCAAACAGATGAGGTGGGGAGGAAGGGAGGTGTTGCAGGGGCAGCAGACAGGGCCCAATGTGGATGGACCTGAACGCCAGAGACATAGAATTTTTAGCTGTAAGTGATGAGGCCTCACTGACATTCTCTAGGGAGGGGCTGATCCATCAGAGGCCCACTTTGGAACTGACACTCTGGCTGTAGGAGGAAAATGGAATGGAGGCCAGGGCGTCAGGGAGGCAGCCTGGGTTCCTGCCTCCGCGTCTCCTGGAGGACCCTCCTGACACACGGGCTCTTCCTGTGCCTGCACCTGGAGGCCTGGCTCGTGCACTTCATGAGGGGTGGAGCTGATCAAGACAGGAGAATTCTCAGGCAGACTAGCCCTCCCTGGTGAGTGACCACACAGTCAAAGGTGACAAGGGTCCTTCACAGGCCCAACTGCCCGGAGCTGCCCAGGCAGCCAGATGCAGCTCCTGAATCTGCCCCTAGTAGAAGGTCAGCACCTCATAGCCTCACTCTGCCCTAGGATGTCTGGCTGAACAGTGACAGGAGCATTTATGATGAAATGTGGGAGGAGAGTCTATGTGGTCCAAGATGACAAGACCTCCACGATCAATTTTTTTTTTAGTAACACAAATGTGTTTCTTTGTAATGTATATCCATATAAAGCTTATTTTTACCTTATCATAATTGTAATATATATTATTTTGTCTTTCCAAACATTATATTTGATTTTTATGTTACCATGTGGGGTTCTTAACCACTTTTTTATGTTAGCTTTTAAAAAACTTCTTTATTTAGATATTATTGATATGAAACTGTTCTGTATACAACTCAATGAGTTTTCAGATAAATACACACTTCATGAAACCATCAACAGTCTCAAGGCCATAAACTGTTCCATCACCACCCAAAGTTTCCTCCCCATCCACTTTATCATAATAATTATCACTTTGTCTACATGTGATAAGAACACCTCCTTTTCCAATGATCACTGATTCCAGTTGTTCATTTGTCCAAACTATGCCCTGGATGGACTTGGCCCAGAGGCCCAGAGGTGACCACAGACACTAGATGCTTATTTGCATTGAGCTCTGCTCCAATGGGTGTGTCAGATGACAAATCCATAAACTAGTTAAATCCTCTAACAAGGTAACCTCAAGAAGTGACCAGCACGATGAAGAGAACAACGGTCCCGGGATGAAGCAGATGACTTTTGGAAGATCCTCCTACGCAGGTGGCATTTCAGCTGAGAACTGAAGACTGACAAAGAGGTGGCCACGTTGAAGGTAGAGGGAACAGCTTGTGCAAGATCTTGAGCAGGGAACAAGTCGCCATCTCGAGATTACCTATAAGAAAGTTGTGGGATCTGAAGAGTTAAGGGACCATAGAACAACGAGCACTGGAGACCGAATGTCCCTGGAAACATGTGAGGCACCATGTGTGGCTCCACAGCACTTCATCGCAGACAGCCAGGAGCAGGGAAAGTCTGGAGATGGGGGCACAATTGTGGTTGTATGAGCAATCTGGGAAGACTCTATGCACTTCTGCTCTAAACAGTGATTTACCGCATGTTTGCTGTGTGCTGGGCACTGCAGACCCCACAGCAAAGCTAGTTCCTGTCCTGAAGGAGCATCTGGCTTAATGCAGAGACATTTAGTCTAGGGGATGTGAAGACAGAAGATCCAGAGACATAGCAGAACTTTCAGAGGACTCTGAAAAAGAAAAGGGTTGGGTCTATTCTGTTCAAACTCCAGAGAGCAGGGCAAGTGGGCTTTGCACCCCCTAAGGAGTTAAAGATGCCCCCAAATGAGATGGGCCACTGTGGGAGGTGATGTTAGAGCATTAGAGCCTTTCCAGCCAGCACTGCTGGATCACTCCCAGCGAAGGCTTGAAACTAATTGTTCCCAAAGGATAGTCCATGGAACACTAGTCCAAGATGCTGCATGGAAAGAGTTCCCTGATTGTGCAAGTAAGTTTGAGAAATACTTCCTGCTATCGGTAATTTTATAATGCATACTGCTCTATAAAAGGTCCTAGGAAGTCCTGCAATAAACAAGTCTGTTTAACTTTTTAATATGGTGTTAAATGTATATGGCCATATGAAATTTTTGTCTTGCCTTAACATATGAATTTTATTTCATTACTTTTTAAGAATACCTGCCATGGGGATCACCTCCTGGGTGCCCGCCCCATCCACCGCACCTGCCGCTGGGTGAAGATCACATGGTTCATCCCAGTATAGGAGTGAGGGGCACAGTGGGGGTCCTTCCACTGCCCTTCCCATAGCTCTGCTTGCCTGGCCCCTCTGGCCCTGGTGACCCTAGAATGCAGGGCTCTGAGGCTTTGTTCTGACACTAGGAGAGGAAGAAGGACTGTGGTGCGTTTCTGGCCACCGGTTACTGTAAAGGGCCATTGATCTCAATGCATGGGAGTGCATAGATGGACACACACACAAACACACACTCTGAGCAAGCATGCAGGCACACAACTTTGAAGACAGGTGTTGAGGTGCTGGCAAGGGACCTTTAAGAGCTACAGGATGAGATGTTGGGCATTGGGGTGGGGCCCAACCCCTAGTTTCCCAGGGATGAGCCCTAAGACTCGGCTGGGGAGGCAATAGCAGGGGCTTGTAAAAACCTTGGTTTGGGTAAAGATTGACACCTGCTCAGTTGATTCTGCATTCTAAGCAAATTTGGGTAATCAGGGTCTGTGGATTTTATGGTTTGCCTGTTTGTCTGGTTGGTTTTTTTCTTTGTCTTTCTCTGATCATTAGGAAACATCTGACATAGAAACGTGCGCATGCTCTACACATGCTAACGATGCGATTCCTTTCACTATAGCAGCAGGTTTCAAACCTACCCCTCTGCTTGCCCTCAATCTACCCCTCCACCCCCTAAAAAATTGAAAAGCAACTTCCTGTTTGCCCTCATAACCAGGAAAAAGAAGAAAAAAATCCAGGTTAATGTCAATTTGAAAAAAAAAGCACATACTAAACTTTACAAATTATGTTTTACTCAGGAACCTTATGGAGGACCATAGCCTTGGAGACGGCCTCTAAGATGGTTCTGTGGAACTGTTCCAAAGAGCTAAGGGAAGAGCCAGAATATGCATGTGTTTTTGCTGGAAAAAAAAAAAATAGCATGAAGTTGACCATCAAAAGATTATTGCTAGCCATAAAACCCAGGCACCTCAAGTTAATCATTTTAGTGCTTTCCTATCTATGGGAAGTGAGTGTGAGCTCACTGAAGTTATTAGATGTGCATGTTCACCATCTTGAACTAGTATCCTGTTTTTATCCATTCTGAATTCCTCCCTGGTTGCACTTTTGAGGGTGGCTGCAGTGGCTGATGGATAGATAGAGGGCAACATCCATTGTTTACTGAAATGGCAAACCATGTTCTTTGTCCTTGGCAATTTCTCCTGGTCAAACTTTGACCAAGGTTTGGGAGGCATTTCATAGCCAGTTTGTCTGAGGACACTAGAATTCTTTTGATAGGCCACTTAATAAGCTTATTTTTCATATTAGGTCCTGTTGATAACCCAAAATTCTATGGATCACCTGTCTCACTAGTCTTTTGTGATCCAGGAAATATTTTCTCTTGTTGCTTCTCCTAAAATCTAGAGTTTCAGTATTACAGTTACTCTATGTAGAGTTTTATACGTGATAGAGTAACATGTTTAGCCATCATTAATTTTATTGGAGGCTTGGTTACACATTGGGTAAAATAAGAGATAGTAATTAATCTTAGAAGTAGACAGAATGTAAGTGATAGAGCAGTGACATTAGTAAAGTCACAGTACAGCAGAGAGAGGCATGCGGCAAACATAATTTGAGACAACAAATGAAAACAGTGAATAGTGTAACTAGTTGTAATCTGGTCACAGTAAATCATCAAGTCCACAGGAGAGCAAGCTGGATAAGCCAAGTTCTAGAGGGATCAGGTAAAGAGAAAAAGATAAATGTTACATCTTTATTTACAAATGTATACTTTATCAATTTGTTGTAGATCATAGCATAGGAAGAAAGGTTTTCTGAAAACCAAAGATTAAAAACCGTTCTATTTCAGGGCTTCACTGGTGACTAGGTGGTAAAGAATTTGCCTGCCAATGCAGGAAACATGGGTTCGATCCCTGGTCTGGAAAGATCCCACATGCCACGGAGCAACAAAGCCAGTGTGCCGCAACTGCTGCGCCCACACACCCCAGAGCCCGTGCTAGGCAACAAGAGAGCCTGCTGCTATGAGAAGCCCGCACACAGCAACTAGAGGGCAGCTCCATGAAGCAACGAAGAGCTGCAATGAAGACCCACCCAAACCAAAAATAAAAGGAGGTGCCACCACAAGAAGGTGCAAAAGACGTAGCCTTCACAAAATGTGGAAAGTTTGCTTCCAAAAATAGTATAAGAAAGTAAAAAGCACATGTATACCTGTGATGGATTCATTTTGATGTTTGGCAAAACTAATACAATTATGTAAAGTTTAAAAATAAAATAAAATTAAAAATAAATAAAAATAAAGATCTAAATAGAAAAAAAAAAAAAAAAGAAAGTAAAAAGAAGGTTAAGATGACAAAGGACCCTTATGGGTTGGGATCCCTTATGACTAATTTCCCTAAGAGTTGGCAGAGCCAGACAAAAAGTCTCCTTGGAATCCCAGTGTATTTCACTGGCTGCCATATGAATTCCTCTGGATAACAGAGACCAAGCTCTTAAAACACAGGGAAAGGAAAGTGAAGTCGCTCAGTCATGCCCAACTCTTTGCGACTCCATGCACTGTAGCCTACCAGGCTCCTCTATCCATGGGATTTTCCAGGCAATAGTACTGGAGTGGGTTGCCATTTCCTTCTCCAAAAACACATGGAGGGGTGGGGAAATGCCTAAGATCAAGTACATTTAATCACAAAGACACAGGAAGAGAAATCTAAGTTTTCACTACAGGGCTTTTGTTCCTTTAAGGTAAGAATTTTAAAAGGATGGTTTATCAAGCTGTTTCCTCTAGCTGCACATGCAAAAATATATTAATTTTGCAATGTCAAAAGAACCGCAATCTGGCCAATTTAAGGTGAGATTTCCTTTAATTATCAATTAAGCAGATACTTGTAAGTATAAACTCTGTATGAACATAATAAACTATTCCCAGTGTCCTTCAACTGAGAATAATCCAATGTTCATGAAAAAAAAATCATAGTCTATCTAAGAAACAAGTGGAAATTTTTATTTGAGCTAACCTGGAGGATTATAACCCAAGAGACAGTCTTTCAAAAATCTCTCTGAGGACTGTTCCACCTGTTATAGGTCAGAGCACAGTTGTATAAGCTTTTGAGACAAACAGTTATACATTAAATGATATATTATTGTCAGTTTACTCAATCCAAATCTATACAAACAAAGAGAACAATGGGTATGAGTCATCTTGTTCACGCTCAGTGGTGTCTGACTTGCGATCTGGCGACTATAGTCTGCCAGCCTCCTCTGACCATGGGATTTTCCAGGCAAGAATACTGGAGTGGGTTGCATTTCCTCCTCCAGGAGATCTTCCCAACCCAGGGACTGAACCTGCATTTCTTGCATCTCCTACATTGGTAGGTGGATTCTTTACTGCTGGGAAGAATCTACCTGAGAAGCCTGGGTCATCTTGGTCCCTCACAGAATTAAGAAGGAAGATTATCTCCTAAGAAGCCATGATTCTTGATGAGATCAAGAAAAAATGTTGTCTCCCAAGGAGGCCTAGTTCATGCAGATGCACAATACACAAAAAAGTGAAGGAGGAGACCCAAATGGGCAGAGAAAAGTTTTATGCTTCAATTTTTCTCAACTTGGCATAAGTATGGATTTTATTTCATTACCATTGAGTGTGTTTCAACTGAGCAAAATCTTCCCACATCTTTTAAGTGAAGATAGGGTATAGCATTTGCCTGCAATGCAGGAGACCTGGGTTCCATCCCTGGGTCAGGAAGATTCCCTTGGAGAAGGAAATGGCAACCCACTCCAGTACTCTTGCCTGGAAAAATCCCATGGACAGAGAAGTCTGGTGGACTATAGTCCATGGGATTGCAAAGAGTTGGACACAATTGAGCGACTTCACTTCACTTCACTTCAAACCAGTTACTGCTTCTCAAAACTAAGTCTCAAGGAGAACCTACTCCTCCAGAGAGGAGCTTAGCATCACAGAATAAAATTTAGGATTATCAGACAATAACAGGAAATCTAAAACCCAAGAGAGACTCACCCCAATTCATCTGGATTTCCTAAGGAGGCAGATAGGCACAAGAGGCTTCTGGGGGTACAAGGCTAGTGCTTCGAAGAGTTCAGGAGAAGAGAAGCCTTCCCTGGGTGCGTTCTGTAGTCACCAAAACTGTTGACTGAAAAAAAAAAAAAGCAAAACCTAAAAGTCACAAATTTATGTTTAATTTGGAGATGTTACTGAGGACTCTAGCCAAGGAGACACTCTCAGATAGCTCTGAGGAACTGTTCCAAAGAGCTCAGGGATGAGTCAGGATATACAGAAGATTTTACTGGGGCTGGGGGAACACATGTAATTAACATCAGTAGATTATTGCTCATCACGAAAAACAGATATCTCAAGTCAATGATTTTACTGCTTTTCTATGTATGGAAAGATATAGTGCTTGGGCTCACAAAAATTAATCCTCTGATATGCATCTTAACTTTCTAGGATCAGTACCTTGTTTTTCTCCATCCTGAATTCCCCTCAGGATAGGGTATTAGTGCTGAAACAGAGGCTGATGGCCTGAGAACATGATGGACAAGATAATTCACCATTTTCTGAAAATGCAGGCAACATTCTTTGTCCACATTTGCATCACTTCTAAGGCTGGTGGGTCCATGCTCTTTTCACTGCAGAGGCAGGACAAGCTGTTTTGATCACTGAGGCAGGAGGGCCACATTGCTGCCCCTCACCAACATTGCAGACACGTGTCTTCAAGACCCTGGGGTCCATCACGAGCTCCTTTTTTGATTCCACAGAGAGTAGTTGGGCTGGAAGGCATTCACGTCTGGCTTCCTCTAAAATGTGCTTTAGTCAGTCGATGTTTAGTGAGCCTGCAAAAATTCTGGAGCCAATCTCAGGTGAGGCTGAGCACCAGGTAGGGCCTACGGACCAAAGATCTCTGCTTTGAATATCCTGCCCGCTGGACATTATTAATCTCCAGGTATTTCTTTTTAACTTAAATGGGAGGCACACTGTGCACCCTCCTCTACTGGGAGAAAGTGAGCCCAGTGCCTATCTACCTGCTTCCACCCCAACACATACACACACACACACACACACACTAACTAAGGCACTGCCAGGGGGACAGACACACCTTGGCAATGAGGACCTCCAGAGGCCCAGGGTGTGAACAGATGCACAGAGGGCTGTATGATGTGGAGGAGATGGGAGGGGGCGGTGGGCAGAGAAGGAAGGGGTCTCGGGTCCTGATGGATCAGAAGAAGGAAAATGGGGAGAGGTGGTCAGGACACAGGAGACAAGAAAACCAAGGATGATCAGACAAGGGGCAGAAAGCAGAAAATGTAGAAAAGGTGAAAGCAAAAAGAGAAAACAGTAAAAGAGGGTGTGGGCAACCACACAAAACAGGAAGGAAACAAAACAGAGCAGAAGGAGGGAAGGAAACAGAAAGGAGAGAGAGATGAGTGGGGCAGGATGTGAGGAGGGAGAGAGGGAGCCAGGAAGAAGACATTAGAGGACACCAGAGCTCAGTGAAGATACCTCCTGTGAGCAGAGGGGATCAGGAGTCCCTGGGCTGGTCCTCAGTCCCTAATAAAGACCCAGCGGGCCCAGTACACCAGGTCAGCCACGTAAATCAGCAGGTTGATCACTGTCAAGATGGCTACAACCAGTCTTTGGTCCCAGATGCACACCAAGTGGTGATGGCGGCAGCTCACATCATTGGACCGCTGGGGCTGGCCACCAAAATTCTTGTCGAACTGGTAGAGCAGCCATAGGATCAGAGCGCTGGCATAGAGGAAGATGGAGAACAGGGCCAACCCCAACAGGAAAATGGGGAAGCAAATGGGCAACTTGTTGCTATAGCCTCTCAGATACAGCAGGAGGGCCACGGCCCCCAGGAAGAGGCAGATGGAATATGCGGCCACACACCACACCAGGGCCGGCTGGTGCAGGTACAGGGAGGTATTGCTGATGAAGCCAAAGATGACACAGGCCACGAAGTTCTCTAGCCCCTTGAGCAGTCCTGGCATGGGGAGCACATAGCAAGTGATCTGGCTGGGCCAGGCATAGATCCAGGCTACTTCAGTGGCATAAGTCACAGAAGCGAGGCAGGAGAAAGCAGTAGCAGCAATGGCGTGGTTCCAGGAGCTGCCACGAGGGACGATCTGGAGGTACGTGGTGGGGTAAATAATGGAGGCCTAGAGGCAGAGGAGAGTGGAGTAGGAGGCATAGTTGATGAGAAAGTCGTCCCAGGAAAAGGGCCAGAGGAACTGGAGCCCACATAACTCGACTATGAAAGTAAGGAGGGTCACGACGAAGCAGAAGCACCAGATGAACATGGACCAGTTACCTATGGTCTCCCTCCAAGTGCCAGTGGTAGCCACCAGCGAGAAGGCCAGGCAGGTGGAGAACAGCTGCAGCAGGCGGGGGAAGTAGCCCATGATGGTTGCAGAGGCCAGGCCAGAGGACGAGCTCATGGTGAGCCTGATGGTCAGGCTGGTCTTTGTCATCAGACTGGGTCTTCACTGAGGACCCACCAGAGAAAGATCCAGCTTTGGAGGTGGATTAATCAGACATCTGAAAAGAGCCTCGGGTCCTGCGACGGCTGCTACTCAGGATCTACGGAGTTGGAACCAATGACTCAGACACTTGGGTAAAGGCACAGCTGGTCTAAGACGATTCTCCCCACCCATAACCCTTGGCCTTGTCACAAGACTTGTCTTATCCCAAAGCTCAGAGCAGGGTGGGTCTGGCCTCAAACCAGGAACATTTTGGATCCCTCTGAGCTGTGTGTCATTATCTACAGAGACACAGTGTAGGATGGTCCTTTCTACAGTTCCAACCCTTCAAGTGCATCAAAATTGAAGAAAAAATTTTTTTTAATTATTTGGTAACAAAATTAGATGTGAACAGACATGAGACAAATTATGATCTCTATTTCCCTTAGTATGAGTGTTTAAAAGTTCAGTTTCAGAAACACTAATGTGTTTGATTACAAGTGCTTTCAGACCCCAGTGGGGTGGGGTGGGATGTCCTATAGAGTAGACACACTACATGTAACTGGAGTTGAAAAATCCTGAATTCTGGAGCATATCTAACTCCATGGATTTCATAAAATGGACTGTGCATGTATGCTAACCCCATTTTAGAGATGAAAAAACTAAAGTGAAAGTCGCTCAGTCGTGTCCAACTCTGCGACCCAGAGAATACTTCAGGCCAGAATACTGGATTGGGTAACCATTCCTTTCTCCAGGGGATCTTCCCAAGCCAGGGATCAAACCCAGGTCTCCCACATTGCGGGCAGATTCTTTATCAGCTGAGCCACCACTGCTAATCCCATTCTAGAGATGAAAAAACTAAGGCTTGGTGAATCAAGGGCCTTCTCTAAGGTCAAAGTTTAGGAGTAGTAACCTCATATAAAAATGCCAAAGCCATGGATTTGAACACTTTCCTCTACAACCCAGCATGTCAGCAGGGCCTGTGGGTGGGAGCCCAAGACCAAAGCTTGCATCGGTGGGATCCAGGACCCGCCTTCATGGCCGTGGCCTCCTTCCACAGCAACCTGAAGACCCACGTGTCCCGGCCTGTCCTCCCTGCAGCATCACTGGAAGGAGCTGCCATCTGAGGGACACAGCCCCACCTGGAGGAGGGCAGCTCCAGGGGTGAACAGGAAGGAGCCATGGAATGAGAGCTAGGCCATGGGAATAAGATGACATGGGAAGTAGGGACTGTTCTGAATCCCCTCCCCTCAACTTTGCCTTAACATGTGACTCTTCCTCACTGGGACAGTGGACACCAACCCAGTATGACTCAAGATGGAGTGTCCTGGAGGAACCACAGTATAAATAACATAATGTTTGGCTCAAGCTCCAAACCTGCCATCCAGGTGGGAGTCTGGAAAGATCTAGGAGTAGTCCTACGTGAATGAGAATTTCTGTGACCTGAGAGACTGGATGGCAGTTTCCAAGCTGGGAAGAAGAGGTTGAAAATGAACAAGGATTTTGTGTCTGTATGCTGATGTGGAGCCTTTGAATCCATTTAATGGCACAGAAGGAGGATTTAGGAAGGAGAGGCATGGGGGTTGCTGAAAGCAGCAGGTTTGTCTGAGCTTCCCAGCAACCTCTCCTCCACTCTAATCTGTAAGCCTGGACATGATGCCCCCATCAGAGGACAGCCTAGATGTGGCTGAGTCCTGCCTGCCCAGCAGCCAGGCATGTGGACTGGAAGACAGTGAGCTGTGAAAGTCACAACCAGGACAGAGGAAGGAAGGAGGAGGTGAGATGGACAGTAAGAATTTCAGGGAGGATGTGGGGCATGGAGGAACCTGGCACGTTACCCACTGAGCCTCAGTTTTTCCATCTCTGCAGTGGGCTTAATATCTGTGCATGCATGCTGTTATGTTTGACTCTTTATAGTCCCTTGGACTGGAGCCTGCCAGGCTACTCTGTCCATGGGATTTTCCAAGCAAGAATTTCCAGACTGGTTTGCCATTTCCTTTTCCAACAGCTCTTCCTGACCCATGGATTAAACCCACATCTCTTCCACTTCCTGCATTGCAGGTAAACTCTTTACCACTGGGAAACCAGGGAATGTGTCAATTAAGTGAATGAAAGATTGTGAAGGGCCTATCAGAGGGCCTGGCACACAACATACTCAATCCATGCCAGCTTCCTGTTCCCCTCTCCCTGCTGCTCTAAGAGGACCCAGAAGGCTCTGCCCCTGGACACAAACACATGCAAGCTTGATTTGCTCCAGATCAGGCAAACCTGTGTGTCCTGGAAGTGACCCAGGGATGTGTTTGTTTTTCCTTCCCAGTATTTTCAGGAAGAGATGGTGTAGAATCAGTTTTGTTTCTTCTTGAACTATTTGGTAGATGCACTGTGTTTTCATCTCTCGTGAAAATCCAGATTTCTAGCTCCTTTAGAAGTCTCATGAATCAGTTGCTATGCCCTTTATTTTATATTGTTTTCCATTGTCATCTCTGTTTAGCACATTCTATATTTTCTTCTTCTCATATGTAATTGGCATAAAGCAGGACTATGATCATCTACATGTGCCCAGTTTCCCCTCTTGTGCGTGGCCAGGCTTCCTGTCTGCTCACACGAGCATCCACCCATCCTTCCAGGGAGCATCTGTGTCCTCAACCTCATGTACAGCCTTCAGCACACTTCACATGCTCTGACATCATATGGAGACATATATGTACATGTATGCAGGGCACATCTGTAGACTGTTTTCCTGTTTTATAAACCTGAGACCCTGTCATGCACAGGGCATCTCGCTTTTCCACCACCCCCGACAAGTACAGCTGGTCCTCTCTAGGGGCCTTAGTCCTCTCCACCACCTTTACTTATTTCCTTCCCTCCTGGCTCCTGTGAGCATTTGGACTGACCACCTTTCTCTAAAGACTCCCCTCTGAGTCTCAGACATGGGGGACACAGGATATGACAAGAGGCCTGGGATCCATGTGATCACCATGTTCTACGGCAGAAGGCTGGTTTCTCTGTAAATTTAAGAAATATCTTCATTTCTGGAAACTCATCCTAGTTTCCTAGGGCTACTGGAACAATTTACTCTAAGTTTGATTGCTTAACACAGCAGGAATTTATTCTCCCACAGTACTGGAGGCCAGAAGTCTGAAATCAAGGTGTCAGGGGGACCATGCTGTCTCCAGCGCTCCAGGTGAGGCTCATTCATTTCCACTAGTAATATTTCAAACCCCTCAGCTTGTGGCCACTTATTCCATCTCTGCCACAGCCTTCGTGTTGTCATCTTCTCTCAGTGTGTGCAAACTTCTCTGTCCTTTCCCTTATAAGGCCACCAGTCACTGGATTGCCAGCCCACCCTCCATCCTAGATGATTTTCATCTCAAGATCCTTAAATAATTATGTCCTACTTCTAAATAATGCCATAAACATGGATATTTTTTGGGGGGGTGAGGGTCACTCTTCGACTCATTAAGGTTCTCTCTCACATCTTCCTGTACTTTTTTCATGGTGTCTTTTCTAATGTGTTTAATCACACGTGTACCCGTTTGCTGTCTCTTTCAGACTGGTGTGTGTTCACTGGAGTTCTTGGCACTCACAGTTGATTTTTCCCTCGGGTACTTTGTCATCACACTGTGAGCCCTTGTACAGGAGCCCTTTTCCTGGGAGGATCCTGCCGCCTGGGTTGGGAGCTTCAGCCAGAATAACAGCACCTGCTTCTGCTCAGGACCCTTCAGGCCAGTCGCTTGTTGGTCCCCACTTGCGTAAATTTCCCAGGTTGGAGCTGTTGGATCTCAGGGATCAGGTACACTTTGGTCTAAATACACCAGAATTGAAGACCTGAGAATTCTATTTCCCCTGTGGAGACTTCAAAGAAATCTCAAATTCCTTTGGAGGCACATATCAACTTTGTCCTTTTATCTTCCTGAAGGGCACGGTTTTGTTTTTGTTTGTTTGTTTTTAAACTTTTTTATTTTGCGTTGGGGTATAGCTGATTAACAATGCTGTGATAGGTTCAGATGCACACCAAAGGAACTCAGTCATACATGTACATGTATCCATTCTCCCCCAAACTCCCCTCCCATCCAGGTTCCACATAACATTGAGCAGGGTTCCATGTGCTATATGTCCTTCTTGGTTATCCAGTTTAAATAAAACAGGGTATACAGGCAACCATAAATTCATTCTCTAAGTCTGTGAGTCTCTTTCTGTTTTGTAAGTTCATTTGTATCATTTCTTTTTAGATTTCACATATAAGGGATGTCATATGATATTTATCTGAAGGGCAGCGCTTTCCTTGCCTACCCTTGCTCTGAGGTTGCAGGCCCCATAGTTCTGGCTTTAGGGAAGTGTCTCAGCTCCAACTCCTCACCTTGTGCCACCCCAAAACCTCATTCCTGACCCAAGTGGGCAAATAGACCAGCCTCCAGACGGCCAGGCTCAATTCTCCCTTCTCCCTCCTCCTTCCTCCCTGCTGCACACGAGCTGCAGTCACATCAGCTCTGCCGCTGAAACTTCATGAGATCCTTGAGCAAATCAATTAATTCTAAATATCCTTTCTTCTTTCCTGTGAGCCTGAACTTCTCCTTAAAGGTTTGACTCTTAGTCATCTCCTACCAGAAGCCTCCCTGGATCCCACCAGCTCCATGCCTCATTGCTCCCAGACTGACAGTTCTCAGCCTTTGCCCTTCTGTGAAGCATCCTGGTGCGGGCAAGTCATCACAAGCTTCTGAGTCTGGGCAAGACAGGTGAGATGGGGAGGAAGGGAGGTGCTGCAAGACCAGCAGACAGGGCCCACTGTGGATGGATCTGAACACCAGAGACATATGTTGGATTTTAGCTGTAAGTGAGGAGGCCTCACTGCCATTCTCTAAGGAGGGACTGATCAGTCAGAAGCTCACTCTGAAACTGACACTCTGACTATAGAAGGAAAATGGATGGAGGCTAATTCTGTAGTCAAGGTATGTGATGATGGGCCTTGAGCAAAGACACTCCAGGAGGGGGCAGGGGCAGATTTATGAAAATATTTAGGGAGCAAACATTCAGCTAGTCTTGATGAGAAAAGGGGCAGCAATTACCAGATATTTGGTGCCCCCGAGGACAGCTGCAACCCCACCTCTCCCTCCTGCTCCCTTTACATCTCAGACCCCATCCCAGCTGTTCTAGCACCCTACCCTTCCTCTGGGCACCTGAGCACTGAGTGCTTTGGGAAGGGAGAAATGGGGAAGGATATGAGGAGAGAGAGAGAGAGGCCAGGAAGAGGACATCAGAGGATGTCAGAGCTTGGTGAGGATACCTTTGTGAGCAGAGGATCAGGAGTCCCTGGGCTAATCCTCAGTCCCTACAGAAACCTGACGAGCCCAGTACACCAGGTCGGCCACGTAAACCAGCAGGTTGGCGGCTGTCAGGACGGCCACAGCCAGGCGCTGGTCCCAGGCGCACATGTTGTAGGTGAGCTCGTCCCTGCAGTCCCCATCACTGGGCCTCTGGGGCTGCCCGCCGAGCTCCTCGCTGAACTGGTAGAGCGGCCAGAGGACCAGAGCACTGATATAGAGGAGGACGGAGAGCAGGCTGAGCACAAGCTGGTAAATGGAGAAGGGGACTGGCAGCCTGTATTCACGTTCACCCAGGTTCAGCAGGAGGACCACAGCTGCCAGGATGAAGCAGATGGAGTACACGGCCACACACCACTCCAGGGCCGGCTGGTGCAGGTACAGGGAGGTGTTGCTGAGGAAGGCAAAGATGACACCGGCCACGAAGGTCTCCAGCACCTTCAGCAGGCCTGGCACAGTGTGCACATAGCAGGGGATATCACTGAGATCATACCAATCCCATACCCAGGCCACATCCAGGGCATAAACCACAGACGCGATGCAGGAGAACGCAGTGGCAGCGATGGCCCGGTCCCGGGAAGGACCATAAAGCAGGAATTGGACGTAGGTGATGGAGTAGGTGATGGAGGTCGAGAGGCAGACGAGGGCAGCGTAGCAGGCATAGGTGACAGGGAAGTTGTACCAGTAGAAAGGAAAGTGGGACGGGAGCCTCCATAACTCGACCATGACTATGATGAGGGTCATGGCAAAACAGAAGCACCAGATGGACATGGACCAGTTACCTATGTCCCCTCTCGCAAAGCCCATGTCAGCTACCAGGGAGAAAGCCACGCAGGTGGAGAAGAGCTCTGGCAAGCGGAAGTACCAGAACCCTGCCCAAAAGTCATCATAGTCTGGGGATGATGCCCTAGTGGGCATGATGTTTCGATGTCCAGGCAGGTCACTGTCACCGGTACAGCAGTGGTCTTTGCTGAGGATCCACCAGAGAAAGATCTGGCTCCGAAGGTGGGTTAAGCCAGACGCCTGGAAATGACACAGGGCCCTGTGACCGCTGAGGCTCAGGATCTGCGGAGTTGGAACCAACGGCCCAGACACTTGGGTAACAGCACAGCTGCTCCAGAATGGTTCCCCCCACCCATCACCCCTGGCCTTGTCAGGAGACTTGTCTTATCCCAAGCCTCACAGCTGGGTGTGGTCTAGCCTCAAACCACGAACATTTTGGGTCTCTCTAAATAGCTGTATGCCATTATCTATGGAGACACAGGGTAGGATGGTCATTATCTGCAATCCCAACCCTTCAAAGCTGTCAAAATTGAAAACAAATTTTTAAAAAATTGTTTGGTAACAAAATTTGACATGAAGAGACATAAGACAATTTATGATCTCTCTCTCTTTTTTTTTTTTTTTTCACTTATTGTGAATGTTCAAAAGATGAGTTGCAGAAGCACTAATGTCTTTAATTACAACGTACTTTCAGACCATAGTTGAATGCTATGTCCTACAGAGTAGATGCACCATGTCATCTATCTGGAGCTGAAAAAGTCTGAATTCAGGAGCAGATCTGACACTAAGGATTTCGAAAAAGGGATTGCAATGGTAGCACTAACCCTATTTTATAGATGAGAAAATAAAGCCTGGAGGTATTAAGTCCTTCCCTAAGGTGGCATGACCATAAAGTGGAAACTCCAGATAAACATACCAAAGCCGTAAGTGTGAACCCTTTGCTCTACATCCCACATGTCAGCAAGGCCTGCGGGTGGGAGCTCTGGAACCCAGGACCCGCCTTCAGGCCTCCTTCCACAGCAACCTGGAGACACACCTGCTCTGGCCTCTCCTCCCTGCAGCATCACTAAAAAGAGCTGCCATCTGAGGGGACACAGCCCCACCCAGAGGAGGGAGGCTTTAGGGGTGAACAGGGAGGAGCCATGGGGTGACAGCAAGGCTGTGGGGAAGAGATGACATGGGAAGTAGGAACATTTTGAATCTTTTGCTCAATTTTTCCTTCACATGTGACTCTTTCCCACTGGGGAAGGGAGACCCCCCAACTCAGCATGACTCCAAGGTGGAGCATCACGGAGAAATCATTAAAATTAAATTAACATACTGTTTGGAATAAATTAACATACTGTTTAATACAGTATATTAATACAGAACAAATTAACATACTGTTTGGCTCTTAAGCTCCAAAGCTCCAAAGCTCCCATCCAGATGCGAGTCTGGAAAGATCTAGGAGTAGTCTTACCTGAGCAGGATTTTCCTGGCCTGGGAGACCGGTTAGCAGCTTCCAAGCCGGGAAGAAGGGATTGGAAATGAACAAGGATGCTGTGTCTGATGCTGACGTGGAGTCTTTCAGGGCAACCCAGGGAGGGGGTAGCGATGGACGGATGATCACCCCCTTTCAAGGGCAGGAGCTGAAAGAGGAGGCCCCTGCAGGACCCCTG
>NW_011494727.1:342523-342740 GCF_000754665.1 Bison bison bison
CCAGAAGAGATGCAGGCATGGAGCCAACCTTCCCATGGAGGAGGGGCCTGGACTGGAACTGAGACAGGAGAACAGGGGCCTGAAGGGGTTTCAGGGCTGTGACAGGGACATGTGGCCAGCCAGAGTGGTAGGGACCCTGGAGACCACGGAATTGCCCAGGTCACCTGCCCAAGACAGTCCCGCCAGCCAGGGCTGCAGTCCTGCTCACACAGGGGCT
>NW_011494727.1:343027-345093 GCF_000754665.1 Bison bison bison
GAAAAAGGAACACAGAGCAAACCTGAGAACCTCCCTGGACTCACAAAGCTCCTTGAGCCCAATTGCCAATGGAGCCCTGGAGCCTGCGGGCCTCCCAGTGGGCACTGCCGAGGTGGGGGCAGGGCCCTGGGGGTGTCACACTATCTATCTTCCACTTTGTTCCCATAACCTCTCTGAATTTACTCTGTATATGCTACTGGAGAAGAAAATGGCAACCCACCCAAGTATTCTTGCCTGGAGAATTCCATGGACAGAGGAGCCTGACAGGCTACAGTCCATGGGGTTGCAAAGAGTAGGACACAACTGAGCTACTAACATGCACACATGCTGCTTCAGGGTAAACGACAAGTTTGGATCCTTTTCATGCCACAAAGGGAGGGCTTGGAGAAGGAGAGGATGAGGTTCCTTCTGTGTGACCCTGGGTCAGGCCTGTGCCCTCTCTGGGCCTCAGTTCCCCCACCTGGAAAGCAGCAGCTTTACCTGAGTCTCCCAGCAGCCCCTCCTCCACTCTCATCTGTGAGCCTGGACATGGTGCCCCCGTCAGAGCACAGCCTGGATGTGGCTGAGCCCTGCCTGCCCAGCAGCCAGACGTGTGGACTGGAAGACAGTGAGCCGGGAAGTCTGGAAGACGGTGAGCCAGGAAGGTCATGACCGGGACAGAGGAAGGAAGGAGGAGTTGCCAAAAGGGCAGAGGAGGAAGAGGGAATATGGACACCAGAGTTACAAGGAGGCTGTGTGTCATAGAGGAACCTGGCAAGTTACTTAACAGAACCACAGTTTCGCCATCTGAGCAATGGGCTGAATACCTACTCTGTGTCAATCGATGAATAAAAAGTACGTGATGGGCTCATCAGAGGGCCTGGCACATGGTACACTCAGTCATCCCAGCTACCTGTTCCCGTCCCCCTCCCCCTCAGAGAGGATCCAGAAGGCCCTGCCCCACTCTGAATATAAGCTCATGCAAGACTGGTTCGCTCCAGATCAGGGGCCGTAAACGTGTTTGTACTGGAGGCGGTCTCTTAATGCATTTAGTTTTCCCTCACAGTGTTTTCTGGAAGAGATGTAGAAAAGGTATTATTTCTTCCCTAAGTATTTGGTAGCTGCCCATTGTTTTAATTTCACACAAAAATCCAAATTTCCTGCTCCTATAAAAGCCTCAGGAGATCCGATGTCACGGGGCTGTGTTCCCTTGGGGGAGGTGGCTGGAGCTGAGCATCTGCTATGTCCTCTATATTGTTTTCCAGCCATATCTTTGTGTAGTTTTCCATATTTCTCTTATTCTCGTGTATAACTGACATAAGGCCAGACTATGATCATCTCGCACATCCCAGTTTCTCCTCTTGGGCATGACCAGGCTTCCTGCCTGCTCACAGGAGCATCCAGCCCTCCATCCATGTCCTCAACCTCATGTACAGCCTTCAACACATTCTCTGAAATCATATTTAGACATGTGTGTACATACATGCACATGTGTTTGTAGGGAGTATCTGTATCTTTTTTCCTGTTTTATATGCATGAGCTCGTGTCATGCACAGGGCATCTTTTCCACCACCCCTGACAGCTGCAGTTCGTCCTTTCCAGGGCCCTAGTCCTCTCCATCCCCTTTACTTATTTCCTTCCCACCTGGCTCCCGTGGGCATTTGGACTGACCCCCCTTCTCTAGATCACCGGACCCTCCCCTGTGAATCTCAGCCACTGGGGAACCCCATTGTATGACCCTCTAGAAGGTGACTGTTGAAAACTTTGCAAATGTGCATTGCTTTGTATTTTCCAATATTTGGATTAAACCCTTTTCAGAGAGTGGACTGGGATTTGGCGGGTGCACCCTGAGGAAATGAGGGGCTCCTGAACCAGGGCTGCGCTACAGGAGGGGCACCTACTGCGGTAAGGGGCAGAAGACAGGGAGCAGGCGGTCTGAGCAATAAGAGCAGAGTCTGGCAGGGACAGGCCAGTCCAAGCCTTGAGCACCATATTAAGCATTTGGGACTCAGTGGGAAGCCCATGTTGGTACCATCCCTTTACATAGACTCCTCTGGGAATCCTTCCCCCTCCCCACCCGCCCCCGC
>NW_011494727.1:345246-346540 GCF_000754665.1 Bison bison bison
CTCCGCAACCAGGATAGGAGGGTGGCAGATGTCTAACGAGAGGGATTCAAAAAGTGAGGAACACTGAACCCAAACCCACAGACTGAGCAGGCTCCCTCAAAGTCCCGGGAGGGGCTGGCATGTGCTGGGGGCTAGGAGCTCACTAGGGTAGAGGAGCCCAGGGAGACAGACTGGACATTAGGAACTGTGACCAAATGTGGGCCCTTCTAGCTCAGTTCAGTTCAGTCACTCAGTCGTGTCCGACTCTTTGCAACACCATGAACCACAGCACGCCAGACGTCCCTGTCCATCACCAACTCCTGGAGTCCACCGAAACCTATGTCTGTTGAGTCGGTGATGACATCCAACCATCTCATCCTCTATCGTCCCCTTCTCCTCCTGCCCTCAATCTTTCCCAGCATCAGGGTCTTTTCAAATGAGTCAGCTCTTCGCATCGGGTGGCCAAAGTATTGGAGTTTCAGCTTCAGCATCAGTCCTTCCAATGAATATTCAGGACCGATTTCCTGTACAATGGGCTGGTTGAATGTCCTTGCAGTCCAAGGGACTCTCAAGAGTCTTCTCCAATACCACAGTTCAAAAGTATCAATTCTTCAGCACGTAGCTTTCTTTATAGTCCAACACTCACATCCATACATGACCACTGGAAAAACCAAAGCCTTGACTAGACAGACCTTTGTTGACAAAGTAATGTCTCTGCTTTTCAATATACTGTCTAGGTTGGTCATAACTTTGCTTCCAAGGAATAAGCATCTTTTAATTTCATTGTAGCAATCATCATCTGCAGTGATTTTGGAGCCTAGAAAAATAAAATCAGCCACTGCTTCCATTCTTTCCCCATCTATTTCCCATGAAGTGATGGGACCAGATGCCATGATCTGCATTTTCTGAATGTTGAACTTTAAGCCAACTTTTTACTCTCCTTTTTCACTTTCATCAAGAGGCTCTTTAGTTCTTCTTCACTTCCTGCCATAAAGGTGGTGTCATCTGCACATCTGAGGTTATCGATATTTCTCCCGGCAGTTTTGAATCCAGCTTGTGCTTCCTCCAGCCCAGCGTTTCTCATGATGTACTCTGCATGTAAGTTAAATAAGCAGGCTAACAATATACAGCCTTGACGTACTCCTTTTTCTATTTGGAACCAGTCTGTTGTTCCACATTCAATTCTAACTGTTGCTTCCTGACCTGCATACAGATTTCTCAAGAGGCAGATCAGGTGGTCTGGTATTCCCATCTCTTGAAGAATTTTCTACAGTTTGTTGTGATCCACACAGTCAAAGGCTTTGGCATAGTCAAT
>NW_011494727.1:346640-347757 GCF_000754665.1 Bison bison bison
GCGGTAGTTTGAGCATTCTTTGGCATTGCTTTTCTTTGGGATTGGAATGAAAACACCTTTTCCAGTCCTGTGGCCACTGCTGGGTTTTTCAAATTTGCTGGCATATTGAGTGCAGCACTTTCACAGCATCATCTTTCAGGATTTGAAATAGCTCAACTGGAATTCCATCACCTCCACTAGCTGTGTTCGTAGTGATGCGTCCTAAGGCCCATTTGACTTCACATTCCAGGATGTCTGGCTCTAGGTGAGTGATCACACCATCGTGATTATCTGGGTCGTGAAGATCTTTTTTGTACAGTTCTTCTGTGTATTCTTGCCACCTCTTCTTAAAATCTGCTTCTGTTAGGTCCCTACCATCTCTGTCCTTTATTGAGCCCATCTTTGCATGAAATGTTCCCTTGGTATCTCTAATTTTCTTGAAGAGATCTCTAGTCTTTCCCATTCTATTGTTTTCCTCTATTTCTTTGCATTGATCGCTGAAGAAGGATTTCTTATCTCTCCTTGCTATTCTTTGGAACTCTGCATTGTAGCTCAGTGGATATTTTATGAAGCATCTGCTCTGGGCCACGCTGGACCACAGGCTGAGGACGTGGGTGAACAAGGCCTGTCCTGTCCTTGAGAAGGTGGAAGGGAGGGTGACCCATGACCTGACCATCAGCACATCTGGGGGTTATGTCCACAGAGGGGAAGGCAGGCGTCCTGAGCAGGGACAGAGGATGGGGGCAGACAGGACATCAGGTCTGAGTGGAGGGTGAAGACTGTGTCTTAGTGGAGGAGCAGGGGGCTGGCTGGGGAGAGGAGAACTGGAGCCCCAGTCTGAGGAGTGGGGGCAGCTTGTCTGGGGAGCAGGAGGCAGGGGATGGGCCTGAGTTTGGGCCCTTCTGTAGGGCTTGTGGCAGCAGGGACCCAGTACAGAATGTCAGCTCCCGGGTTCACTGAAGAGCTCTATTCTCAATATGCTGAGCAAGCAGCACTGTAGAAACATCTGTGTCCATGTTCCCCACGCACTGGGCTCCTGTGAGAACTGCTCCAGCCCCTCTGGGTCTGAGACCAAGTCTGCAGCGCCCTAGTCCCACTCAGTGGATGGGAGCCCCTGGAGGGCACACGTGGCCTCAGG
>NW_011494727.1:347857-348240 GCF_000754665.1 Bison bison bison
ATAGTCAATAAAGCAGAAATAGATGTTTTCTGGAACTCTCTTGCTTTTCCATGATCCAGAGGATGTTGGCAATTTGATCTCTGGTTCCTCTGCCTTTTCTAAAACCAGCTTGAACATCAGGAAGTTCACAGTTGACGTATTGCTGAAGCCTGGCTTGGAGAATTTTGAGCATTACTTTACTAGCATGAGAGATGGGTGCAATTGTGCGGTAGTTTGAGCATTCTTTGGCATTGCTTTTCTTTGGGATTGGAATGAAAACACCTTTTCCAGTCCTGTGGCCACTGCTGGGTTTTTCAAATTTGCTGGCATATTGAGTGCAGCACTTTCACAGCATCATCTTTCAGGATTTGAAATAGCTCAACTGGAATTCCATCACTCACTAG
>NW_011494727.1:348340-357216 GCF_000754665.1 Bison bison bison
ACCCAGCAGATGGGAGCCCCTGGAGGGCACACCTGGCCTCAGGACCTGGATTCTTTGCCTGGGCCTGCCTGGGCCCCGGGCTCATGGGTGAAGCCTGGCCTGCTCCAGACACCTGCTGAGTCCAGGGTGTCAGGGGCCTGGGAGACTCAACTGACCCACTTCAGCCCTGGACATCAGGGTGTGAGCTGGGAAGGCCCGGATCCCATGGCGCCTGGATTCAGCCCCCTGTCTCCTCTCTGTCCTGTGTCTGCAGGACAGCGGGGTGGGACACAGCTCAGTGGAGGACGCCAGGGCAGCCATGGAGCTTCACCACATCTCCAGGAGAATCAAGAGCAGTGAGGGCTGCACGCCTGGTGGTATCAGCCCTCCCCAAGGACCAGAGGCCTTCATCTCTTCAGGACAAAAACTCTCTTGCTTTTGGAAAATGCATTTTTAGCAGTAAAATAGATCTATATTTTCTCTACTCTTTAAGATTCTTCCCTTTCTCCTTCTCCTCTCTGATCTGGGTGTTGGTGGACACCACCCAGCACTGAGAGGGCAAGGAACACTTGATCTGGGATGGGGCAAGTGTCAAATTCCTTAACACCCTGAATCCTGTGAGTCCAGGATGAAACCTCACCTTCCTTTCCCAACTACCTCTATGCCCAGGCAGGAGGCATTATTTCCTGAGGTGATACCCAGCTCCGAGGTCCATTCATCACATCTTGAAGTTGATGCCGCAGCACTAGGGAGCTTCCAGGCAAAAGTACAGCAGGAGTGATGGGTGCCCCGCATGGTGACCTTCAGCACCTCATTCCTGCTCTTGTTGTACAAAAAGGAAGCAAAAGTGGTGAACTCTGGAGTCTGAGAAAAATAGGTTGGAAATCTGATTCTGTCATTTAGTAGCTGTGTGACTAAGGACTTAACCTCTCTGTGCTTCAGTTTTTAGACCTGTAAAGCAGGAAATTCTAACAATTCGCTGGGCTCTTCTGAGATATTACATAGAAGTCATCCAGCACCATGCATGTCATAGTTCAAGCTTCCACTAAACGTCAATATCTGGTGATTATTCTCTGCACAGTCCAGTGACCTAGCAGAGCGCACCTGTCCTGTGCTGCAGGGCCTGGCCTCTAAAGGAAGAGCATGCACAGTGTACATAAGGAAGTGTCCATACCAGAGCAGTGACTCACATTAGGATCAGCTGCATGCTGCTATTTAGATCCGTGTCTGGTTCCTGCTTCAGCTCCAAGGAACCAGAATCCCTGGGGGTGGGGAGTGAGGCAGATGGGTGGGGGTAGGGTGGCCCTGTTGACCTTCAGATGTTTCCAATGCCTAACACCCTGGAATGCCCTGAGGAGCTTTCTCAGCACCTTGGTACCTGAGCACCGTGTTCTCACACTGGACCAGGATCAGCATCACCTGGGGGGCTGCTGGGCCCCATCCCAAAGCTTCTGACTCAGCAGGTCTGGGGTGGAACCCAGGAATCTGTATTCCATATAATTTCCTTTTGATGTTCTGCTGCTGGTCTGAGGACCACACTTTGAGAAGCACTGCCACATCAGGCAAGCGTGATATGCAGCCACGGAGGAGCCAATGGCCTAAGAGCTGAGCACCTCCAGAGGGATTCTGGTCACTGGTCCAGCCTCGCCCCTGCCATCTCCCTGGGCTGCCTGTTCATGCAGAGAGGGGGCACGGCTCCACAGGACATGTCCCAAATAGCCCACTGCAGGGATGAGGGGCCCCAGGTAAGGTCAAGAACCCAAGGGGTTCAAATCCAGGCCCATCTGACAGCAATGCCAGTGCTTTTTATTCAGACAGGTTTCCAGAGCCAGTGCTTTACATCCCAGCTATGACACCTGGGAACCAGTGTGAGAGGGCAGGGAGGTGCAGCTTGACTTCTCAGAGGTCTCTGCTGGAGGTGGCTCTGTGTCTGGCTGTGGAGTGGCCACCAGGTGGAGTCCTTGGACCATTTCTCCCCCAGGCTGACTTGCAGGGAGAACCAGCCTGAGGGACACTCTGGCAGGAGGCATGAGGGGCTGGGTCTCCAACTTGGTTAGGGGGTGGCTCCAGGGGGCAACTCCAGGGACCTCTAGATGCCCTCTCTCAGCCAATGAGCTGAGGTTGGGAGAGGCCTGGGGCAGTGTTGCAGCCTGGTGTGGACGGTGACCCCAGGATTCCTGCCTCTCAGCCGGGATTTCTTCTAGGGTTTTAGGCTTTCTTGGAAGGAGTGGAACCAGGATTCCCAGAGGAAGAGCTTTCAAATCTCTAACCTGGCCTCCTGCTTCTGGCTTAGTGTAGGGTCAGTTACCCTTGGCAGGTGCCTTTCAGCCCAGCTGCTCATGTCTGTGAAGAACCGCCGCCCTCTGTTCCCAGGTCCTGGAGCTCCAGGGATGCTTATCAGGATCTTGTTTAGGGCCCTGAGCTGGTCCCTCGGTCAAGATTGAGTGTCTTCACCTCTTCATGTCCACCTATCCCCAGGGTTTAGGGCTGGGATAGAGAGACAGGGGGCTTCCCTGATAGCTCAATTGGTAAAGAATCTGCCTGCAATGCAGGAGACCCCAGTTTGATTCCCGGGTCAGGAAGATCTGCTGGAGAAGGGATAAGCTACCCACTGTAGTGTTCTTGGGCTTCCCTTGTGGCTCAGCTGGTAAAGAATCTGCCTGCAATGTGGGAGACCTGGGTTCGATCCCTGGGTTGGTAAGATCCCCTGGAGAAGGGAAAGGCTATACCTACTCCAGTATTTTGGTCAAAGAGAATTCCATGGACTGTATAGTCCACGGGGTTGCAAAGAGTCAGACACGACTGAGTGACTCACTTTCACTAGAAGGACAGGGGTGCAGAGACCACCCTGCCAGTCAGTCCCAGCTTCTCATCCATGGGGTCCTCAGTGGAGGCTGGAGTTGTTCCACTTGACGGACCTCCCCCACCCAGGAACCTCTGTCTAAAGAGCTCAGGCTAAGGGGGAGCTGGCAAGCCTAGTGGTTCAGTCCCACTGCACTGGGACTCACTGGAGTCTACAGAAGGAAGGGTGCCTTTGTAATAAGAATTATCTCTATGTGACTAGCATCTGTCCTCTAAGTAAAAGAAAGGCTGGATGACAGAGACCACAGCTGGGGCTCCCCTGCTGTTTGGAAGCCCCAGGAGCCTGGCCTGAGGTGCAGCCACAGGAAGGACAGGACCTGGTGGGCAGAGACTGGAGACCAGGCCCTGCTCAGTGACTCCAGGGCTGGGAGGTCCTGAGCTCTAGCCCTGTTGAGGTTCTAGTTCCTCCTGTAGATCGGAGATTATATAACTCTCCTAAGGCTGGTGTGAAGGTCATAGACAATGATGTGAGGGGCCAGTGACAGAGGGGGTCCCAGTGAAAGGCAGCTTTGAACAAAGATGAACCTGAGAACCATCCATCCCCTCACCTGCACTCCTGCCATTAGCTTCTAGCTGCTTTGTCTATTTCCATTCTTTTCCTCAATGTCTGCTTGTGCTGAATGCAAACTGAAATAACTCTGGTGGGTTCTCTTTGTTGCCTTAAGATGAAACACAAACTTTTAAAATGTCACCTCCAAAGCTTTGCAAGCTGAGACCATTTTCTACCTCTCCAACCTCATCACCTCCCTCTCTGGGAGGGAGTTTGTGTTTCGTCTGATTCAGGAAAATATAAGAAAATGAGAGTTCTTGCACTGAACTTGCAAGAGATCAATGCATACATGCTCATATCAGTAAAAAAAAATTTATCAATTGTCAACTCAAAAAGAAGTGAAAAGTTTTATTCAAGTCAACAAAGAATTATAACCAGGGACACAGTCTTTCAGAAAGCTGTGAGAACTGTGCTGAAGAGTTAAGGGTTGGAGATAGTATGTGTGTGATTTGGAGAAGAGTACATGCAACCAAGCATATATCTTAGTCAAGTTATTGTTCTTCAAAAGGTCAGATACCAGAGTTAAGGATTTAGTGCTTTTCTAAGTATGGGAAGATACAAGAAACTGGGTTCATAAAAATTTCCCCTAAAAATATCTATCTGAGGACCGGTTCTGCCAGTTTTGCTGCAACATAAAGTGCTTCTTCCTGATTTCCACCCTGAATTCATTTCAGGGTAGATTACTTTCAGGATAGGTCAGTGACTGCAGTGGTTAATGACTTGATTCTTATAGAACCCAGTGGTGGGCAACATTTTTTACTACTCAATATTCTCCATTTGTTTCTGTCTTATTTCAGCTAAAGTTTGGGAGGTGTTTCTGACCAGTTTGTCCCAGGATGCTAGGAATGCTCATTCCCTGGTCAGGTAAAGATTTCATTGATAGGCTACTCAGCAAGCAATTACTCGTCTAGTCTTGGTAACAGTAGCCAAAATCCTCTGGACCAACTGTCTTACTAGTCTGTCAGCTCCAGGAAATGATTCCCTCCTGTTGCTTCTTCCCATATCCAGAGTCACACTATTACAATCAGTGATCTTAGAATTATACATCAGGTCAATCGTTTCAAGTCAGTTAATCATTAGTTTTTTCAGGGGCTCAATAACACGTTGTGAAAGCAAGAAACAAGAATCTTGTCAAACAGGAAGAATAGAAGTAATAAAGTAGTGACATTAATAAGGTCATTTGTAAGCAGTAGTATTTTCTAAGGAGTTACATGGCTGGGCCCAGAACAGAAATATTGATCTTTATGGTGGAGCAGGTATTTCTGCCCTTGTGAAGGTAGGTTTTATACACAATGCAAATACACAATGCATACCAGAGGGGAGGGAGAAGGTTCAAATGGGCAGAGAAAATATTTATGTTTAAATTTTTCTTGTCTTGTCATAAAATAGCAAATCTTTTTCATTGCTTCTTAAGTTTTACCGGCCATGGAAACTGCCTCCTGGGAGCTCTCCCCCTCCACCGCACCTGCCTGTGGGTGAAGATCCCAGGCTTCCTCCCAGCACAGGACTGAGGGGCAGCAGCGGGGGTCCTTCCTCGCCCCTCTCCCACAGCTCTGCTTGCCGGGTCCCTCTGGGCCTGCTGACACCAGGATGCTGGGCTCTGAGGCTTTGCATTTGAGAGGAAGAGAGGAAGAGGCCTTTCGGTGCCTTCCCAGTCACCAGTTCCTGTAAACAAACTGCTACTGGCCTCAGTGCAGTGGAACCCATGGGCACATATACAGGTACACACAGAGACACACAAACACCCACTGAGCCTGCACACAGACACACACCCTTAAAGAGAGGCGTCCAGGTGCTTTCCTGGCCCCTTTAAGGGTTCAGGCACAGGAAGCCGGCACTGGGGTGGGCCTAACCTCTTGTGTCCCAGGCTGGGCCACCTGTGACCCAGGGTCTCGTCCAGGTGTAGGTGGGGCATCAGTGGAAGGGGCTCCACGAAACCCAGGTTTGGGTGAGGGTGGAAATTGGATAGGATCCTTCTGAGCCCTAGGCAAATTTGGGGCAATTGGAATATTTGGATTTTGTGGAAGTTTTTCTTTGTTTTCCTTCATCTTTATATTGAAATTGAAAAGGACACTATAAATGTGGGAAGGGGTACAAGTCTTTCTCTGTGATTAGGAAACAGACTATGTGATTGAGCAGAGACAACGATGGACACGAAAAGCTCTGTGGAGTTTTTCTAAACTATATGTATTTACATAGACCACATTATGCTTCAGCATATGTGTGTGCACCACATACCCAAGCCATGCAGTTTCTATGACAATGACATCAGCACTGTCAATGCTGTCAAATGCTACCCCCTCAAACTGCCCACTGAAGAAAATTTGAAAAGAAACTTTCCCCTTTACAAATAGGGTCACCTACTAATTTTTGCTGTCTTAATCAGAAAAAAGAAAAGAATAGGAAAAAAGAAAAGCAAGCTAACATCCCCTTTAAGGCTGGCAGGACCATGCTCTTCTCCCTGCAGAGACAGGACCTACTGCTTTGATCATGGAGGCAGGAGGGCTGCATCACCATCCCTCACCAACACTGCAGACAGGTGTCTGCAAGACCTTGTGGTTTTTTCCTAGATCCTTTTTAGTTTGCCCAGAGAGGAGCTGAACTGGTTAAGACACTTCTGTTAAGACACCCTCTAGGCAGCAGATAATTAGTAAGCCTGGGAAAATTCTCCAGTCAATCTCTGGTGGGGTTGTGCAACAGGTTGGGTCTCAATCTAAGGTCTCTGCTTCAAGTTTCCTGCCCACTTGACATTATTGACCTCTAGAGATTTTATTTAACTTAAAGGGGAAGTGCATTGTACAGCCCCCTCCACTAACAGAAATGAGGACCTACCTACCCCCAACACTCATACACCCCCCATAAATACACCAACTATCACCCTCAGGGGGACAGACACACTTTGGCAATGAGGCCCCTCCGGAGGCCCAGGGTGTGAACAGCTGCACAGAGGGCTGTGTGCTGTGGAGTCAGCACCTTAGGAGGTGGGTGGGCAGAGGAGGAAAGAGTCTCAGGTCCTGATGGATCCGAAGAAGGAAGATGGAGAGAGGTGGTCAGGACACAGGAGATGAGAAAACCAAGGAAGAACAGAAAAGGGCCAAAAAGCAGAAAATGTAGAAAAAATGAGAGAAGCAAAAGAGAATGTGGGCAACCACACAAGACAGGAAGGAGACAGAGCGGAAGAAAGAAAGGAACAGAAAAGAGAGTGAGATTCGAGGGGAAGGATGTGAGGAGGGAGAGGGGAGCCAGGAAGAGGGCATCAGAGGACGTCAGAGCTCAGTGAGGATACCTCCTGTGAGCAGAGGATCAGGAGTCTCCAGGCTAGTCCTCAGTCTCGATAGAGACCCGGTGGGCCCAGTACCCCCGGTCAGCCACGTAAACCAGCAAGTTGACAGCTGTCAGGACGGCCACAGCCAGGCGCTGGTCCCAGGTGCACATGAGGCCATCAACGCAGCTCACATCGCTGGACCGCTGGGGCAGCCCGCCCAACTCCTCATAGAACTGGTAGAGCAGCCAGAGGACAAGAGCACTGATGTAGAGGAGGACAGAGAACACGGTGAGCACAAGTTGGCAAATGGGGAAGGGGATGGGCAGCCTGTGCTCCCATTTGCCCAGGTTCAACAGGATGGTTACTGCTTCTGAGATGAAGCAGACGGAGTACACAGCCACGCACCACACCAGGGCCGGCTGGTGCAGGTATAGGGAGGTGTTGCTGAGGAAGGCAAAGATGACACCAGCAACGAAGGTCTCCAGCACGTTCAGCAGGCTGGGCACGGTGTGCAGGTAGCAGGGGATCTCCTTGAGCTTGTAGAAGTTCCACATGCCCGCCATTTCTATGGCATAAAGCACTGACGCGATGCAGGAGAATGCAGTGGCAGCGACGGCCCGGTCCCACTCAGGGACATCAGGCAGGAACTGGACGTAGGTGATGGAGTAGATGATGGAGGCTGAGAGGCAGATGAGGGCGGCGTAGCAGGCGAAGGTGACGGGAAAGTTGTACCAGTAGAAAGGAAAGCGAGGCTGGAGACCATTTACCTCAATTATGACTATGAATAGGGTCACAATGAAACAGATGCACCAGAAGGACATGAACCAGTTACCTATGTCCCCTCTCAAGCCCATGTCAGCCACCAAGGAGAATGCCACGCAGGTGGACAAGAGCTGCGGCACGCGGAGGAACAAGAACACTCTGTTCACGTAGCGCCAGGATGGGAGTGTCGCCCTGGTAGGCATGGTGTTATGAAAGTCTGGCAAGTCACAGTCACCGGTCTGGCAATGGTCTTCACTGAGGACCCACCAAAGAAAGATCCAGCTCCAGAGGATCAGATGCCTACAAACGGCTCAGGGCTCGGTGACAGCTGAGGCTCAGCATCTGTGGAGATGGAACCAATGGCCTCAGACAATCGGGTAACAGCACAGCTGCTCCAGAATGGTTCCCCACCACCCATCACCCTTGGCCTTGTCAGGAGACTTGTCTTATCCCAAGCCTCACAGCTGGGTGTGGTCTAGCCTCAAACCACCAACATTCTGGGTCTCTATATGTGCCATTATCTATGGAGACACAGAGACGGATGGTCCTTATCTTTAATCCCAACCCTTCAAGTCTCTCAAAATTGTTTGGTAACAAAATTTGACCCAAAGAAACATGAGACAAATTATGATCTTTTTTTATTTTACTCAATGTGACTGTTCAAAAGTTCAGTTCCCGAAACACTAATGTGTATGATTACAAGGTGCTTTCAGACCCCAGTGGGGTGTGATGTCATGTAGAGTAGATGCACTATGTCACCTGTATGGAGCTGAAAATTCTGAATTCTAGAGAATATCTGACCCAAGGGTTTCAGAAAAGGGACTATGGAGTGTCCTTTTGACTAACCCCATTTTACAGATGAGAAAACTAAGGTAGGGGAATTAAGTCCTTCCCTAAGGTGGCATGACCATGAAGTTGGAACCCCAGATAAATATACCAAAGGCGTGGGCATGAACTCTTTGCTCTACATTGCACATGGCAGAAATCCCCTCAGGTGGAGCCCAGGACCAAAGCCTAGAACACACCTTCAGGGCCACAGCCTCCTTCCACAGCAACCTGAAAATACATGAATCCTGGCCTCTCCTCCCTGCAGCCATCACTAGAAGAAGCTGCCATCTGAGGAGACACAGCCCCACCAGGAGGAGGGCAGCTTCAGAAGTGAACAGGGAGGAGCCATGGGGTGAGAGCAAGGCCGTGGGGACAGGATGAAATGGGAAGTAGGGACTATTGTGACTCCCCTCCCCAATTTTGCCTTCACATGTGACTCTTTGCGTTGGGTCAGGGGACCCCAACCTAGCATGATTCCAAGGTGGAGCGTCATGGAGGAACCAAGGAACGAAATGTTAAAATGCCAGCTTTTTAAGCTCCAAAGCAGCCATCCATGTGCGAATCTAATCCTTTAAAGGGCAGGAGCTAAGAGAGGAGGCCCCTGCAGGACCCCTGGGACGAGCCAGCCCT
>NW_011494727.1:357613-363497 GCF_000754665.1 Bison bison bison
CAGCCCGCCCCCTCCTCAGGGACCGCTGCCCTGTTTCCAAGGGACTATTTGCTGAGAGGCCCCCAGGGCGGAAGGGCCAGCACCCTGAGCCCCAGCCAGCCTCCTGCCATCAGGAGCCTTGTCGCCTTTGCTGATAATAAACCCTGGGACAAGCTGAGGCTGGAAAGAGAAACACAGAGCAAACCTGAGAACCTCCCTGGACTCACAAAGCTCCTTGAGCCCCAGCTGTCAGTGGAGCCCTGGAGCCTGTGGGCCTCCCAGTGGGCATGCCAGAGGTGGGGAGGGGCACTGAGGTGAGGAAGGCTGGGGGTGTCGTGCTCTCTGTATCCCAGTTTGTCCTCATCAACCTCCAGGAACTGAAGAGAGAGTTCCATAAAGAAGGTTGAGTGTTGAAGAATTGATGGTTTCAAACTGTGGTGTTGAGAAGACTCTTGAGATTCCCTTGGACAGCAAGGAGATCAACCCCGAATATTCATTGGAAGGACTGACGCTGAAGCTGAAGCTACAATACTTTGATCACCTGATACAAAGAGACAACTCATTGGAAAAGACCCTGATTCTGGGAAAGATTGAGGGCAGGAGGAGAAGAGGGCAACAGAGGATAAGATGGTTGGTTGGCATCACTGACTCAATAGACATGACTTTGAGCAAACTCCGGGAGATAGTGAAGGACAGGGAAGCCTGGTGTGTTGCAGTCCAAGGGGTCACAAAGAGTTGGATACCACTGAGTGATTGAACAACAACAACAACTTTGCATACAAGTTAAATAAGCTGGGTGACAATATACAGTCTTGACGGTACTCCTTTCCCTATTTTGAACCAGTCAGTTGTTCAATGTCTGATTTTTTGCTTTTTGATCTGTAAACAAATTTCTCAGGAGACAGATAAGGTGGTCTGGTATTCCCATTTCTTTAAGAATTTTCCATAGTTTATAGTGATCCACACAGTCAAAGACTTTCTCGAGTCAGTGAAGCAGAAGTAGTTTTTTTTAGAATTCCCTTGCTTTTTCTATGATCCAGCAGATGTTGGCAATTTGATCTCTGATTCCTCTGCCTTTTCTAAACCAGCTGTACATCTGGAAGTTCTCGGTTCACATATTGCTGAAACCTAGACTGGAGGATTTTGAGCATAACCTTGCTAGCATGTGAATTGAGCACAATGGTACTGTAGTTTGAACACTTTCTGGCATTGCCCTTCTCTGATACTGGAATGAAAACTGCTCTTTTCCAGTCCTGTGGCCACTCCTAAGTTTTCCAAGTTTGCTGCCACACTGCGTGCAGCAATTTTACAGCATCATCTTTTAGGATTTGAAATACCTCAGCTGGAATTCCATCACCTCCACTAGCTTTGTTCATAGTAATGCTTCCTGGACAAAGCAATGGCACCCTGCTCCAGTACTCTTGCCTGAAAAATCCCATGGATGGAGGGGCCTGGTAGGCTGCAGTCCAGGAGGTTGCTAAGAGTCAGACACGACTGAGCGACTTCACTTTGACTTTTCACTTTCATGCATTGGAGAAGGAAATGGCAACCCACTCCAGTGCTCTTGCCTGGAATATCTCAGGGACGGCTGAGCCTGGTGGGCTGCCGTCTATGGGGTCGCACAGAGTTGGACAAGACTGAAGCGACTTAGCAGCAGCAGCAGCAGCAAAGCTTCCTAAGGCCCACTTGACTTCGCATTCCACAATGTCTGGCTCAAGGTGAGTGATCACACCATCATGGTTATCTGGGTCATGAAGATCTTTTTGTATAGTTCTTCTGTGTATTCTTGCCACTTCTTCTTAATATCTTCTGCTTCTGTTAAGTCCACACTATTTCTGTCCTTTATCGAGCTCATCTTTGCATGAAATGTTCCCTTGGTATCTCTAATTTTCTTGGAGAGATCTTTAGTCTTTCCCATTCTATTGTTCCTCTAGTTCTTGAGAATATGACTATCCCAGAAATACACATGCATGTACCCTCAGATGTTGCATTCAGTTACAGGGCTCTTGTAGACCTCCTAGAACCCATCCCAGGACATCAGGGTTCAGGGTTGAAAGCCTCCTTGGAGGAGTAAGTCAGGTGGCTCCTGTTCACCTTTCCCTCAGGTGTGGGTGATCACAGTCCTGGGTTCATACTCAGCACTCCCCATTGTAGTTCCCCCACAAATGCCAGAGGTCTCCAAACAGACAACCCAGTCCTCTGGAGCAGTGGTCCCCAAACTCTTTGGCACCAGGGACCTGTCTCATGGAAGACAATTTTTCCATGGAAGGGGGTATGGGGAATGGTTTGGGGATGATTCAAGTGCATTACATTTATTGTGCACTTGGCTTCTCTTACTATTACACAGTGATATATAATGAAATATGAAATGATTATACAGCTCACCATAACGCAGAACCAGTGGGAGTCCTGAGCTTATTTTCCTGCAACTACACAGCTCTATCTGGGGGTTATGGGAGACAGTGGCAGCCACTCTCTAGTGCTAGCATCACTGCCTCAGCTCCACCTCAGACTACCAGGCATTAGATTCTTATAAGGAGCACGAACCTATATCCTCCCAGAGGCAGGGATGACTGAGCAACGTTTATGAGAGGGAGAGACAGAGACTCACAGAAAGAGATACAGAGTCTGGCAGGGACAAACATTCACAGCATTGGGCACCTCATGAAGCATTTAAGACTCAGTAGGAAACCATTGTTGAGATGTAACCAGGGGACTAACATTCACTTACAGAGAAGCCTCTGGGATTTTCACTCAGGACATTGGCCCCATGACGAGGTTCCGAAAGTGAGAGACCCTGAGCTCAAACTTGCAGGCAGAACAGACCCACAAAAGCCCCAGGTGGAAGCAGGCACGTGCTGGGGGCTGGGAGCTGGGAGCTCACTGGGGCAGAAAGGCTCAGAGAGCAGGCTGGACGCTAGAAGCTGTGCCGACTCAGGGTCAGCAGATGTTTATGAAGCACCTGCTCTATACCCGGCTGGACAAATACTGAGGATCCGGGTGAGCAAGGTGCGGTCCATCCTTGAGAAACTCTTTATTGAAGGGAGGGTGGCCTGTGACCTGACCATCAGCACATCAGTGGGGTGTGTCCACAGAGGGAGAGCAGGTGTCCTGAGCAGGGATGGAAGGCAGGAGACAAGCAGGATACCAGGTCTGAGTGGAGGGTGAAGGGTGTGTCTTAGTGGAGGAGGCAGGAGATGGGGGCCAGGGAGATGAGAACCCAACCCCAGTGTGAGGGATGGGGGACAGCTTGTCTGGGAGCAGGAATGTTCAGGAGGAGGGAGATGGGCCTGAGTTTGGGCCCCTTTGCAGGGCTTGTGGCACCAGGGACCCAGGACAGAGCGTCAGCTCCTGGCTTCAATGAAGAGCCCTGTTCTCAACATGCTGAGCAAGGAGCACTCTAGAAACATCTCTGTCCCTGTTCCCTGGTCCCTGGGCTCCTATGGGAACTGCTCCAGCCCCTCTGGGTCTGAGGCCAAGCCTGCAGCGCCGCGCCCCCACCCAGCAGATGGGAGCCCCTGGAGGGCACACGTGGCCTCAGGACCTGGATTCTTTGCCTGGGCCTGCCTGGGCCCCGGGCTCATGGGTGAAGCCTGGCCTGCTCCAGACAGCTGCCGAGTCCAGGGTCTCAGGGGCCTGGGAGACTCACCCCTGACACACTACAGCCCTGGACTCAGGAAGTGAGCAGGGAAGGCCCGAGTTCCATGGCGTCTGAATTCAGTCCCAGTCCCCTCTCTGTCCTGTGTCTGCAGGACAGCGTGCTGGGACACAATTCAGAGGAGGACGCCAGGGCAGCCATGGAGCTCTACCGCTTCTCCAGGAGAATCGAGAGCAGTGAGAGCTGCCCTCGTAGTGGTATGAAGCACCTGTTCTATACCCCTCCCCAAGCCCTTCGTCTCTTTAGGAAAAAATCTTTATTGCTTTTGTAAAATGCATTTTTAGTGGTAAAATGGACCTATATTTTCTCTACTCCTTAAGATACTCCTCTTTTTCTTTCTTCCCTCTGGGTGTCAGTGGACACCACCCAGCATTGAGAGGGCAAGGAACACTTGAACTGGGACAGGGGCAAGTGTCAAATTTCTTAACATCCTGAATCCTGTGGGTCCAGGATGAAATCCTTGTGACTTAATTAATACTCCACCTCACTTTCCTTTTCCAACTCCATCTATGCCCAGGAGGGAGGCATTATTTCCTGAGGGTGACACCCAGCTCAGAGTGCCATTTGTCACATCTTGAAGTTGCTGCCCCAGCACTGGGGAGCTTCCAGGCAAAGGTACAGCAGAAGGGATGGGTGCCCCGGCTGGTGACCTTCAGCACCTCATTCCTGCTCTTGTTTGTAAAATGAGGAAGCAGAGGTGGTGGACTCTGGAGTCTGAGAGAACTAGGTTGGAATTCTGATTCTGTCCTTTAGTAGCTGTGCGACAAAGGTGAATTACTTAACCTCTCTGTGCTTCAGTTTTTCTGTCTGTAAAGCAGAGAATTCTAACAATTCACTGGGCTGTTCTGAGATGTTACACGCAAACCATTGAGCACCATGCATGTCATAGCTCAAGCTACCACTAAACGTCAATATCTGGTGATTATTCTCTGCACAGTCCAGTGACCTAGCAGAGAGCAGCTGTCCTGTGCTGCAGAGCCTGGCCTCTAAAGGAAGAGCATGCACAGTGTATGTAAGGAAGTGTCCATACCAGAGCAGTGACTCACATTATGATCAGCTGCATGTTGCTATTTAGATCTGCGCCTAGGTCCTTCTTCAGCTCCAAGGAGCCAGAATCCCTGGGGGTGGGGAGTGAGGCAGACGAGTGGGGGTGCGGTGGCCTCTGTTGATCTTCACATATGTTTCGATGCCTAACACCCTAGAATGCCCTGTGGAGCTTTCTCAGAACTCTGGTACCTGAGCACTGCATTCTCATACTGGACCAGGATCAGCATCACCTGGGGGGCTGTTGGGCCCCATCCCAGAGTTTCTGACTCAGCAGGTCTGGGGTGGAACCCAGGAATCTGCATTCCCAGTAACTTCCTGTTGATGTTCTGCTGCTGGTCCGAGGACCACACTTTGAGAAGCACTGTCCACATCAGGCAACCGTGATGTGCAGCCACGGATGAACCACTGGTCTAAGAGCTGAGCACCTCCAGGGCGACTCCTGTCACTGGTCCAGCCTTGCCCCTGCCATCCCCCTGGGCTGCCTGTTCATGCAGAGAGAGGACACAGCCCTGTACGACGTGTCCCAAATAGCCCACTGCAGGGATGAGGGGCTCCAGGTAAGGTTAAAAACCCAAGGATTTCAAAGCCAGGCCCATCTGACAGCAATGCCAGCGCTTTTCATTCAGACAGCTTTATAATGGCAGTTTTCCCATTCCCAGCTATGGTACCTGGGAACCAGTATGAGAGGGCAGGGAGGTGCAGCTTGACTTCTCAGAGGTCTCTGCTGGAGGCGGCTGTGTGTCTGGTTGTGGAGCGGCCACCAGGTGGAGTCCTTGGACCATCTCTCCCCCAGGCTGACTTGCATGGAGAACTAGCCTGAGGGACACTCTGGCAGGAGGCATGAGGGGCTGGATCTCCAACTTGTTTAGGGGGAGGCTCCAGGGACCTCTAGATGCCCTCTCTCAGCCAATGAGCTGAGGTTGGGAGAGGCCTGGGGCAGTGTTGCAGCCTGCTGTGAAAGGCGACCCCAGGATTCCTGCCTCTCAGCCCAGATTCCTTCCAGGGTTTCAGGCTTTCTTGGAAGGAGAGGAACTAGGATTCCCAGAGGAAGAGCTTTCAAATCTCTAACCCTGATTTCTGCTTCTGGCTCAGTGCAGGGTCAGTTACACTTGGCAGGTGCCAATCAGCCCAGATGCTGATGTCTGTGAAAAACCATTGCCCTCTGTTCCCAGGTGCTAGAGCCCCAGGGACGCTTGTTGG
>NW_011494727.1:363716-369975 GCF_000754665.1 Bison bison bison
ATCCATGGGGTCCTCAGTGGAGGCTGGAGTTTTTCCACTTGACGGACCCCCACCCAGGACCCTCCTTCAGGAGGAGCTCAGGCTGAGGAGGAGCTGGCATTCCTGGTGGTTCAGTCTAACTGCACCAGGACTCACTGGAGTCTATAGAAAAGAGGGGTGGATTTGTAATAAGAACTCTTTCTATGTGACTAGCATCTGCCCTCTAAGGGAAGGAAAGGCTGGAAGACAGTGACCATGGCTGGGGCTCCCCTGCTGTTTGGAAGCCCCAGGAGCCTGGCCCGAGGTGCAGCCTCAGGAAGGGAGGACCTGGTGGGCAGAGACTGGACCTGACAGGCCCTGCTCAGTGGTTCCCAGGCTGGGAGGTCCTGAGCTCTAGCCCTGCTGAGTTCCTGATGTGTAGACTGGGGATAATAATCAACTCTCCCAAGTTAGTGTGAGGGTCAGAGATGATGATGTGAGGGGCCAGGGGCAGAGGGGGCCTGGTGAAAGACAGCCTTGAACAAAGTCACACCTGTGATCCTTCCATCCCCTCACCTGCACTCCTGTCATTAGCTTCTAGCTGCTTCCTCTATTTCCATTCTTTCCCTCAATGTCTGCTTGTGCTGAACTCACACTGAGATAACTTTGAAGGCTTCTCTTTGCTGCCTTGGGATGAAGCACAAACTTTAAAGTATCACCTCCAAAGCCCTATAAACTCACACCCCTTTCTACTTCTCCAGCCTCATCACCTCCCTCCCTCCAGCCACTGAGAACTTCTTCCAGTTCCTCTTGGTCACCTCAGGGCCTTTCCCTGCACATGTCTATGTGCTCCTCAACCCTGAACTGAGACCAAAGCTCACCCTGGCACACAGTCATCCTGGGCTCAGTCTATGCTACTCTAAGCCTCAGTTTCCTCATCCAGAAAGTGCAGTTAATAGCACCTGCTTTTAGACATGAAGGCTTTTGATTACACCATGAAAAGAACATTTCTGGAATCCTAAGCAGAGAAGAGCTGTACTAGAAGGACGCTGGATAACTTGGAGAATCACTGGGAAGGGACCAGCCTGAGATCAGGCAGAGACCAAGAAGGTGGGAGCTGGGCAGCCAAGGGCAGCTGGTCCAGGCACCTTGGCCATTGGAAGCCACGCTGAATGCTACTGCAGGCCCCACAGAAGGGATTCTGATCTGTCCTGGTATCTGTGTGTCACCTGCTCCTTAGGTGTGCCCCAGTTGTGGGACAGTTCAAATATTTATCTGGTCTTTCAAGTTTCTTATTGACGGTGAGGCCCAATCTCTCACTGAGACTCACAGAAGGAGGACATCCTCAAATATAGTGGGGAGTTCAACGAATCCGTGCAGGGAGGTGTCTGTCACATAAGGCCACAGGGCAGTTGGGAAGATTAAAACGAGATAACATGCATATCAGTGATTCTCAAACATTTCCCCTAAAGGCAGAAGAAATGGAATGGATCCTGGTCAGGAGATCCAAGCTGAAGCCTGAGGCTTCAGTCTTATGCTGTATACAGTCAGCAGGTATCTGCCATGTGCCAGGGCCTCAGCATGGGGACTACAACAATGAACAAAGGACACGATATCCCTACTCAGTGGATCTGTATTCCAGGGTTTATCTTGGAAACCTCTTATTTTCCTTGAAAGTGAATGCAGAATTTTCCCTTCCATTTTGTAACAGGACCATAATGCTAATAATACACCCATAACATGTCAGGCATATTTCAGTACAAAAGTTATGAATGAACTGGTTCCTGCGCTGCCCTATTTGCTTGAAGATACAGAAAACGGTGTCTTCAAGTGCCTATATTTGAGCAAGTTATGGTTGATACTCCTCCTCTGGGTGATGGGGGAGAAACTGGGTCCTGTGGGAGAGGGGGCAGAGTGTAAGAGAGATGATGGAGGGACTGGCCCCCTGATAGCCTCTGCAGGCTCTAGGAACAGAATATTCTGGAAGTGCCTCCTTCTCCCTGAAACATCAGAAAGAACCACATTCCCTTTATTTTTAGAAATTTGAATAAGGAGTGGTCCCACACTAACAATAAGAGTATTACTGGGGGCAGTGGTCTGGGCTGATGGGCAGCTGGCCCCGGCTCAGCATGGACACGGACCACTGCAGTCACCTGGTGACCTGAGGGATGGCGTGCTACGGGCAGCAGTGGGCAGCCAAGAGCCCAGAGGGCAGGGGGGCTGCAGCTGGGACCAGGGAAGTGACTTCCCTTGACAGTAGTGCTGAGAGGGTGTCATTGGCCCTAAGGCTTGTCAGGGTCAATGTAGGGAGGGGAGGAGGCCTGAGGGACCCCCCACCCCATGAGCAGCCTGGTGGCCCAGATGGGTGCTTTGGAGGAAATGTGTTACATGACAAAACTTACTCTCCTGCCAGGCAAAGCACTGGAGGGATTTATGGAAAGAGATGCCGGTTGGAGTGGGGGTGAGGGGCTAGGCTTGAACTGAGCTCCTCCTCCTCACATCTTCACCCCTGGTCAGAAGCAGACCCAGAAAAGACCAACTGGAGCAAACCCTCACGCTCCCAGCCTGGCTTCAGAAGAGACCTCAGGTGACAGCTCACAGGTTCTGTCGGCTGAGAAAGGGGCCCTGAGGACTTGGGCCACAGCAGGGCTGCTGTGGACACAACAGTTACAGGAGGTCGTATGTGTCGTGCTCACTGCAGGTTGAGTTCTGCTCCGATTCATTTGCTCCTCCCAGCAGCCCCTGAACTGTGCACTCAGTGTCTCCATTTTCCAGGCACAGAGAGGTCAACTGGCCAAGATCACAGGGGTTTAGGTGGCAGAGCTGGATTTGAATCCAGTCATGTGGGTTTAGGAATTTAAGATCCTAAATTTAAGATCCTTGGCATTCACCTTGCAACTTATACCCAGAGGAAGAGAGTAGCCAATATTTTTTTTGTAACAACTGTCTTATTTGGTAAGACTTATTACCTCTAAGTCTTCTGGTAAGACTTGTCTACCTCAACTGACTTATTACCTCTGTTTCATTTTATCTTCAGGGAGATTATTCTTGTCATCCCCATTTTATAGATGATGAGACTGTAATTTAAACAAAGTCACACAGTTACTCCCTGACAGAGCCTGGATTTGAATACAGGTCTATCTCTCTGCAAAACTCAGCAGGTAATAGAATCTCAGGAAATGCAGAGCCCCTTCCCTGTTCTCTTGAATCTAGGAAATCATCTCCTGGCTCCTGGTGTCTTGCTCCGACCCCAGTGCTCCACCTAGAGGTCCTGCAACAGCCAGACCACTTCCTGTTGGAAAGCCAGTCAGAAAACGCCAGAGAATGTTGAGATTCTAGGCAGGGGCTGTGTGTGTGTGTGTGTGTGTGTGCACGCTCAGTCGTGTCCGATTATTTGCAACCCCATGGACTGTAGCCTACCAGGCTCCTCTGTCCATGGGATTCTCCAGGCAAGAATATTGGAGTGGGTTGCCATTTCCTTCTCCAAGGCAGGGGCTAATGGAGCATAACTATTCTCTTTCCACCCACCAGCCTCTCCACAGGGACCTTTGAGAGGAGCCAGCCTCACAGACAAGGACTGCATGGATTGGCAGCCATCACTGCTGCCCCAACAGGGTGGACAGGCAGGTGCCTGAGGCCGCAGGAGAGAAGGGTTCCTCTTCTCTCCACTCAAAGTTGGATTCAGGAAGTCATTGCCACAATTTTCCAAGAAAAGCCAGAGAATGGGAACATCTGTGCCCCGAGCTCTGTTCTGGATGTATCTCAGAACACAGTCTGGGGGAGCATCATCTGGAAACACCCTGCATGGAGGAGGCCAGAGGAGCCAGCGTAGGGCCGCTGTCCTGGGAGACAGGGAGCCCAGGCCAGGCAGCAGAGAGCAAGAGAAGGGCCTGAGGCTTGGGCACCAGAGGGCTTCTCCATCAACTGTTTCTGCTAAAGGGCTGGGGGATGCCCTGGGGATCCTACAGGTGGACTTCAGGGCCACAGCTCTCCCTCCCCAGACCTTTGGACCCAAGGCACCTCCCTCCCCTCTGCCTTTGGAGACAGGCCCATGCAGGCATCTCTCAGCTCCTCCCCCAGCCTGTCCATCAGGCTGCAGGGAACATGCAGACCGTTTGCCAACCATCCCTCTTCTGACCTTCCTTCTCCACTTGGTCTATTTTTCAAACTGAAATATTGTTTTCTTAAAGGTAATTTACTTACATGTTTCAAAATCAAAATGCTCTAAAAAGCCACATATTGAGAAACCTCCCGTCCACATGTGGCTCCATGCCCTCTCCCCTCAGCTGCCTGCCCTCTCTCATCAGTGCCAGGTAGTGGCTGCTCCATTGCACTCATGGGAGCCCTTCCCATGCTCCATGATACAGAGCAAGTACATGCAGATTTATTTTCTATTTCTCCCACTCTCTTTACATTAAAAAAGGATATAATATGTTGTTCTGTATCTTACTATTTTTACTTAGGGTATATTGAATATTTTTCTTTATCATTATTTTGAAAGCATCATCATTTTTCCCAGTTGTATAGTATTCCCTCTTCTGTCTACACCTTGGTTTATTAACCAGCATCCTAAACATGACCATATGAGTTGTTTCTAATCTTTCCAACCTTATTTTCAAGTGAGATCTTGAGTAGGATCTTGATTCTCACCAGGCTGCTCTAGTTAGAAAAAGTGGTGGGTGAGGCCAATACTCTATTTTCAACTCCCATCACCTCACCAGAAACCATGATTTTAGCCCAATCTGCTTATTTTATCAATGGGAAACTGAGACTCAGATCAGGGACAAGACTCATCTGTTATATGATGGTGGAACTAGAACTAAAAACCAGATTTCTTGGATTCTGCTCTCCATACTCCTCATGGTTCATCCCTAAGGGAACCAGCCCACAGCGGTGGGGCCACTGGACTGGAGGCAGGACCAATGTGACTGTGAACCCAGACGTGGACCCCAGATCTGCCTCTCTCTTACTCTGGGATTCTACTAAGCCATCAAGGAAGTCTGGGGAGGTTTATGCATGCTTCCTTTTCTTGATGAAAAATGAATCATTAGTCTATCTAAGAAAGAAGTAGAATTTTTATTTGAGTTCAGCCGTAAAGAATCCACCTGCCAATGCAGCGGATGCAGGTTCAATCCCGGGGTCGGGAAGATCCCCTAGAGAAGGAAATAGCAACCCACTCCAGCATTCTTGCCTGGAAAAATCCCATGAACAGAGGAACTTGGCGGGCCACAGTTCATGGGGTTGAAAAAGTCGGACATGACTGAGCGAGTAAACAACAACAATGAGGAATATGACCTGAACAACAATCTTTCTAGAAGCTATGAAACTGTTCTGAAGAGGTAAGGGGAAAGGCCAGCATGTGTGTGATTTCAGGGAAGGGGCACACGCAACCAAGCACGTAGTTTTGGTGGAATGTTACTGCTCTTCATGAGGAATAGCTCCCCTACTTAACAGTTTTAGTGCTTTTCTAGGTATGGGAAGATGCAAGAAACTGGGATCATAAAAATTTCTCTTGAAAAACTCTTGCTATCTGAGGTCCAGTTTTATAGATCACAGTGTCTCATCCTGATGTTCGAGCTAAATTCCTTCCAGGGTAGATTGTAGGTCAGTGACTGTGGTGGCTAATTACTCGATTCTTGTAGAACGGGGTGGTGGGCCACATTTTTTATTTCACAGTCTTCTCCTTTTTGGTCTTAATTTTAACCAGAGTTTGGGAGGCATTTTGTGGCCATTTTGTCACAGGTCACTAGGAATGTCTATTTACTCATCCAGTCTTGGTAGGTAACAGTAGCCTTAATCCTCTGGACCACCTGTCTTACTAGACTGTCAGCTCCAGGAAATGGTTCCTTCCTATTGCTTCTTCCCATATCTAGAGTCACACTATTACTATCATGGATCTTAGCAAGTATACAATCAGGTCAATCATTTCAGGTCAACATTATTTTTTACCAGAAGCTCAATCACACATTTGTTAGTGCAAGAAGCAATAATCTTGTAAAATAGGCAGAATACAAATAATACATCTATGACATTAATAAAGTCATAAATTGTGTTAATCTTCTGAGGAGTTATATGCCTGGGGCCAAAAGAATGAAAGGTCATCTTTATGGTTGAGCAGGAATTTCTGCCCCCAGAGAGGTTGGTTAACACATACTGCAGATGCATAATGCTCACTGGGAGGGAGGAGGCTCAAATGGGCAGAGGAAATTTTATGTTGAAATTTTTCTTGCCTTGTTTTATAATATGAACTTTTTCAGTCCTTCTTAAGATTTCCCCACGATGGGGATCACCTACTGGGAGC
>NW_011494727.1:370075-381797 GCF_000754665.1 Bison bison bison
GGGTGGGAGGGGAGAGCAGTCCTTCCCCTGCCCCTCCCCCACAGCTCTGCTTGCCTGGCTCCTCTGGCCCTGGTGACATAAAGGATGCTGGGCTCTGAGGCTTTGTATCTTAGAATAAGAGAGGAAGAAGGCTTGGGGTGACTTCACAGCCACCAGTTATTTAAAGGGCTGCTGGTCTTAATGCATGCCTGCCCATTGACATGGACAAGCACACACAGTCAGTATGCACGCACCTTTAGAGAGAGGCATCTAGGGGCTGGCAGGGCCCCTTTAAGACCTAGGCTGCTTCTGACTTCTAGTCAAATTTGGGCAGTTAGGACCTGTGGACTTTGATGGTTTTGTTTTCATTTTATTTTATCTTTATATTGAGGTTTTAAAAAAAGAACATTGTGGATGTGGAAGAAAGGACAAGATTTCTCTCTATGGTTGACAGCAAGGACTGATGGGGATCAGAAACTCTAGGTAGTTAAAAGAAACCATACATATTTTTTTCCACATTTATACAGATCACTTTATGCCTGATTCTCAGAGAAGCAGAAAGCAGTGGCAAAAAGCCACTGACATGCAGAAACACATGTGTGTGTGCACCACACACTCAAGTACTGCAATTTGTTTGACTACAGCAGCTGAAATCCCCACTCAGTCAACCCACCTTCCCCAGAAAAATAGAAAAGAAACTTCATCTTTAAGAACAGGTCCATTCAGTCAATTTTGTCCTCATGACCAGGAAAAGAAAAGAAAAAATCCCAGGCAGGCTAACATCACCTTTAAGGCTGCAATGGCCATGATCTTCTCCCTGCAGAGACAGGACCTGCTATTTAGATCACTGAGACAGGAGGGCCACACCACTGCCCCCCATCAACAGACAGGTGTCTTCAAGACTCTAGGATTCTTTACCAGCTCCTACTTTGATTCCCCAAGAGTAGCTGAGATGGGGAGGCATTCAACCTTTGCTTCCTTTAAGATGGCCTCTGCAGGCAGTGGATTTTAAGTAAGCCTGGAAAATTTTTGGAGCCAACGTCAGGCAGGGTTGAACACCAGCTGGGGCCTAGGGATCAGGGTCTCTGCTTCAAGACTCCCACCCACTGGAAATTACTGACCTCCAGAGATTTTTTTTTTTAACTTAATGGGGAGGCACAGTGTATACTCCCTCCCCCGGGAAAAAGAGGGCCCAATGCCTAGCTACCCACCCCCACCCCCAAACTCATCACACATATATCAGGGAACAGGCACGCTTTGGCAATGAGGTCCCTCCAGAGGCCCAGGGTATGAACAGCTGCACAGAGGGCTATGTGCTGTGGAGTCAGCACTGTAGGAGGTGGGAGGGGGTGGTGGGCAGAGAAGGAAGGAGTCTCAGGTCCTGATGGATAGGAAGAAGGAAGATGGGGAGAGGTGACCAGGACATAGGAGATGAGAAATCCAACGATGATCAGAAAAAAAAGCAAAAAGCAGAAAATGTAGAAAAGATGAGAGCAGCAAGAGAAAGATGCAAAACAGGATACTGGCAACCACACAAACAGGAAGAAGACAGAGCAGAAAGAGGGAAGGAAACAGAAAAGAGAGTGAGATGAATGGGGAAGGTTGTGAGGAGGGTGAGAGGGAGCCAGGAAGAGGACATCAGGAGACCACAGATCTCTGTAAAGACACCAGATGGGACCAAACAGAATCTGGAGCACTGGAGACATCCTCAGACCCTACAGAAACCTGGTGGGCCCAGTACACCAGTTCAGCCACATAAACCAACAGGTTGATGAATGTCAGGATGGCCACAGCCAGTCCCCGGTCCAAGCTGCAAATGGTGTAGGTGAGCTCATTGCTGCAGTTCACAACCCTGGACTGCTGGGGCTAGCTCCCGAACTCCTCATCCAACTGGTAAAGCTGCCAGAGGATCAGAGCACTAAAGTAGAGGAGAATGTAAAACAGAGTGAGTACAACAAGCTGGAAAATGAGGTACAGGATGGGCAACGGGTATTCCCATTCAGCCAGCTTCAGCAGGAGGGCCATGGCTCCCAGGATGAAGCAGATGGAGTACATGGCCACACACTACTCCAGGGCCAGCTGGTGCAGGTCCAGGGAGGTGTTGCTAATGAAGATGAAGATGACACAGGCCACAAAGGTATCCAGCACCTTCAGCAGGCCTGGCATGGTGTGCACACAGCAGGTGATATCATCCAGCTTGCAGCTGTTCTACATGAAGGCCACATCCATGACATAAAACACACACATGAAGCTGGAGAATGCAGTGGTGGTGATGGCCTGGTCCCAGTAAGGACCACAGGCAGGAACTGGATGAGTGAAATGGAGTAGATGATGGAGGCTGAGAGGCAGATGGGGGAGGCATAGCAGGCATAGGTGACAGGGAGGTTGTACCAGAAGAAAGGAAAGCTGGATGGGAGCCTTCATAGCTCTACGATGGAAATGATGAGGGTCACAGTAAAACAGAAGCACCAACTGAACATGGACAGTTACCTATGTCCCTGTTCTCAACGCCCGTGTTGACCACCAGTAAGAAGACCACACAGGTGGAGAGAGCTGTGGCAGGCTGGGGAGGCAGCATGCCTGGGCCCAGCCATCCAGGTCTGGGGATGTCCACCTGCTGGACATGGCGCTGTGATGGTCAGGCAGATCACAGTCACTGCTATAGCAGTGGTCACTGAAAACCCACCAAAGAAAGATCCAGCTCTGGAGGGGGAATAAGTCACATGCCTGGAAAAGGCTCAGGGCCCTATGATGGCTGAGGCTCAGGATCTGTGGAGTTAGAAGCAGTGACTCAGACGGTCAGGTAACAACACAGCTGCTCCCGAATGGTTGTCTCCACCCACCACCCTTGGCCTTGTCAGGAGACTTGTCTTATCCCAAAACTCATAGCTGGGTTGAATCTGGCCTCAAACTATGAATATTTTGGATTGCTCTGACTGTGTGTCATTATCTACAGAGGCACAGGGTAGGACGGTTGTTATCTGCAATGCTAACCCTTCAAGTCTCTCAAAATTGAAAGCAAAATTTAAAAAAATTATTTGGTAACAAAATTTGACCTGAACAGACATTTTACTTAGTGTGAATGTTTAAAAGTTCAGTTGAGAATATACTAATATGTTTGTTTACAAGGTGCTTTCAGACTCCAGGGGGGTGTTGTTATGTCATATGGAGTAGGTACACCATGTCACCAGTCTGAAGCTGAAAAATTATGAGTTCTGGCCCTTATCTGACCCCAAGAGTTTCAAAAAACAGACTGTGGATTGTACTGCTAACCCATTTTACAGATGAGAAAATTAAGGCTGGGGGATGTTGAGTCCTGCCCCAAGGCCACAGGTGCAAGGCCTTGTAGCAAGGCCATAGAAGTGTAGCCGAGAACCCAGGTCACCTCAGAAGCTGACTGAGCCCCTTTGTCCCATGGCCAAAAGACCCCTAGATCATCACCAGCAGGCTTTCTGACCCCAAATGAAGCAAAAAAAGCCCACCCTGGTTGTCACTCTATAGCGCCCTAACCAATCACCTAACACCAACTTTCCAGCAGGAATTTTCTTGTCTTGAGGCTATAAAAACTGGCTACTGTCGAAAACTGTCAACTCTCCCTGGTCTGTCAGGTCAGCCTGCTGTGCTTGCAGTGCCCAATTTGTTATTTCTGCTCTTTCTTTTTAATAAACTCACTTCCTTCTGAAATGCTCTGTGTCCAGAAATTCTTTTCCAATCTGCACTTAGACTGCCTCAACAGGGAGCTTAAGTGCCATCCTTAAGGTTGAAAGGCTAGGAAGTGGGAACCCAGATAAAAATGCCAAGCTGTGTGTGTGAACACTTCACTCTACAGCCCACGTGTCAGCAAGGCCTGTGGGTGGGAGTTCAGGACCAAGCCTCAGGGCTCTGGGACACAGGACATGCCTTCAGGGCCACGGCCTCCTTCCACAGCAAACTAAGACACAGTGTCCCGGCCTGTCCTCCCTGCAGCATCACTAGAAGGAGCTGCCATCGAAGGGGACGCAGCCCCACCCGGAGGAGGGCAGCCTCAGGGGTGAACAGGGAGGAGCCCTGGGGTGAGAGCAAGGCCGTGGGGACAAGATGACGTGGGAAGTAGGGACTGCTGTGAATCCCCTCCACCCAGTTTTGCCTTCACATGTGACTCTTCCACATTAGGGAAGGGAGACCCCCACCCAGCACGACTCCAAGGAGGAGTGTCCTGGAGGAACCACAGAACACATTTAGAGCACGAAATTATTGCACTTGTTTTATATCCCTGGATATGTTCCAGTGTCTCCTGGTTTATTGTCTATGGGAACTTGAATAGAATTTGTATCCTGCTGTACTTTGCCAACAAAGGTCCGTCTGGTCAAGGCTATGGTTTTTCCAGTGGTCATGTATGGATGTGAGAGTTGGACTGTGAAGAAGGCTGAGTGCTGAAGAATTGATGCTTTTGAACTGTGGTGTTGGAGAAGACTCCTTAGAGTCCCTTGGACTACAAGGAGATCCAACCAGTCCATTCTGAAGGAGATCAGCCCTGGGATTTCTTTGGAGGGAATGATGCTGAAGCTGAAACTCCAGTACTTTGGCCACCTCATGCGAAGAGTTGACTCACTGGAAAAGACTCTGATGCTGGGAGGGATTGGGGGCAGGAGGAGAGGGGACGACAGAAGATGAGATGGCTGGATGGCATCACTGACTCGATGGACGTGAGTCTGAGTGAACTCTGGGAGTTGGTGATGGACAGGGAGGCCTGGCATGCTGTGATTCACAGGGTTGCAAAGAGTCGGACATGACTGAGCGACTGAACTGAACTGAACTGAACTGTTGTGTGAAAATTGTATAAATCTTAATTATGTTGAATGGTTCATAGTGCTTTTAAGGTCTACTATACTTTTCTGCATTTTCATTCTATTAATTTTGGGGAGTTTGCTATTAAAACTCTAACTAAAAATTGTAATTTATCTACTTAAAAAGTAATTGAAATATATAGTGGCTATTACATACATACCTATATTACATATACATATGTAACTTTGTTCTGTATTTTGCAAGGCTCCTGGTAAATGTGTTATCATATTTTCATAATTTAAAAAAATAAAAAAATAAATTAGCATAATGTTTGGCTTCTAATCTCCAAAGCTGCCGTCCAGGTGCAGTATGGAAAGATCTAAGAGTACTCCCACTCCTAGAGGATTTTCCTGGCCTGGGAGACTGGTTAGCAGCTTCAAAGCTGGGAAGAAGGGATTGGAAATGAACAAGGATGCTCCATCTGATGCTGATGGGGAGCATTTAGATTCATTTAATCGCACAGAGGAACCAGAGATAGAAATGCCAACATCCGCTGGATCATCGAAAAAGCATGAGAGTTCCAGAAAAACATCTATTTCTGCTTTATTGACTATGCCAAAGCCTTTGACTGTGTGGATCACAATAAACTGTGGAAAATTCTTCAAGAGATCGGAATACCAGATCACCTGACCTGCCTCTTGAGAAACCTATATGCAGGTCAAGAAGCAACAGTTAGAACTGGGCATAGAACAAAAGACTGGTTCCAAATAGGAAAAGGAGTACGTCTGTATACTGGCTGTATACTGTCACCCTGCTTATTTAACTTATATGCAGAGTACATCATGAGAAACATTGGGCTGGAAGAAGCACAAGCTGGAATCAAGATTGCAGGGAGAAATATCAATAACCTCAGATATGCAGATGACACCACCCTTATGGCAGAAAGTGAAGAGGAACTAAAAAGCCTCTTGATTAACGTGAAAGAGGAGAGTGAAAAAGTTGGCTTAAAGCTCAACATTCAGAAAACAAAGATCATGGCATCTGGTCCCATCACTTCATGGGAAATAGATGGGGAAACAGTGGAAACAGTGGCAGACTTTATTTTGGGGGGCTCCAAAATCACTGTAGATGGTGATTGCAGCCATGAAATTAAAAGACACTTACTCCTTGGAAGGAAAGTTATGAGCAACCTAGATAGCATATTCAAAAGCAGAGACATTACTTTGCCAACAAACCTTCGTCTAGTCAAGGCTATGGTTTTTTCCAGTGGTCATGTATGGATATGAGAGTTGGACTGTGAAGAAAGCTGAGTGCCGAAGAATTGATGCTTTTGAACTGTGGTGTTGGAGAAGACTCTTGAGAGTCCCTTGGACTGCAAGGAGGTCCAACCAGTCCATTCTAAAAGAGATCAGTCTTGGGTGTTCTTTGGAAGGACTGATGCTAAAGCTGAAACTCCAACACTTTGGCCACCTCATGTGAAGAGTTGACTCATTGAAAAAGACTCTGATGCTGGGAGGGATTGGGAGCAGGAGAAAAAGGGGATGACAGAGGATGAGATGGCTGGATGGCATCACCGACTCAATAGACATGAGTTTGAGTGAACTCCGGGAGTTGGTGATGGACATCGAGGCCTGGCGTGCTGTGATTCTTGGGGTTGCAAAGAGTCGGACATGACTGAGTGACTGAACTGAACTGAACCGAATCACACAGAGGGAGAGCTTGGAGGAGAGGCATGGGGGTTCCTGCTGTGTGGGATAAGGCATGTGCCTTCTCTGGCTTCAGTTCCCCCACCTGGAAATCAGCAGCTTTACCTGGGTCTTCCAGCAGCCCCTCTGCCACTCTAATCTTTGAGTGTGGCATGGTGCCCCCTTCAGAGCCCAGCCTGGATGTGGCTGAACCCTGCCTGCCCAGTAGCCAAACGAATGGACTGGAAGACAGTGAGCCAGGAAGGTCATGGCCTGGACAGAGGAAGGAAGGAGGAGGTGCCGGAAGGACAGAGAAGAAGGAGGGGAGATGGACACTCAGAGTGACAAGGAGTCTGTGGGGTGTGGAGGAAACTGGCAAGTTACTTTACAGAGCTTCCATTTTCACATGTGTACAATGGGCTGAATACCTACTATACAAACTATACAAAGTTGTGTCCGACTCTTTGTGATCCCATGGACCGTAGCCTACCAGGCTCCTCCGTCCATGGGATTTTCCAGGCAAGAGTAATGGAGTGGGTTGCCATTTCCTTCTCCAGGGGATCTTCCCAACCCAGGGATGGAACCCGGGTCTCCCCCATTGCAGGCAGACGCTTTACCCTCTAAGCCACCAGGGAAGCCCCTGTATATCAATTAAATGAATGAAACTATGTGAAGGGCTCCTCAGAGGGCCTGGCACCTGGCACCCTGGATCCATACAACCTACCTGTTCCCCTCCCCCTGAAAGAGAACCCAGAAGTCCCTGGCTCCACTTTGGACATAAGCACACGCAAGCTTGATTTGCTCCAGAGCGGGGGCTGCACACTTGTACGTCCTGGATGTGATCTGCCTGTGTGTTTGGTTTTTCCTTCGCAGTGCTTTCAGAAAGATATGTGTCGAATCAGCTGTATTTCTTCCTCAAGTGTTTGGTAGATGCACAGTGTTTTCATCTCACATGAAAATCCAGATTTCTAGCTCTTTTAGCTCTTCTAGCTCATAAGATCAGCTACTATGCCGTTTACTCTATATTCTTCTTGATTCTCATCTTTGTTTGGTTTTCTATATTTTTCTTCTCCTCATGTATAATTGACAAAGTAGGATTATGATCATCTCACATGTGTCCAGTTTCTCCTTTTTGGTGCGGCCAGGCTTCCTGCCTGCTCACAGGAGCGTCCACCCCTCCATCCAGGGAGCATCCATGTTCTCAACCTCATGTACAGCCTTCAACACATTCCACATATGTACATGTGTGTAGGGCACACGTATAGATATTTTTGATTTTATAAACTTGAGACTGTATCATCACGCAGCATCTTGCTTTTCCACCACCCCCGACAGGCGCAGCTGGTCCTCTCCAGGGACCCTAGTCCTCTCCATCTCCTTTACTCATTTCCTTCCCTCCTGGCTCCTGTGGGCCTTTGGACTGAACACCCTTCTCTGTGATGATCTCTGTGGTGATCAGTGAGCCTCCTGTGAGCCTCAGACACTAGGATCACAGGACATGACAAGTGGTCCTGGGATCCATGTGATCTCCCTTCTCTAGGGCAGAAGAAGGTCAGCAAGTTTTTCTGAAAACGTGTTAAAACTATGACAAAGATTATATTTTTTATCTCTAGTAACTGGAATGCAGAAATAAGTTATACAACTTAATAATAGACAACCCAGTTGAATATCGACTAAACTTCCTAGGATGTTTTAGTTATCTTACTGATTTAAACATGATAATTTTTAATAATTTCTTTAGATACCATGGAACTCTAAAATTTTTAATTTGGTATTTTACCCTCTAAGCCTTGCTTCAAGGCATTATGAGTCTACGAGAATGGCTACTATTTTACAAAAATGAAATTCATGTAAGAGATAAATGATTTAGATGCAGTGAATCCACCTAACCAGTACTCGTGCTCTTTTGGAAAAGTGTATAAATTGTGTAAATCAATAGTTGGAAAAGTGAAAGTTAATATAAGAAATAGATCATTTAATTCAAATGGCACAGTTTGATTGCAAAAAATAGGCCAAAATATTTTGCAAAGACAGATATGGGAATAGTGTTAGTTGCTCAACTGTGTCCGACTCTATGCAACTCCATGGACTGTAGCCCACCAGGCTCCATGAGATTGGTTCATGGGATTCTTTACACACAAATCCTGAAGGACAAGCCCCAGACTGAGTGACAAATTCTGTGGCTTCTCTTTCTTATGTTAGATGTCAGGGTCTCGTCTGAGAAATTCATCTCTCTGGGCAGAGTGCATGGAACAACCAGGAAGCCATGAACTTTATAATCAAATAGTCATGAGTTCAAGTTCTGACCCTACCACTTAACACTGTGCTTAAGTCTGACTATCTGCTGTCCATGGGATTCTCCAGGCAAGAATACTGCAGTCTGTAGCCATTCCCTCCTCCAGGGGATCTTTCCAACTGTTCTTTCAAAATATGTCTGAGATTTTTGAGAAGGGTAATTATTTAATTTTTAAAATAAAGTTTCACAGGACTCCCTGATGGTCGGTTCAATGGTTAAGACTCTGCACTTCCAATGCAGGGGGCACAAGTTCCACCCCTGGGTGGGGAATTAAGATCCCACATACTTGTTGCTCAGCTGGTAAAGAATCCACCTGCAATGCCAGAGACCTGGGTTCGATCCCTGGGTTGGGAAGATCCCCTGGAGAAGGGAAAGGCTTCCTACTGGAGAAGGGAAAGGCTTCCCACTCCAGTATTCTGACCTGGAGAATGCCAGGGACTGTGTAGTCCATGGGGTCACAAAAAGTCTAACACGACTAATCGACTTTCACTTTCACTTCACATACTGTGTGGAGGGGCCAAATAAAAACATAATAAATAAACAAACCAACATCTTGGAACTGTTTAAAATAAATAAATAAGTTTCAGTTCAGTTCAGTTCACTTCAGTCACTCAGTCGTGTCCGACTCTTCGCGACCCCATGAATCGCAGCACACCAGGCCTCCCTGTCCATCACCAACTCCCAGAGTTCACCCAGACTCACGTCCATCGAGTCAGTGATGCCATCCAGCCATCTCATCCTCTGTCATCCCCTTCTCCTCCTACCCCCAATCCCTCCCAGCATCAGAGTCTTTTCCAGTGAGTCAACTCTTCGCATGAGGTGGCCAAAGTACTGGAGTTTCAGCTTCAGCATCATTCCTTCCAAAGAAATCCCAGGGCTGATCTCCTTCAGAATGGACTGGTTGAGAAAGATTAATCTGACATATGTTCATAGAATGGTGAATTTAATAAAAATGATACAACATGAAAAAAATCTAATAAAAAGCATAGTATCTTTTTTAATAGAATGCAAGTTATAAATCATTAAAGTCCTGAAGTTATAGGATAAATAAGCTAATCTAATTGTCAGTTGGCATGTCTAAAAAGTTGGAATCAAATTATCTTGCAGAAACTGCAGGAGTTTCTTCCATAGTTTGACTACTTTTATAGGAGCATCCCCTCAATTACATTTTTACTTTGTATAAAACAATGAAAGTGTGAAAGTGAAAGTCGCTCTGTTGTGTCTGACTCTTTGTGACCCCCATGGACTATACAGTCCATGGAATTCTCTAGGCCAGGACACTGGAGTGGGTAGCCTTTCCATCTCCAGGGGATCTTCCCAACCTGGGGATCGAACCCAGGTCTCTTGCATTGCGGGTGAATTCTTTACCAACTGAGCTATCAGGGAAGCCCTGTATGAAACAGTAGTTGTTGACAATTAGCTCCCATATTATCACAAAATAAAAGACAATAATTTAACATATTAGTTTTTGTGTAATTCACAATTTTTACATCTTCACTAAGCCCACTATTTAGTTTTACTAACTTTATTTTTGTTTTTGGCAAAACATTCTTGATTAAGGAAGCAGAGCATTGATTCTCTAGCCCAGCCTCCTTCATCTGGGTCATGCCTGTCCTGCCACTGCTACAGTAAACTTACCCTCCAATTTGCTGACTCTGATCATACTCTTGGATCTTTGTACAATGTCAAGTTGCTCTGCTGCTGCTGCTGCTGCTGCTAAGTCGCTTCAGTCATGTCCAACTTTATGCGACCCCATAGATGGCAGCCCACTAGGCTCCCCCTTCCCTGGGATTCTAAAAGTTTCTAAATACTCCCTCTCACTTTCTGTACTTCATCTCATTGTGAACAAGGAACAATTTGCAATCAGCACTAATCCACAAACCACACTCTGAGGAGCACTGTACAGAGCTCTCTCTGGGAAATGATGGATGAGCCCAGAGTTAGGGTAGAGAACTGAACTAAAGTTCTAAAATGGTCCCTCCACCCAGGGATGCTCTGATGTTGTAGTTTGGGAAGGAGATCATCTGGGAACATTAAATGTTCAGAAAAGCTACCAAATGTTTCTGAACATGCTTCTCCTGAGGCCAAGGGAGGTCAGTGCTCCAGACAGGCAACCCAGAGAGATTCTCAAATCCATACTCCCTCACTTACACTGTTTGATTCAGCAATTTTAGGAGATCCTACTTCTTCGGAAGTTATGAGAGTCCCTTGGGAACTCTTACCTTTTCTGCACATAAATCCCCTTGAAAACATGACTATCCTAGAAAGACAAATGTACCTACACTGGACATCTTGCATTCATTTACAAGGCTTTGGTAGACCTCTTAGACCCCATTCCAGGACATCAGTGGATTCATGGGGCTTAGAGTAGGAAGCTGGCCTTGGAGGAGTAAGTCAGGTGATTTTTTTTTAATAATTTTATTTACTTATTTATTTATGGCTGTGCAGTGTCTTTGTTGCTGTGAGGCTTTTCTCTAGTTGCCTTGCCTGGGCTTCTCCCTTGTGATGACTTCTGTTTCAGAGCACCAGCTGTAGGGAACTCAGACTTCAGTAGTTTTGATTCCTGGGCTCTAGAGCACAGGTTCAGTAGTTCTGGTGCACAGGCTTAGTTGTTTCAAGGCATGTGTGATCTTCCGGGATCAGGGATTGAACCACCGTGTCTTTTGCATTGGCAGGCAGATTCTTTACCACTGAACCATTAGGGAAGCCTGGAAAGTAATGGCTTCTTACAAATGGCTGCTGAACTGGACTCCAAAGAAGTGGAAAGGAAGAATGTGCAGGAACAAGGAAGTCTGGGACACCTCAAACTGTAGGGGCACCTGGAAGCAGTTTGGGTTTTTGACAAAAATCACTGGAGAGTTGGACCCCTGGGAAGTGACTGAGGAAACTCATGTTACAAGAGAGAAACATGTTCCCCACCAAGCAGAGGTCATGGGAAGGAAGGTCTGTGTAATCAGGGAGGATGTGACCAATAAACAGGACCCAGCAGCCAAGA
>NW_011494727.1:381897-391705 GCF_000754665.1 Bison bison bison
TCTGGCATCCCTCCCACATCTAGCAGATGAGGAAACAGACTCAGCAGCAGTGAGTGCCCTCCTTGGGGGGACGGGGCAGGTTTGTGCAGAACAAAGGTGGACGGGGCAGAATCCCAGCCTGGAGGATGCTGCCACCACACTTGTCACAAGCACCGTGGGGCCGTGAACGGACAGCCGGCCTGGGGACAGGGCACCTGGTCCTGACTCTGACTCTGCCACACGCAGGGTGACTCTGGACACGTCCTGCCCCTCCCTGGGGTCCAGCTGCTCCTCCTGTATGGCGAGAGGGTGGGACTAAGCAGAGGACCTTTCTACCCTCTTTTGAGCTCCACAGTGAGGGGACTGGACCAACCTTGGAATTGTGACAAATGACCCTTCACCCTCCAATAGGAGGGATGCAGCAGCCGCCGCCATGAACCACAGGCTTGGACGGTGAGCCCCTTGTGTGAGCCCACCCTGTACAGGTCTTTCACTAAAGCACAGAGGCATCTCCAGCCTCCTGGGAAGTGAGGTCCCAAGGTTGTGTTCAATTTGATTCAGGAAAACGTAGGACTCTGAGATTCCCTGCACCGAACTTATGAAGATAAATGCATACTTGCTTATATCGATGGAAAAAATTGATCAATAGTCAAGAAAGAAATGGAAAATTTTATTCAAGCCAACATAAGAATTATAACCAGGGAGACAATTTCAGAAGGCTGTGAAAACTGTTCCAAAGCGGTTAGGGGTTGAGGGCAGTGTGTATGTGACTTTGGTGAAGGGATACACGCAACCAAGCTCACATCTTGACAAAGTTACTGCTTTTCAAAAGGACCGGATACCATGGTTAATAGTTTCGGTGCTTTTCTAAGTATGGGAAGATGCAAGGTACCATGTTTATAAAAAATTCTCCTAAAAATACATAAGTATCTGAGGGCTGGTTCTGCCAGTTTTCCCAGAGCACAAAGGGCCACATCATGATCTTCACCCTGAATTCCTTTCAGGGTGGATTGTAGATCAGTGACTGGAGTGACTAATGACTTAATGCTTGTAGAACTGGGTGGTGGGCAACATTCTTTATTACACAATCCCTTCCAATTCCCTCTTAATTTCCAGCAAGGTTTGGAAAGCATTTTTGACCAATTGTTCCAGGAGTCTAGAAATGCTCATTCCCAAGTCAGGAAAGGATTTTGCTGACTGACCACTTGGTGTGCAATTATTCACCTAGTCCTGGTACAGTAGCCTTAATCCTCTGGGCCAGCTGTCTTACTAGTCTGTCAGCTCCAGGAAATGGTTCCCTCCTTTGCTTCTTCCCATAGCCAGAGTTATGCTATTATAATCATATAGATCTTATAGACTATATATCAGGCCAGTCATTTCAAGTATTTGGTCATCATCATTACTATTTTTTTTTAACCACAGTCTAAAGAACACATTCATTAATGCAAGAAATAACAATCTTATAAAATAAGCAGAATAAATTAATAATAAGTAGTGACATTAATCAAATCATGAGTAGGTAAGCAGTGTAATTTTCTAAGGAGTTGCATGGCTGGCACTAGAAGAAAAATTGATCTTTTTGGCCAAACCCTCCTTTGAGGAGGGCTGTTTAACACAATGCAGATGTACAATGGACACTGGAGGAGGAGGAGGGCCAAAGGGCAGAGAAAATTTTTTATGTTGAAATTTTTCTTGTCTTGCCTTCAAATTTGAGTTTCGTTTCATCATTTTTTATGATTTTCTGATCATGGGGGAGCCCTCCCACACCACCCCACCTTCCACTGCATGAAGAGCTCATGCTTCCTCCCAGTACAGGAGTGAGGGGCACCCGTGGGGGTCCCTCCCCTCCTCTCCCCCACAGCTCTGCTTGCCTGGCTCCTCTGGCCCTGGTGACGCCAGGATGCTGGGCTCTGAGACTCTGTCTGAAGACAGGAGACTTTAGCCACCAGTTACTATAAAGGGCTGCTGGTGTCAGTGCACCCGTGGCCTGGAACACACACAGAGCATGCACACAGGTGCACAGCTTTATGGAAAGGCATCCAGGTTCTGACAGGGGCCCTTTAAAAGCTAGGGGACAGGGTATTGGGCAATGGGGTAGGACCCATAGGCTACTTTTCCATGGCTGGGCCAAGCTCCTAGGCTCTGGCCAATGTAGAAATTGGGAGACAGTGAGACAGGCTTGCAGAGAGGGTTGTTTGGGTGAGAATGGAAATCTACTTAGTTGCTTCTGAACTCTAGACAAATTTGAGTCAATTAGATTATGTTAATTTTGTGGGGGTTTTTCTATCTTTCTACTGAGGTTTTAAAAAGTACATTGCGGATGCAGGAGAAGGCTTCTCTCTATGATTCAGAGCAGGAACTGATGGGAACCAGAAGTTCCAGGGAATTTTTAAATTTTTTACACATTTAGGTGGCACTGATGGTAAGGAACCCACCTGCCAATGCAGGAGACATAACAGATGTGAGTTTAATCCCTGAGTTGGGAAGTTCCCCTGGAGGAGGGCATGGCAACCTGCTCCAGTATTCTAGCCTGGAGAATCCCATGGACAGAGGAGCCTGGCAGGCTACAGTCCATGGGGTAGCCAAGAGTAAGACACGACTGAAGTGACTGAGCGAGCACGCATATAGATCACATTATATGTGACTCCTAGAGAAACAGAAACAGCAGTAGAAAGCAACTGGCACACAGAAACTTGTCTGTGCAAAGCACAGTCAAGGAAAGCAATCATTAATATTTTGACTACTGAAGCAATGATACCCACTCAACCAACCCACCTGCTAATCAAAAAAGGGTTGAAAGGCACTTCCCCCTTAAGAATAAGGCCACACAGTAATTTCTCCCTTTGTGATAAAAAAAGAACAGAAACTGTACCAAGTCTAACACCAACTTCAAGGCTGGCAGTGTCCATGTTCTCCCTGCAGAGGCAGGACCTGCTGCTTTTAGCACTGAGGATGGTGGGTCACATCTCTGCACCTCTGAAATACTCTGGAGTATTGTCTTCAAGAAACTGCAGCTCTTTACCAGTTCAGTATTTGATTCCCCAGAGAGCAGTTGGACTGGAAGTCATCTACCCTTCGCTAGCTTTAAAATGAGCTCCAGACAGCAGGTATTTAATGAGTCCACAATATTCTGGAGCCAATCTCAGGTAGGACTGAGCATCAGATAGGGCCTCTGGATCCAAGGTCTCTGCTTTAAGCTTGCAACTCACTGGAGTTATTGACCTCCTGAGTTTTTCTTTTACCTTAAAGGGGAGGGACACTGTATACCACCTTACACATGGAGAAAGGTGGCCCAATCCCTAGCTACAACCCCCCTCCTCCCTACCAAACACACATACACACACCAACTAAGGCACCCAGGGGGACAGACACACATTGGCAATGAGGATCTCCGGAGGCCCAGGGTGTGAACAGCTGTACAGAGGGCTGTGTGCTGTGGGAGGAGGCTGTGGGCAGAGAAGGAAGGAGTCTCAGGTCCTGATGGATCAGAAGAAGGAAAATGGAGGGAGGTGTCAGGACACAGGAGAGGAGAAAACTAAGAATGACCCCAAAAGGGACAAAGAGTAAAAAATGTAGAAAAAAATGAGAAAGAGGCAAAACAGGGTGTGGGCAACCACACAAAACAGGAAGGAGACAAAACAGAGCAGAAGGAGGGAAGGAAACAGAAAGGATAGAGAGATGAGTGGGGCAGGATGTGAGGAGGGAGAGAGGGAGCCAGGAAGAGGGCATCAGAGAATGTCAGAGGGTAAAGAAATCTCCAGTGAGAAGAAGATCTGGAAGGCCGAGATCACCAGGTCAACCACGTAAATCAGCAGGTTGATGGCTGTCAGGGTGGCCACAGCCAGTTGTTGGTCCCAGATGCACACGCTATACCCAGCATTGCAGCTTGCATCTCTGGACCGCTGGGGATTCCCACCAAGCTGCTCATTGAACTGATAGAGAGGCCAGAGGATAGCAGCAGTGGTGTAGAGGAGGACGGCGAGCATGGTCTGCCCAAACACAAAATGGGAGGAGGGCAGCCTATCGTCACAGTCACACTGGTACAGCAATAAGGATATGACCCCCAGGATGAAGCAGATGGAGTACACGGCTACACACCACACAAGGGCCGGATGGTGCATATACAGGAAGGTGTTGCTGATGAAGGCGAGGATGGCACAGGCCACAGTGGTCTCTAGCCTTTTGAGCAGGCCGATAAAGGAGCAGGACACACTAGTGTTGACACAGGTCCAGACTACTTCCATGGCGTAAGCCACTGAAGCAATACAGGAGAACGCAGTGGCGGCGATAGCATGGTTCCACTGGGTGCCATAACTCAACATCTGAAGATGGATGATGGGGTACATGATGGAGGCTGAGAGGCAGACAAGGGCAGAGAAGCAGGTGTAGGTGATGAGAAAGTTGTTCCAGGACCAAGAAAATTTCTCCTGGAGTTGACATAACTCAACTATGAGACTGAGGAGGGTCACGACAAAGCAGAAGCACCAGATAAACATGGACCAGTTGCTTACATCCGCTATCCAAGCGTTCTCGCTGGCCACCAGGGATAAGGCCACACAGGTGGAGAGCAGCTGCAGCAGGCGGAAGAAGTAGCCCATGATGGTCACAGAGCCCAGGCCTGAGGACGATCACGTGGTTATGTGGATCACTGATATAAGGATGGCTGTGGTCTTTGTGAAGGAGCTCAGGAAGTGGATTGAGTCAGACAAGTAGAAAAAGTTCAGGGTTCAGTGTCAGCTGAGGCTCAGGATCTGCGGAGTTGGAACCAACGGCCCAGACACTTGGGTAACAGCACAGCTGCTCCAGAATGGTTCTCCCCACCCATCTCCCTTGACCTTGTCACAAGACTTGTCTTATCCCAAAGCTCACAGCTGGGTTGGGTCTGGCATCAAACCATGAACATTACTTATCTCTTTGAACTTTTTGCCATTGCTGTCAGAGACACAGGGTAGGATGGTCCTTATCTGTAATCCTAACCTTCAAAGCTGTGAAATATGCAAAAGAGTTTTAAAAATTTGCTTGGTAAGAACATTTGACCTGAATGAACATGAGACAAGTTATGATCTTTATTTATTTCACTTACTGTTAAACTTCAAAAGGTCAGTTGCAGAAATGCTACTATGCTTGATCACAAGGTGCTTTCAGACCCCAGAGTGGTGTGATGTCATATACAGCAGATGCACCATGTCACCTATCTGAAGCAGAAAAATTCTGAATTCTGGAGAAGATCTGACTCCCAAGTTTTCAGAACAGCAATTGTACATTGTACTGCTTACCATTTGACAAAAGAGAAAATAAGGCTCAGGGAACCAAATGTCTACCACGAGGTTCCATGGATAGGAGTGGGAACTCAGGTAACAATGCCAAAGCTGTGGCTTTGAGCATTTGGCTGTACAGCCCACATGTCAGCAGGGCCTGTGGGTGGGAGCCCAGGATCAAAGCTCGGGGCTCTGGGACTCAGAACACCACTTCAGGGCCACAGCCTCCTTCCACAGCAACCTGAAGACACATGTGTCCCGGCCCCTCCTCCCTGCAGCATCACTAGAAGGAGCTGCCATCTGAGGGGAAACAGACCCACCTGGAGGAGGGCAGCCTCAGGGGTGAACAGGGAGGAGCCATGGGATGAGAGCAAGGCCGTGGGGACAAGATGACATGGGAAGCAGGGACTGTTGTGAATCCTCTCCACCAGCATGACTCCAGGGTTAAGTGTGTTGGAGGAATCACAGAGTAAATTGACGTAATGTTTGGCTCTTAAGCTCCAAATCTGCCATCCAGCTGGGAGTCTGGAAAGATCTAGGAGTTGTTCTACCTGTGAGGATTCTCCTGGCCTGTGAGACTAGTTAGCAGCTTCCAAGCTGGGAATAAGGGATTGGAAATGAACAAGGATGCTGTGACTGATGCTGATGTGGAGCCTTTCAGGGCATCCCAGGGAGGGAGTGGGGATGGATGGATGATCAGCCCCCTTTTAAGGGAAGGAGCTGAAACAGGAGGCACCTGCAGGACCCCTGGGAGGGGGCAGCCCTGAGGATGCTGGGACTGGGGTGGTGGCGGGGGGCAGAGTGGAGATGACTGGGGGGACCCCAGGTCCCAGTGGCCCTGAGGCAGCCCAGTAGGTGTCTTCTGACCCAGAAGGGATGCAGGCATGGAGCCAACCTTCCCATGGAGGAGGGGCCTGGACTGGAACAGAGAGAGGAAAACAGGGGCCTGAAGGTGTTTCAGGGCTGTGACAGGGACACGTGGCCAGAGTGGCAGGGACCCTGGAAACCACGGAATTGCCCAGGTCACCTGTCCAAGACAGTCCTGCCAGCCAGGGCTGCAGTCCTGCTCACACAGGGGCTCCTCCAGGATCCAGTGTGTCGGGGGAGTGAAGCCCCTCCCAGCCGTCCCCCTCCTCAGGGACAGCTGCCCCGTTTCCAAGGGACTGTTTGCTGAGAGGCCCCCAGAGCTGAAGGGCCAGCAGCCTGAGCCCCAGCCAGCTTCCTGCCATCAGGGCCCTGTCACCTTTGCTGATAATAAACGCTGGGACAGGCTGAGGCTGGAAAGAGAAACAGAGAGCAAACCTGAGAACCTCCCTGGACTCACAAAGCTCCTTGAGCCCCAATTGTCAGTGGAGCCCTGGAGCCTGTGGGCCTCCCAGTGGGCCGTGAGAGAGGCTGGGGTGTCACTCTGACTGTTCCTGAATTTGTTCCCAATTTACTGTTAAAATGACTCTGCGATTTACACCTAAGTCTAAATAATAACTTTGGATCCATTTAACACCACACAAGCAGAGCTTGGAGAAGGACAGGATGAGGTTCCTGCTTAGGTTCCTTCTTCCTAAGGTAAGAGGCCTTACCCTGGGTAAGGCCTGTGCCCTCTCTGGGCCTCAGTTCCCCCACTTGGAAAGCAGCAGCTTTACCTGAGTCTCCCAGAAGCCCCTCCTCCACTCTAGTCTGTGAGCCTGGACATGGTGCCCCCATCAGAGCACAGCCTGGATGTGGCTGAGCCCTGCCTGCCCGGCAGCCAGGCATGTGGACTGGAAACAGTGAGCCGGGAAGGTCATGGCCAGGACAGAGGAAGGAGGAGGAGGTGCCAGAAGGGCATAGAAGGAGGAGGGGAGATGGACATCAGAGTTACAAGGAGGCTGTGGGGCCTGGAGGAGACACTTTAGAGCTGCATGATCCTGGGCAAGTTATTCATCAGAGCTTCAGTTTCCTTATCTGTGCAATGGGCTTAATACTTGATTTGTGTCAATTAAATGAATAAAAGCATGTGAAAGGCTCCTCAGAGGATCTGAAACAAAACACAGTCATGCCAGCTCCCTGTCCCTGCCCCCCTCACAGAGGACCCAGAAGGCCCTGGCCCCACTGTGGACATGAGTACACACAAGCTTGATTTGCTCTAGATCGAGGGTTACAAACTGGTTTGTACTGAAGGTGGTCCCCTGATGTGTTAGTTTTCCCTCACAGTGTTTCTGGAAGAAATGGTGTGGAATAAGTATTATTTCTTCGCTAAGGGTTTGGAAGCTGCAGTGTTTTAATTTCACATGAAACCCCAGATTACCTGCTCCTTCAGAAACCTCAGGAGATCTGGTGTCACTGGGCTATGTTCTCTCGGTGGGGGACTGACTGGAGATGAGCAGCGGCTATGCCCTCTGTATTGTTTTACATTTATATCTTTGTGTTCTGCTGCTGCTGCTAAGTCACTTCAGTTGTGTCTGACTCTGTGCGACCCCATAGACGGCAGCCCACCAGACTTCCCCGCCCCTGGGATTCTCCAGGCAAGAACACTGGAGTGGGTTGCCATTTCCTTCTTCAACGCATCAAAGTGAAAAGTGAAAGAGAAGTTGTTCAGTCATGCCCTACTCTTAGTGACCCCATGGACTGCAGCCTACCAGGCTCCTCTGTCCATGGATTTTCCAGGCAAGAGAACTGGAGTAGGGTGCCATTGCCTTCTCCGATATCTTTGTGTAGTTTCCTATATTTTCTTCTTCTCATGTACAGTTGACATAAAGCAGGACTATAATTATCTCAACGTGTGCTGAGTTTCCCCTCTTCAGAGTGGCCAGGCTTCCTGCCTGCTCACAGGAGCGTCCACCCCTCCATCCAGGAAACATCCATGTCCTCAACCTCATGTGCAGCCTTCAACACTTTTCACATCTCTGATATCATAAGTAGACCTGTGTGTACATACATGCACATGTGTTTGTAGGGTGTATCTGTATCTTTTTTCTGTTTTTTAAGCATGAGACTGTGTCATGCACACAGCATCTTGCTTTTCCACCACCCCTGACACGTGCAGCTGGTCCTTTCCATGGGCCCTAATCCTCTCCATCTCCTTTACTTATTTCCTTCCCTCTTGGCTCCTGTGGGCATTTGCACTGATCTCCTTTCTCTAGATCAGTGGACCCTCCCCTGCAAGTCTCAGACACTGGGGATGTTATGGGAAGCACACTGCTTGAAACCGCCCACCCTGGCCAGGCACCATAGTAACCATTTGCATGAGTTGTTTTATGACAGGAGATCCTGATAAGGAATATGGAACTAATAAGCCACTGCCAACCAGAAGAGTTCAGGAAAGGTCAAAAGGAGACACCGCGTGTCCGTCCACTTCCCAGAATCCCTCTAGCTAGCATCCATCTTGGCTGAGTTATGCGTGCGCCACCAGGAAAGACTCTGAATTAGAATGATTGGCCAAAGACCACCCGGAAACTAATCCCATCACCATAAAACCTGAGACTTCGAGCCACGCAGCAGAGCTGTTCTCCTGGTTTCCCTTACCCTACTCCTCTCCACCTGGTGCCCTTTCCCAGTAAAATCCCTTGCTTTGTCAGCACATGTATCTCCTCGGACAATTCATTTCCAAGTGTTAGACAAGAGCCCAGTTTCGGGCCCTGGAAGGGGTCCCCCTTCCTGCAACAGGGACACAGGATATGACAAGGGAGTTCTGGGAACCCCACTGTATGACCCTCTCAAAGGTGACAATTTAAGCTCTGCAAGGGTGCATTGCTGTTGTATTTTCCAATATTTGGATTAAACCCTTTTCAGAGAGTGGACCATGATCTGGAGTGACCATCCTGAGGAAATGAGGGGCTCCTGAACCAGGGCTGTGCTGGGGGAGGGGCACTTCTCACAGTAAGCAGGAGAAGCCAGGGTGGGTGTTCTGAGCAATGTTTATGATGGAGAGAGACCGAGACAGACACACACAAGAGAGTAGACTCTGGCAGGGACAGGCATTCACAGCCTTCAGTTCAGTTCAGTCTCTCAGTCGTGTCCGACTCTTTGCGACCCCATGAATTGCAGCACGCCAGGCCTCCATGTCCATCACCAACTTCCGGAATTCACTCAGACTCACGTCCATCGAGTCAGTGATGCCATCCAGCCATCTCATCCTCTGTCGTCCCTTTCTCCTCCTGTCCCCCAATCCCTCCCAGCACCAGAGTCTTTTCCAATGGGTCAACTCTTTGCATGAGGTGGCCAAAGTACTGGAGTTTCAGCAAGAAATCCCAGGGCTGATCTCCCTCAGAACAGACTGGTTGGATCTCCTTGCAGTCCAAGGGACTCTCAAGAGTCTTCTCCAACACCACAGTTCAAAAGCATCAATTCTTCGGTGCTCAGCCTTCTTCACAGTCCAACTCTCACATCCATGCATGACCACTGGAAAAACCATAGCCTTGACTAGACAGACCTTTGTTGGCAAAGTAATATCTCTGCTTTCCAATATGCTATCTAGGTTGGTCATAACTTTTACCAGGAGTAAGCGTCTTTTAATTTCATGGCTGCAGTCACCATCTGCAGTGAGTTTGGAGCCCCCCAAAATAGTCTGACACTGTTTCCCCATCTATTTCCCT
>NW_011494727.1:392259-405642 GCF_000754665.1 Bison bison bison
ATTGTGCAGTAGTTTGAACATTCTTTGGCATTGCCTTTCTTTGGGATTGGAATGAAAACTGACCTTTTTCAGTCCTTTTGGCCACTACTGAGTTTTCCAAATTTGCTGGCATATTGACTGCAGCACTTTAACAGAATCATCTTTTAGGACTTGAAATAGCTCATCTGGAATTCCATCACGCCCACTAGCTTTATTTGTAGTGATGCTTTCTAAGGCCCACTTGACTTCACATTCCAGGATGCCTGGCTCTACGTGAGTGATCACACCATTATGGTTATCTGGGTCATGAAGATTTTTTTTGTATAGTTTTTCTGTGTATTCTTTCCACCTCTTCTTAATATCTTCTGCTTCTGTTAGGTTCATACCATTTCTGTCTTTTATTGTGCCCATCTTTGCATGAAATATTCCCTTGGTATCTCTAATTTTCTTGAAGAGATCTCTAGTCATTCCCATTCTATTATTTTCCTGCATTTCTTTGCAATGATCACTGAGGAAGGCTTTATCTCTCCTTGCTATTCTTTAGACTAATACAAGATGGTAGAGTTGAAGAACTTGTGCTCATCTTCTCCATCAAGAACTCCAAAATTGCAACTTGCTGCTAAACAACCATCAACAGGAGAATGTTGGATCCCACCAAAAAAAGATACCCCACACATAAGGGCAAGGAAGAAACCCCAACAACACAGTAGGAAGGGCAAAATAACACTTAGAACCAAACCCATACCCACCAGAGATGCTCAGAGGGCTCAAACGAAACCTTGTGCGCACCAGAGGCCCCACAGAGACTGGACCAGACCTGCCTTTGAGTGTTTGAGTATCTCCTATGGAGGCATGGGTCAGCAGTGCCCTGCTGTGGGGATAGGGGCTCTGGCTGCAGCAGACCTGGGTCATGTAACATGTGGCATAAGCCCTCTTTGGAGGAGGTCGCCATTAATCCCACCATAGAGCTGCCGAGCAGATGACCCACAAACTGCAGAAAAATTATACCAAAGAAATTCTCAAACTGTTAAGAAAGTTCTAGGACCCACAACAGACTTCCCAACCTGGGGATCTGGCAGAGGGACTGAGAACCCCCAGCAAATCTGACTTTGGAGGCCAGTGGGATTTGATTACAGAACTTCTACAGGACTGGGTAAACAGACTCTTGGAGGGCACAAACAAACTTGAGGCTTCATAAGGAGTTGGAAATGTGGATTTTCATGTGAAATAAAAACACTGCAGCTACCAAACACTTAGGGAAGAAATAGTACACATTTTATACATTCTTTTCATAAAAACTCCCTTAAGAGAAACCAAACGCATCTCTGGGCCACCTTCAAGACACACAGGTTTGTAGCCCCTGATCTGAAGCAAATCAAGCTTGCATGCACTTGTGTCCAGAGTGGAGCCAGGGCCTTCTGGGTCCTCTGTGGGGGGTGGGGGTGGGGTGGAACAGGTAGTTGGCATGACCGTGTTTTGTTTCAGACCCTCTGAGGAGCCTTTCACATGCTTTTATTCATTTAATTGACACAAATCAGGTATTAAGCCCATTGCACAGATGAGGAAACTGAAGCTCTGGTGAATAACTTGCCCAGGATCATCCAGCTCTAAAGTGTCTCCTCCAGGCCCCCACAGCCTCCTTGTCATTCTGAGTCTCCATCTCCCCTCCTCCTTCTATGCCCTTCTGGCACACCCTCCTCCTTCCTCTGTCTCAGCCATGACCTTCCTGGCTCACTGTCTTCCAGTCCACACGCCTGGCTGCTGGGAAGACAGGGCTCAGCCTCATCTAGACTGTGCTCTGATGTAGGACGTGCTATGGAGAGTGGTACCATGTCAGTGCTCACAGATAGAGTAGAGGAACTGAGGCCCTGAGAGGGCACAGGCCTTACCCAGGGTCACACAGAAGGAACCCCCATGTCTCTCTTTCCCCAAGGTCTGCTTCTGTGGTGTTAAATGGACCCAAAGTTATTATTTAGCCTTAGGTGTAAATCGCAGGGTCATTTTAACAGTAAATTGGGAACAAATTCAGGAACAGTCAGAGTGACACCCCAGCCTGTCTCTCAGCCAGTGTCCCGCCCCCACCCCTGGCAGTGCCCGCTGGGAGGCCAGCAGGCTCCAGGGCTCCACTGGCAATTGGGGCTCAAGGAGCTTTGGGAGTCCAGGGAGGTTCTCAGGTTTGCTTTGTGTTTCTCTTTCCAGCCTCAGCTTGTCCCAGGGTTTATTATCAGCAAAAGTAACAAGGCCCCTGATGGCAGGAAGCTGGCTGGGGCTCAGGGTGCTGGCCCTTCAGCCCTGGGGGCCTCTCAGCAAATAGTCCCTTGGAAACAGGGCGGCTGTCCCTGCGGAGGGGGCAGGCTGGGAGGGGCCTCACTCCCCCAACACTGGACCCTGGAGGAGCCCCTGTGTGAGCAGGACGGCAGCCCTGGCTGGCGGGACTGTCTTGGGCAGGTGACCTGGGCAATTCCGTGGTCTCCAGGGTCCCTGTCACTCTGGCCATGTGTTCCTGTCACAGCCCTGAAACCCCTTCAGGACCCTGTTCTCCTGTCTCAGTTCCAGTCCAGGCCCCTCCTCCATGGCGAAGGTTGGCCCCATGCCTGCATCCCTTCTGGGTCAGAAAACCCCTACTGGGCTGCCTCAGGGCCACTGGGACCCTGGGATCCCCCCAGTCATCTCCATTCTGCCCGCACCACCCCCCCGCCCCCACCCCAGTCCCGGGAGCATCCTCAGGGCTGTCACCTCCCAGGGGTCCTGCAGGGGCCTCCTCTTTCAGCTCCTGCCCTTAAAAGGGGGCCAAACATCTATCCATCCCCACTGCCTTCCTGGGATGCCCTAAAAGACTCCACGTCAGCCTCAGACACAGCATCCTTGTTCATTTCCAATCCCTTCTTCCCAGCTTGGGAGCTGCTAACCAGTCTGCCAGGCCGGGAAACTCCTCACAGGTAGGACTACTCCTAGATCTTTCCAGACTTCTACCTAGATGGCAGCTTTGGAGCTTCAGAGCCCCAAATTATGTTAATTTATTCTTCGGTTCCTCAATGATGTTCTACTTTGGAGTCACACTGGGTGGGGAGTCTCTCCTCCCCAGGAGGGAAGAGTCACATGTGAAGGCAAAATGGGGGGAGCGGATTCAGAACAGTCCCTACTCCCACGTCATCTTGTCCCCACGGCCTTGCTCTCACCCATGGCTCCTCCCTGCTCACCTCTGAAGCTGCCGTCCTCTGGGTGGGGATGTGTCCCCTCAGATGGCAACTCCTTCTAGTGATGCTGCAGGGAGGACAGGCCGGGATACTTCAGATTGTCCTGGGTGTATCTTCAGATGCTGTGGAAGGAGGCTGTGGCCCTGAAGGTGTGTCCTGGGTCCCGGAGCCTCAGGCTTTGGTCCTGGGCTCCCACCCACAGGCCCTGCTGACATGCTGGGTTGTAGAGGAAAGTGTTCAAATCCATGGCTTTGGCATTTTTATATGAGGTTACTACTCCTAAACTTTGACCTTAGAGAAGGCCCTTGATTCACCAAGCCTTAGTTTTCTCATCTGTAAAATGGGGTTAGCAGTAGAATCCACAGTTCCTTTTCTGAAACCCTTGGAGTCAGATCTGCTCCAGACAGGTTAAATAGTACATCTACTCTACATGACATCACACCCCACTGGGGTGTGAACACACCCTATATTCAGACATTAGTGTTTCTGCAACTGAACATTTGAAATTTCACACTAAGTGAATTAAATAGATATCATGAATTGTCTCATGTCTGTTCAGGTCAAATTTTGTTACCGAAAAATTTTTCAAAAATTTGTTTTCAATTTTGAGAGACTCGAAGGGTTTGGATTGCAGATAAGGACCATCCTTCTCTGTGTCTCCATAGATAATGGCACACAGTCAGAGATCCTCAATGTTCATGGTTTGAGGCCAGACTCAACCCAGCTCTGAGGTTTGGGATAAGACAAGTATCCTGACAAGGCCAACAGTGATGAGTAGGGAGAACCATTCAGGAGAAGCTGTGCTGTTACCCAAGCAACCGGGCCATTTGTTCTAACTCCCCAGACCCCGAGCCTCTGCTGTCACAGGTCTCTGAGCCTTTCTAGCTGAATCTCTCTTAATCAACTTCCAGAACTGGATCTTTTTACAGTGGTTACTCAGAAGATCCTGCCACCCCAGTGACTGTGACCTGCCTGACCGTCACGGCACCATGTCCAACTCAGGAGCAGCTCTATACCTGGCTGACTTGGACACCACGTGCTGGTTCCTCCGCCTGCCACAGCTTTTTTCCACCTGCATGTCCTTCTCTCTGGTGGCCGACATGGGCATTCACAGGGGGTACGTAGGTAACTGGTTTATGTCCATCTGGTGCTTCTGTTGTGCGGTGACCCTCATTGTCCTCACAGTTGAGTTACGTAGGTTCCCATCCGAGTTTCCTTTCTTCTGGTACTTATCTAACACCTACGCCTGCTACACTGCCCTCTTCTGTCTCTCGGCCTCCATCATCTACTCCCTCACCTACGTCCAGTTCCTGCCTTATGGTCCTCACCGGGACCAGGCCATCGCTGTTACTGCGTTCTCCTACATTGCGTCTGTGTTTTATGCCATGGAAGTAGTCAAAATGTGGGAGCGCTGCAAGATCTACAAGACCTCCTGCTATGTGCTCACCGTGCCAGGCCTGCTGAAGGTGCTGGAGACCTTCATGGCCGGCATCATCTTCGCCTTCATCAGCAACACCTCCCTGTACCTGCACCAGCCGGCCCTGGAGTGGTGTGTGGCCGTGTACTCCATCTGCTTCATCCCAGCAGCCCTGGCCATCCTGCTGAACCTGGGACAATGGGAATACAGGCTGCCTGGGCCCTTCCCCCTCTTCCAGCTTGTGCTCAGCCTGCTCTCCGTCCTCCTCTATATCAGTGCTCTGGTCCTCTGGCTGCTCTACCAGTTCAACAAGGAGTTCGGCGGGCATCCTCAGCGGTCTAGTGATGAGGACTGCAAGGACGAGCTCGCCTACGACATGTGCGCCTGGGACCAGCGCCTGGCTGTGGCCATCCTGACAGCCGCCAACCTGCTGGTTTATGTGACCGAACTGGGGTACTGGGCCTGCCAGGTTTCTGTGGAAACTAAGGCTCTGCCCAGGGTCTCCTGATCCCCTCTGCTCATAGGAAGTATCTTTACAGAGTTCTGATATCCTCTTCTTGGCTCCCTCTCTCCCTCCTCACATCCTTCCCCCTTCATCTCACTCTCTTTTCTGCTTCCTTCTCCCCTTCTCCATCTTCTTCCTGCTTTCTTTGGTTGCCCACACATTGTTTTGACTTTTTCTCTTGCTGCTCTCATCTTTCCTTCATTTCCTACTTTTTGGCCCTTTTCTGGTCATCCTTGGTTTTCTCATCTCCTGTGTCCTGACCACCTCTCCCCATCTTCCTTCTTCTGATCCATCAGGACCTGAGACTCCTTCCTTCTCTACCCACCGCCCCCTCCCACCTCCTAAGGTGCTGACTCCACAGCACACGGCCGTCTGTGCAGCTGTTTACACCTTGGGCCTCCGGAGGGGCCTCATTGCCAAAGTGTGTCTGTCCCCCTGGGGGTGCCTTAGTTGGTGTGTGTGGATTTGTGATTGAGGTAGTTAGTTGGGTATTAGACCCCTGTTCTCACAGTGGATGAATGGTGCATCTCCCTTTTACTTAAAAGAAAAAAATCTCTGGAGGTCAACAATTTTCAGTGGCAGAAATTGTAGAGACCCTGGATCCTTATGTCCCATTGGATTCTCATCCTTCCAAGAGATTGGTTGAATTTTTTCAGGGTCACTAAACACCCATCACCCAGAGGGACTCTTAGAGAAAGCAAGGGATGAATGCCCTCTCTGAGGAATCAAAAAAAGGAGCTGGTGAAGAACCCCAGGGACTTGCAGACACCTGTCTGCAGTCTTGGTGAGGGGCAGTGATGTGGCTCTCCTGCCCCAGTGATCAAAGCAGCAGGCCCTGCCTCTGCAGGGAGAAGACCATGGACACTGCAGCCTCAATGCTGTTGTTCCCTTGATTTTTTTTTTTTTTTTTTTTTACTTTTCTAATCAGGGGTTCAGGATTTACTGGGTGGCCTTGTTCTTAAAGGGACATTTCTTTTAAAAAATCTTGGGCAGATGTGTTGAGGTGGTGGAGAATTGCTGCTTTTGTAGTTAAAGAAACCGAAGTGCTTGAGTGTGTGGTGCACACATGTGTTTCTGTGAGTCAGTTGCTTTCTACTCTTGCTTCCTTGTGCTCTGGGCCCCAGGCATAATGTGATCTACATAATGTATTTTATAATGTGTGTGTGTGTGTGTGTACATATATAAAATATATGTGTGTCTGTGTGTGTTTTAAATTCCCTGGAGCTTCTGGTTCCTATCAGCCTTTGCTGGCAATCATAGAGAGAAGCCTTGTCTCTTGTTCTACATCATAATGTTCTTTTTTTCCCCAACCTAATATAAAGGACAAAGACAAAGGAAAACAAAATCAAAAGGTCCTGACTGCCCTCAATGTGTCTAGAGTTCAGAAGTACCCTAGCCAACTTGGACTTCCATGCTCACCCAAAAGACCCCCTCTGTGAACCGCACCCAGAGACTCCCCACACCCCCTCAGGCTGAGTCTAGGGCTTCAGCCCATTAGAGCAAACTAGCAGTTTGGCCCCACTCCAAAGCCCCAAATCCTTAGCTATTAAAACCCTCTGCCAGCACCAGGATGCTTCCTTTAAAGGTGCCTGGATGTAGGCTCAGTGCGTGCGTATGCATGTGCCTCCCCGACCCTCTTCATGGATGAATTCAGACCAGCAGCCCTTTACAGTAACTGGAGGCCGGAAAGCCCCCACAAGCCTTCTTCCTCTCCTGCTCTCAGCCACAAAGCCTCAGAGCCCAGCATTCTGGTGTCACCAGGGCCAGAGGGGCCAGGCTAGCAGACCTGTGGGGGACGGGCAGGGAAGGACCCCCCTGCCCTGCTGCCCCTCACTCCTGTACTGGGATGAACCATGTGATCTTCACACAGAGGAAGGTGCGGTGGGTGGGGAGGGCTTCCAGGAGGTGGTGCACATGGCAGGCAAATTTTAAGAAGGAATGAAATAAAAATTGTATTTCAAGGCAAGACAGGAAACATTTCAACATAGTTTTTTTTCTCTGCCCTTTTGGGCCTCCTCCCTCCCCTCTAGAGTGCAGTGAGCATCTGCAATATGTGTTAACCTGACCTCCCCAAGGCGAGAAGTACCTGCTCTACCATAAAGATGAATTTTTCTTCTTCTGGCCCCAGCCATGTGACTCCTTAGAAGATAACACTATTTACTTATGAGCTTATTAATTTCACAAGCTATTTCACTTGTACTCTGCCTATTTGACAATACTGTTGTTTCTTATATTAACAAATGTAATTTGTGAGATTGAGGCTCCAATAAAAACAATGATGACCAGGTGGGCCTGCTGATGAACCTAGAGAAGGGAAGGGTGATGAGTGTGGTCAGGGCCTCTGCTCCAGGGCTCACAACTCTAAATGCCTAAGCAGCTGATCCAGGAACAGGCCAGTGACCCTGGTCTGATGCTTGTCAGGACTGAGAATGCAGGCTGCACTGGGCAGGTGTCTCTCAGCCCAGCTGATGGTGTCTGTGAAGAAATGCTGGCCCGTGGAACCATGTTCAGGGCTGTGTCTGGACTCAGGTCATCAGATTGAGCCCTGAGCCCTAGCCCACCTCCCACTTGCCACCTCACTCCTTTCATCTGGGCCATGGACTCTGGCCTGGATGTGCCCAAGGACAGGGGAGTCATTGTCTGGAAAGCACTGCTCAGAGGGTTGGGTCCCCTGGTTTATACACACAGGACTTTCCCCACTGAAGCTTCCACCTAGTACAAATCCAGTGTCACTTCCACATGGTGACCTGTCACCCATCTTTAGCTCATTCTCATGTCTCTGTCTCAACCCTGGATCTTTGACTTTCCAGGTTAAATGTCCCCAATTTATTCAATGGTTTGCCTTTATCTGGATTGCATTTCACCTCTGCCCCACCAGCCACCCCAACTCCCTGGCCTCCTTGTCCCTTCTCTGCCTATGTCCCCCAAACCCATTCACAGTGGATTCCTAACAAATGAGGAAAAGGTGGGAAGAAAACCAGAACTCAGCTGAGCCAGGGGCATCCAGCATGTCCTCCAGCCCAGAGCTGGTTTTGGAAAGACCTGTACATTCCTGCTGCTGCTAAGTCACTTCAGTCATGTCCAACTCTGTGTGACCCCGGGGACGGCAGCCCACCAGGCTCCCCCGTCCCTGGGATTCTCCAGGCAAGAACACTGGAGTGGGTTGCCATTTCCTTCTCCAATGCACGAAAGTGAAAAATGAAAGTGAAGTCGCTCAGTCGTGTCCGACTCCCAGTGACCCCATGGACTGCAGCCTACCAGGTTCTTCCGTCCATGGGATTTTCCAGGCAAGAGTACTGGAGTGGGGTGCCATTGCCTTCTCCAGTATGTTCCTGAGGTTCTGGCAAAATGAACTAGAAGACAGGGACGTGAGCCCTTAGTGCTACCTAACCCTGGAGGAACCAAGCGAAATCTGGGGGGTGGTCTAAAAAGGCTGTCTACAGTGGCCATGCCTTGCTGAGCTCCCTTGGGGCACCTGTGACTCAGACCTGTTAGCTGGAGGAGTACAGGGATTGGGAAGGGTGCCTGCCTCTCTAACACTCTGTAGCCACCCCTCCTCCCCTTCTTCCTCGGCCCCAGCGCCACCTGATGGAGAAAGACCTTCTATTCAGGGACAGGATTCTCCACCCTCATCTGCTGTCTCCAGGCACACATCCCACCACCTTGCTCCCCAGTGCCCAGCCCCATCAGGACAGCATCACTGTCTCTGAAGATGAGGATCCAGCCAGTCTGGTCCCAGGAGTGATATGAACGCCGCCCACTTCCTGCCCAGTGTGCTGCTGTCTGGGCCAGGCTCTGCAGCCAAGAAACTTACTCACTTGGAGCACAATTTCTCCTCTATATGGAAAGAACAAATGCTTTTCCTGCTGGGGAATGAGAGAGTTTGAGTGGGTTTGCTGAGAAATGGGAGAAAAGGGCAAATGCTAGCCTGGCCCAGCATCCTGAGTTCAGGGGGTGTGCTGTGTCACCTGGTAGAATCGCTGGTTTCTGTTACCAGGTGGTGGAGCCCTGGGGACACTGGTGGGGACTTGTTTAGGGTCCTGAACTTGACCCTTGCTCAAGGGCATCCTCACCTCTTTATTGTCCTCCCATCTCTCAGAGTTTAGGGCTAGGACAGAGAGAGAGGGCTGCCGACTCCATCCTGCCAGCCAATCCTAGCTCTGCCCCCGAGGGCCCTCAGTGGAGGCTGGAAGCATTCTGCCTGATGGACCCCCATCCAGCACCCTCCATCTGGAGGAAGAGCTCAGGCCAAGGGGTAGCTGGCAAGGCTGGTGGTTCAGCCTAACTGCACCCAGGACTCACTAGAGTCTACAGAAGGAGGGGTGGATTCTAATAAAAATTATCTTTTTGTGAATTAGCACCTGTCCTCTAAAGGAAGGAAAAGTCTGGAAAACAGTGATCACGGCTGAGGCTCCCCTGCTGTTTGGAAGCCCAAGGAGCCTGACCCGAGGTGCAGCTGAAGGAAGGGCAGGACCTGGCTGGCAGAGGCTGAAGGCCAGGACCTGCTCAGTGGTTCCTGGACTGGGAGGTCCTGAGCTCTCGCCTTGCTGAGGTTCTGGTTCCTGATGTGTAGACTGGGATAGTAATAACTTTCCCAGGGTCAGTGTAAGAGTCAGAGACAATGGTATGAAGGGCCAGGCAGAGAGAGGGGCCAGTGAAATACAGCCTTGAGCAAAGATGCACCATGGCTTTGGTGGAGGAGGAGGGGAATAACAGCTGTGAGGGCTGGGGAGGGCACTAGGCCTGGAAATAGTTGAGGACCAGATATTTCTGGGTCCTTCAGGAAGATGACAATTTTCTTCCCGGATCTATTATGTCTGCCGCATAGGCTTTGATTGGAAGAAACACTCCAACTCAACAAACTGGACTTCCTGATATATTGCCAGGACCCAGTGTTTTCCAGTTGAGCTGCTGTAACAGAACTCCATAGACTGGGCAGCTTAAACAACAGACATTTACTTCTCAGAGTTCTGGAGACTAGGAAGTTCAAGATCAAAGTTCCTGGAGAGCTGAAATCTGGTAAGGGCTCTCTTCCTGGTTTGCAGTCTTCCCACTGTATGAGGCTATGACCTCACATGATGGAGAGAAAGATCATCTGTCCTATTTCTTCTCATAAAGGCTCTAATCCCATTCACACAGGCCCCAGCCTCATGACCTAATTACCTCCTAGAAGCCCCACCTCCAAATCCAACATATTGGTGATTTAGGCTTCAACATATGAATTTTTGAGGGAAACAAACACTGAGTCTACAGAATTTGGCATTAGGAAAAAAAGTTACCGATGAGTTTGAAAGTCTGGTGGAAAATCATTTGAACTCTAGTTTCCCCTTTCTTTTACACTCAGGTCCAGGGGCAAGGCCATGAACCAAAAATATTCAGTTACTGGTCAGATTCTGCCAGTAAAAAGGGTTTGCGTTCTGGCATGAGTAAATGGAATTCAATCCATGTATATGGCACATGTCATGTGCAAACCACGTTGTAGCATCTTGCAGTTTAAAACAAAGCAGAAGCAAACCCTTGGTGCTACACCTGCCCAGCTATTGTCCTTTGCACTCTTTCTCCACAAGAATCCTGAACATGATCTAACCCCCCTCTGCATCTTCCCTTCTCCCATCTACTCTAACCCCCTCTCTGCCTTCTGTTCCCACCTCTCCATGGAAAATGTTCTCACCAGTTCACCGCTGAGCAGCATGTGGGCAACTCAAGATATATTTACCCTCTCATCACCAGGTCTCTCAACACAATTCACCTGCTTCAGGAAACCTTCTCTGGAGTGATGGTCCTCCTGCTGCTCAGACTCTCCTTCCTCCTTCTCCTCTTCCTCCTCTCCATCATCTGAGGGTCTCAGGTCCTCAGGACTTGGGACTGGAAAACATCTGTCATGTGTCAAACCCTCTTCTTAGCACTGGGAATACACATACATATTGGTTCTAGATTTTAGTGTTTATCTTTCTCATGTTTTATTTGAAACTGAATGCAGAGTTTTGCATTCTTCTTTATAATAGGGCCATAATAACATAACAATAATGTATCAGGCCTTATTTCAATACAACAGTAATGCATGCATGCATGCTCAGTCACTCAGTCATGTCTGACTTTTTGTGACCCCATGGACTGTAGCCTGCCAGACTCCTCTGTCCATGGGATTTCCCAGAAAAGAATACTGGAGTGGGTTGCCATTTCCTTCTCCAGGGGATCTTCCTGACCCAGGGATCAAGCCAGTGTCTCCTACGTCTCCTGTATTGGCAAGTAGATTCTTTACTATTGAACCACCTAGAAATCCCACAAAAGCAATGTTTTCCTACAAATGGCTGCTGAGATGGACTCTGAAGAAGTGGAAAGTCAAGCATGTGCAAGAACAAGGGAATCTGGGACACCTCAGACTGTGGGGGCACCTGGAAACAGTTTGTGTTTTTGACAAGAAACACTGGAGAGTCAGACCCCTGGGAAGTGACTGAGGAAACTCTTGTTATGAAAGAGAAACATGTTCCCCACCAAGCAGAGGTCATGGGGAAGGAAGGTCTGTGTAATCAGGAAGGATGTGACCAATAAACAGGACCCAGCAGCCAAGAGGAAGCAAGCAGAGAGGGTGGACAGAGGGGAGGGAGCTGGCTTCCATCTCCATGTCTGAGTCTCCAGGACTGGCAAGTCCAGGGGCCCCGGGAAGAGTGGGGCTGGGAGGGACCAGGGGTCTCTGGCACCCCTCCCCCATCTAGCAGATGAGGAAACTGACTCAGCAGCAGTGAGTGCCCTCTTCAGGGGGATGGGGCAGTTTTGTACAAAACGAGGGTGGATGGGGCAGAATCCCAGCCTGGAGGGTGCTGCTGCTACACTTATAATAAGCAGCATGGGGCTGTGGACAGACAGCCGGCCTGGGAAGGAGGACACCTGGGTCCTGTCTCTGACTCTGCCACCCACAGGGTGACTCTGGACACGTCCTGCCACTCCCTGGGGTCCAGCTGCACCACTTCTATGACGAGAAGTTTCGACTAAGCAGAGGACCTTTCTACTCTCTTTTGAGCTCCACAGTGAAGGGACTTGACCTGCCTTGGAATTGTGACAAATGATCCTCAACTCCCCGACAGAAGAGATGGAGCAGCCACCCTCCTGAACCACAAGACTTGGACAGTGAGTCCCTCAGGTGAGCCCACCTGGACAACAGATCTTTCACTAAAGCACAGAGGCATCTCCATCCTCCTGGGAAGTGAGGTCACAGAGTTATGTTCAATTTAATTCATGAAAATAGAGAATATGAATTTCTTTCACTTATGCAAATATTTATAAATGCACACTTGCTCATATCCATGAAAAAATGAGTGAAAATCAATTAAGAAAGAAATGAAAAATTTTATTCAAGCCAATATAAGAATTATAACCAGCAAGACATTCTTTCAGGAAGCTGTGAGAACTGTTCCAAAGAGGTAAATGGGGGCCACTATGTATGTGATTCAGGGAAGGGGTACATGCAACCAAGCACACTTCTTGACAAAGTTATTGATCTTCAAAAAGACCAGAAGCCATAGTTAATGGTTTTAGTGCTTTTATAGTATGGCAAGATGTAAGAAATTGGGTTTGTAAATATTTCTACTGGAAATGTCTAAGTATCTGAGGGCTGGTTCTGCCAGTTTTCCCAGAGTACAACTTGCCTTATCATGGTCTTTGCCATGAATTCCTTCCAGGGTGGATTCTAGATCAATGATGGCAGTATGCTAATGACTTGATTTTTGTAGAACTGGGTGGTTTGTTCTATTTGATTGTGGTATTACACAATCCTATGGCTATTCCCCTCTAAATTTCAAGCAAGGCTTGGGAGACACTTTTGACCAATTTGTCCCTGGGTCATAGGAATGCTCATTCCCAGGAGGGGAGAGGATTTTTTATACAGGCCACTCGGTGTGCTAATACTCAATTTCTGTTACCAGTAGCCAAAAGCCTCTAGGCCACCTGTCTTACTAGTCTGTCAGCTCCAGGTAATGATTCCATCCTATTCCTTCTTCCCATATCTAGAGTCACACTATTACAATCATGGATCTTACAAGCTATACATCAAGTCAATCATTTCAAGTCACCTGGTCATTAATATTTTTATTGGAGGTTCAGTCACACATTTGTTAATGCAGGAAACAATAATTTTGTAAAAAAAAAAAAAAAAAAGGCAAAGTACAGAAAACATCAGATCAGATCAGTCACTCAGTCGTGTCCGACTCTTTGCGATGCCATGAATCACAGCACACCAGGCCTCCCTGTCCATCACCAACTCCCAGAGTTCACTGAGACTCACATCC
>NW_011494727.1:405742-407703 GCF_000754665.1 Bison bison bison
CCAATCCCTCCCAGCATCAGAGTCCTTTCCAATGAGTCAACTCTTCACATGAGGTGGCCAAAGTACTGGAGTTTCAGCTTTAGCATCATTCCTTCCAAAGAAATCCCAGGGCTGATCTCCTTCAAAATGGACTGGCTGGATCTCCTTGCAGTCCAAGGGACTCTCAAGAGTCTTCTCCAACACGACAGTTCAAAAGCATCAATTCTTCAGCGCTCAGCTAGTTGGAAAGTGTTCTGCCTATGTTTTCCTCTATGAGTTTTATAGTGTCCAGTCTCACATTTAAGTCCTTGATCCATTTTGAGCTTATTTTTGTGTATGCAGTTTAAATATGATCTAATTTCATTTTTTACATTAGCTGTCCAGTTTTTCCAGCAGCATTTGTTAAAGAGACTGTCTTTCCAACAATGGGCAGTCTTGCCTCCTTTGTCATAGATTAATTGTCCATAGGGTTTCCCAGATGGTGCTAGTGGTAAAGAACCTGCCTGCCAATGCAGGAGATATAAGAGACCCAGTTCAGTCATTGGGTCTATAGGTTCATGGGTTTATATCTGTTTTTGTTCTGTTCCATTGATCTATAATTTCTATTTTTGTGTGAGTATCATACTGTTTTGATGACTGTAGTTTTATAGTATACTCTGAAGTCAAGGAGCCTGATTCTCCCAGCTCCAATTTTCTTTCTCAAGATTGCTTTGGCTATCCAGGGTCTTTTGTGTCTCCATACAGATTTTGAGATTTTTTTGTTCCAGTTCTGTAAAAATTCCATTGGTAATTTGTTAGGCATTGCATTGAATCTATAGGTTGCCTTGCCTGATATAAATCACAGCAATATCTTTTTTTGATCTGTCTCTATGAATAATGGAAATAAAAACAAAAATAAATAAATGGGACCTACTTAAACTCTAAAGCTTTTTCAGGCAAAGGAAACAATAAACAAAATGAAAAGACAACCCACAGAATGGGAGAAAATGTTTGCAAAGGACATGACCAATAAGGGATTAGTCTCCAAAATTTACAAAAAGCTTGTGACATTTAGTAGCATCAAAACAAACAATCCACTCAAAAAGTGGGCAGGAAACATAAGACATTTCTCCAAGACATACAGATAACAATAGCTACATGAAAAGATGTTCAACATTGTTATTTATTAGGGAAATGCAAATCAAAACAATCTGATATCACCTCTCACCAGCCAGAATGACTACCATCAAAAAATCCACACAAACAATAGAGGCTGGAGAGGGTGTGGAGAGAAGGGAGCCCTCCTACACTGTTGGTGGGAATGTAAATTGATACATCCACTATGGAGAATAGTATATGAAAGTTGCTCAGCCATGTCTGACTCTTTGCATCCCCAAGGACTGTAGCCTGCCAGGTGCCTCTGTCCATGAGATTCTCTTCTCTATTTTATTTTTAATTTAATTTTATTTTTAAACTTTACATAATTGTATTAGTTTTGCCAAATATCAAAATGAATCTGCCACAGGTATACATGTGTTCCCCATCCTGAACCCTCCTCCCTCCTCCCTCCCCATACCATCCCTCTGGGTCGTCCCAGTGCTCTAGCCCCAAGCATCCAGTATCGTGCATTGAACCTGGACTGGCATCTCGTTTCATACATGATATTTTACATGTTTCAATGCCATTCTCCCAAATCTTCCCACCCTCTCCCTCTCCCACAGAGTCCATAAGACTGTTCTATACATCAGTGTCTCTTTTGCTGTCTCGTACACAGGGTTATTGTTACCATCTTTCTAAATTCCATATATATGTGTTAGTATACTGTATTGGTGTTTTTCTTTCTGGCTTACTTCACTCTGTATAATAGGCTCCAGTTTCATCCACCTCATTAGAACTGATTCAAATGTATTCTTTTTAATGGCTGAGTAATACTCCATTGTGTATATGTACCACAGCTTTCTTATCCATTCATCTGCTGATGGACATCTAGGTTGCTTCCATGT
>NW_011494727.1:407803-411708 GCF_000754665.1 Bison bison bison
GTTGCTTCCATGTCCTGGCTATTATAAACAGTGCTGCGATGAACATTGGGGTACACGTGTCTCTTTCCCTTCTGGTTTCCTCAGTGTGTATGCCTAGCAGTGGGATTGCTGGATCATAAGGCAGTTCTATTTCCAGTTTTTTAAGGAATCTCCACACTGTTCTCCATAGTGGCTGTACTAGTTTGCATTCCCACCAACAGTGTAAGAGGGTTCCCTTTCCTCCACACCCTCTCCAGCATTTATTATTTGTAGAATTTTGGATCGCAGCCATTCTGACTGGTGTGAAATGGTACCTCATAGTGGTTTTGATTTGCATTTCTTTGATAATGAGTGATGTTGAGCATCTTTTCATGTGTTTGTTAACCATCTGTATGTCTTCTTTGGAGAAATGTCTATTTAGTTCTTTGGCCCATTTTTTGATTGGGTCGTTTATTTTTCTGGAGTTGAGCTGTAGGAGTTGCTTGTATATTTTTGAGATTAGTTGTTTGTCAGTTGCTTCATTTGCTATTATTTTCTCCCATTCTGAAGGCTGTCTTTTCACCTTGCTAATAGTTTCCTTTGATGTGCAGAAGCAATCAAAGAGGACACTAATAGATGGAGAAATATACCATGTTCATGGATTGGAAGAATCAATATAGTGAAAATGAGTATACTACCCAAAGCAATTTATAGATTCAATGCAATCCCTATCAAGCTACCAACAGTATTCTTCACAGAGCTAGAACAAATAATTTCACAATTTGTATGGAAATACAAAAAACCTCGAATAGCCAAAGTGATCTTGAGAAAGAAGAATGGAACTGGAGGAATCAACCTACCTGACTCCAGGCTCTACTACAAAGCCACAGTTATCAAGACAGTATGGTACTGGCACAAAGACAGAAATATAGATCAATGGAACAAAATAGAAAGCCCAGAGATAAATCCATGCACATATGGACACCTTATCTTTGACAAAGGAGGAAAGAATATACAATGGATTAAAGACAATCTCTTTAACAAGTGGTGCTGGGAAATCTGGTCAAGCACTTGTAAAAGAATGAAACTAGAACACTTTCTAACACCATACACAAAAATAAACTCAAAGTGGATTAAAGATCTCAACATAAGACCAGAAACTATAAAACTCCTAGAGGAGAACATAGGCAAAACACTCTCTGACATACATCACAGCAGGATCCTCCATGAGATTCTCTAGGCAAGAATTCTGGAGTGGGTAACCATTCCCTTTTCCAGAGGATCTTCTCAACCCAGGGATCGAACCCAGGTCTCCTGCATTTCAGGTGGATTCTTTACTGTTTGAACCATCAGGGAAACCCAGAGAACAGTATGGAGGGTCCTTAAAAAACTAAAAATAGAACTACCATATGACCCTCCAATCACACTCATGGGCATATATCTGGAGAAAAACATTATCTGGAAAAATACATGCACCCCAATGTTCATTGCAGCGCTGTTTGCAATAGCCAAGACATGGAAGCAGCCTAAATGTTCATCAGTGGAGGAAAGGATAAAGAGGGGTCCATTCCCTAGCTACCCACCCCCACACTTCCAACCCCCACCCCCAATACCACCAACTAAGACACCACCAGCATGTACAGACACGCTTTTGCAATGAGGCCCCTCCAGAGGCTCAGGGTGTGAACAGCTACACAGAAGGCTGTGTGCTGTGGAGTCAGCACCTTAGGAAGTGGGAAGGGGAAGTGGGCAGAGAAGGAAGGAGTCTCAGGTCCTGATGGATCAGAGGAAGGAAAATGGGGAGAGGTGGTCAGGACACAGGAGACAAGAAAACCAAGGATGACCCGATAAAGGACAAAAAGCAGAAAATGCAGGAAACATGGGAGCACCAAGAGAAAAAGGCAAAACAGGGTGTGGGGAAACACAAAACCCAGAAGGAGACAGAGCAGAAGGAGGGAAGGAAGCATAAAGAGAGTGAGATGAATGGGGAAGGATGTGAGGAGGGAGAGAGGGAGCCAGGCAGAGTGAAGATATGGGATAGGACTGGACAGAATCGGGAGCACTGGAGACATCCTCAGTCCCTATGGAAACCTGGTGGGCCCAGTACCCCAGGTCAACCGTGTACATCAGCAGGTTGATGGCTGTCAGGATGGCCACAGCCAGTAGGCGATCCTACAGGCACATGTCGTAGGCGAGCTCATCACTGCAGCTCACAACACTGGACCGCTGGGACTGCCCCCCAAACTCCTCATTGAACTGGTAGAGAGGCCAGAGGATCACAGTGCTGATGTAGAGGAGGATGGAGAACAAGGTGAGCACAAGCTGGAAAATGGGGTACGGGATGTGCAGCCTATATTCCCGTTCACTCAGTTTCAACAGGAGGACCACAGCTCCCAGGATGAAGCAGATGGAGTACACGGCCACACACCACACCAGGGCCATGTGTTGCACAACAGGGTGCAGGTCCAGGGAGGGGCTACTGATGAAGGCAAAGATGACACCAGCCACAAAGGTCTCCAGCACCTTCAGCAGGCCTGTCACAGTGTGCACGTAGCAGATGATACCATCGAGGTCATACCAGTTCCACGTGAAGGCCACACCCAAGGCATAAACACAGATGCGACACGGGAGAAGGCAGTGGTGGCGATGGCCTGGTCCCGGTAAGGACCATAAGGCAGGAACTGGACATATGCAACGGAGTAGACGATGGAGGCCGAGAGGCAGACGAGGGTAGCGTAGCAGGCATGGCTAACGGGGAAGTTGTACCGGTAGAAAGGAAACCAGGACGGGAGATCACAGAACTCAGCAGTGGAGAAGATGAGGGTCACAGCGAAATAGATGCACCAGATGGACATGGACCAGTCACCTCTGACTCCTCTCCAAATGCCCGTGTCGGCCAGCAGGGAGAAGGCCATGCAGGAGGAGCAGAGCTGCGGCAGATGGAGGAGGCAGTACACCTTGCCCGATTCATCCTTTTCTGGGGATGTCGCCCTGGTGGGCATGGTGTTGTGAAATCAGGCAGGTCACAGTCACCAGTGTGGCAGTTGTCTTCATTGATGACCCATCATTGAAAGATCCAACTCTGGAGGAGGATTAAGTCAGATGCCTAGAGAAGGCGCAGGGCCCTGTGATGGCTGAGGTTCAGGATCTGTGGAGTTGGAACCAATGGCTCAGACACGTGGGTAACAGCACAGCCACTCCAGAATGGTTCTCCCCATCCATCAGCCTTGGCCTTGTCAGGAGACTTGTCTTATCCCAAACCTCACAGCTGGGTCGGGTCTGGGCACAATCCATCAACATTTTGGACCTCTCTGAACTGTGTGGCATTATCTACAGAAACACAGGGTAGGATGGTCCTTATCTACAAAGCCATCCCTTGAAGTCTCTCAACATTGAAAACAAATTTTTAAAAAATTATTTGGTAGTAAAATTATACCTGAACAGATATTAGAGAATTTATCATCTGTATTTATTTCCCCTAGTGTGAATGTTCAAAGGCTTCAGTTTCAGAAACACTCATGTGTATGATTACAAGGTGCTCTCAGACCCCAGTGGGGTGTGATGTCATGTAGAGTAGATACACCATGTCATTTGTCTGGAGCTGAAAAATCTTGAATTCTGGAGCTTATCTAATCCCAAGCATTTAAAAAAAAAAAATGGACTGCGGATTGCACTGCTAACCCCATTTATTGATGAGAAAACTAAGACTTGGGGACTTAAATGTCTTCCCTAAGGTCGAAACCCTAAGAAAAGAGAACCCCAGATAAAAATCCCAAAGCTGTGGGTGTGAGCACTTTGCTCTACAGCCCAGCATGTCAGCAGGCCGGCAGGTGGGAGCCCAGGACCAAATCGTGGCGCTCTGGGACCCAGGACACACCTTCAGGATCATGGCCTTCTTCCACAGCAACCTAAAGACACACGTCCCGGCCCCTCCTCCCAGCAGCATC
>NW_011494727.1:411808-430430 GCF_000754665.1 Bison bison bison
GACACAGCCCCACCCAGAGGAGGGCAACTCCAGGGGTGAACAGGGAGGAGCCACGGGGTGATAGCAAGGCCGTGGGGACAAGATGACACAGAAAGTAGGAACTATTTGAATCCCTGCTCTCAGTTTTGCCTTCACATGTGACTTTTCCCCACTGGGGCAGGGAAACCCCAACCCAGCATGATTCAAGGTGGAGCCTCATGGAGGAACCACAGAATAAATTAACATAATGTTGCGCTCTTAAGTTCCAAAGCTGCCAGCCAGGTGTGAGTCCGGAAAGATCTAGAAGTACTCTTACCTGAGCAGGGATTTTCCTGGCCTGGGAGACGGGTGAGCAGCTTCCAAGCTGGGAAGAAGAGATTGGAAATGAAAAAAGATGCTGTGTCTGATGCTGATGGGGAGGCTTTGGATCCATTTAATGGCACAGAGGGAAGCACTGGAGAAGGAGAGGCATGGGGTTTCTAGCTGTGTGACCCTGGATAAGGCCTGTGCCCTCTCTGGGCCTCAGTTCCCCCACCTGGAAAGCAGGAGGTTTGTCTGAGCCTCCCCAGCAGACCCTCCTCCACTCTAATCTGTGAGCCTGGACATGGTGCCTCTATCAGAACACAGCCTGGATGTGGCTGAGCCCTGCCTGCCCAGCAGCCAGGTGTGTGGACTGGAAGATGGTGAGCCAGGAAGGTCAAGGTCAGGACAAAAGAAGGAAGGAGGAGGTGAGATGGAAACTCAGAGTTACAAGGAGGCTGTGGGGTGTGGAGGAAACTGGTAAGTTACCTTACAGAGTCTCAGTTTTCTCATGTGTGCAATGGGCTTAATACCTACTATATGTCAATTTAATGAATGAAGCTGTATGAATGGCTTATAGAGGACCTGGCACCTGAACACACTGGAACCATAGCTGGCATGCCAGCTACCTGTTCCCCTTCCCCTACCCACCAAAGGGAACCCATATGGCCCCAGCCCCACTCTGGGCATAAGCACATGCAAGCTTGATTTGTTCCAGATCATGGCTGGCAAACCTGTGTGTCCTGGAAGTGGCCCAGGGATTTGTTTGGTTTTCCTTCACAGTGTTTTCAGGAAAAGATAGTGTAGAAGCAGTTATATCTTCCTGAAATGTTTGGTAGATGCACGGTTTTTTCATTGCATATGAAAATCCAGTTTTCCAGATCCTTTACAAGTCTCATAAAATTAGCTGCTATGCCCTTTATACTGACTTTCACTCTCATCTTTGCTTAGTATTTTCTATATTTTCTTCTTCTCATGTATAATTGACACAAAGCAGAACTACTTTAAAAGAACTAAATTAAAAGATGTTTTATTTTCTTGGGCTCCAAAATCACTGCACATGGTGACTGCAGCCATGAAATTAAAAGACGTTTGCTCCTTGGAAGAAAAGCTATGACAAATCTAGACAGTGTATTAAAAAGCAGAGACATTATTTTGCCAACAAATGTCCATGTAGTCAGAGCTGTGGTTTTTCCATGGAAGGACTGATGCTGAAGTACTGAAACTCCAGTACTTTGGCCACCTGATGTGAAGAACTGATTCATCGGAAAAGACCCTGATGCTGGGAAAGATTGAAGGCAGGAGGAGAAGGGGATGACAGATGATGAGATGGTTGGATGGCATCACTGACTCGATGGACATGATTTGAGCAAGCTCTGGGAGTTGGTGATGGGCAGGGAAGCCTGGCGTGCTGCAGTCCATGGGGTCGCAAAGAGTCGGACACGACTGAGCCACTGAACTGACAGTTTTTCCCGTAGTCAGGTAGGGATGTGAAAGTTGGGCCGTAATGCAGGCTGAATGCTGAAGAATTGATGCTTTTGAACTGTGGTGTTGGAGAAGACTCTTGAGAGTTCCTTGGACTGCAAGGAGATTAAACCAGTCAATCCTAAAGGAAATCAATTCTGAATATTCATTGGAAGGACTGATGCTGAAGCTGAAGCTCCAATACTTTGGCCACCTGATGCAAAGAGTTGTCTCATTAGAAAAGACCCTGATGCTGGGAAAGATGGAAGGCAGGAGGAGAAGGGGAAGACTCACCAACTCAATGGATAGGAGTTTGAGAAAGCTCCAGGAGATAGTGAAGGACAGGGAAGCCTGGCATGCTGCAGTCCATGGGGTCACAAAGAGTTGGACACGACTGAGCGATGGAACAACAACAAATGATGACCTCACATGTCCCAGTTTTCCCTCTTGGACATGGCCAGGCTGCCTGCCTGCTCACAGGAGCGTCCATGCCTCCATCCAGGGAGCATCCATGTCCTCAACGTCATTAGAGCCTTCAACACCTTTCACATGCTCTGACGTCATATGTAGACATGTGTGTACAGACATGCACACATATTTGTAGAGCATATCTGTATCTTTTTTCTTCCCTGTTTTTTAAACATGAGACCATGTCATGCACACAGCATCTTGCTTTTCTACCAACCCCAAAAGGTGCAGCTGGTCCTGTCCAGGGGCCTTAGTCCTCTCCATCCCCTTTACTTATTTCTTTCCCTCCTGGCTCCTGTGCATATTTGGACTGACCCCCCTTCTCTAGATCAGTGGATCCTCCCCTGTGAGTCTCAGACACTGGGGGACACAGGACATGGCAAGGGATCCTGGGTTCGATGTGATCATCCTGCTCTAGAGTAGGAGGTAGGCAAGCATTTCTGGAAATTTTTTAAAAAATATGACAAAAATTGTGTTATTCATCTCTAGTATCTAGAAAATAGACAGAAATTCTACAACTTAATAATAGACAACACAATTTAAAATCGAACAAACTTCTTAAGATGTTTTACTTTGTCTTACTAATTTACAGAAGAGTCCAAAATGCAGTACTTGGGCGCAATCTCAAAAACAACAGAATGATCTTGGTTTATTTCTGAGGCAAGCCATTCAACATCACAGTAATCCAAGACTATGTCCCAGGGCTTGATACTGAAGAAATTGAAGTTGACCAGTTCCATGAAGACATACAACACCTTCTAGAACTAACACCAAAAGAAGATGCTCTTTTCATCATAGGGGATTGGAATGTAAAACTAGGAAGTCAAGAGACACCCAGGACAAGAGGCCAAGGCATTTTGGCCCTGGAGTACAAAATGAAGCAGGGCAAAGGCTAACAGTTTTGTCAAGAAAACACACTGGTCATAGCAAACACCATTTTCCAACAACACAAGAGATGACTCTACATATGGACATCACCAAATGGTCAATACTGAAATCAGATCGATTATGTTCTTTGCAGCTAAAGACAGAGAAGCTCTATGCAAATAAGACCTGGAGCTGACTGGGACTCAAATCATCAGCTCCTTATTGGAAAATTCAGGCTTAGATTGAAGAAAAGTAGGGAAAACCATGAGGCCATACAGGTATGAACTAAATAAAATCCCTTATGATTATACAGTGGAGGTGATGAATGGATTCAAAGGATTAGACCTGATAGAGAGAGTGCCTGAAGAACTATGGATGGAAGTTCGTAACACTGTACAGGAGGCAGTGACCAAAATCATCCCAAAGGAAAAGAAATGCAAGAAGGCAAAGTGGTTGTCTGAGGAAACTTTACAAATAGCTGAGGAAAGAAGAGAAGCAAAGGGCAAAGGAGAAAGGAAAAGATACACCAAACTGAATGCAGAGTTCCAGGGAATAACAAGGAGAAATAAAAAGGTCTTCTTAAAGCACAATGCGAAGAAACAGAGGAAAACAATGGAATGCAAAGGCTAGAGATTTCTTTTAAGAAAATTGGAGAGATCAAGGGAGCATTTCATGCAAGGATAGGCACAATAAAGGACATAAATGGTAAGACTTAACATAAGCCAAAGAGATTAAGAAGAGGTGGCAAGAATACACAGAAGAACTATACGAAGAAAGGTCTTAATGACACAGATAGACACGATGGTGCGGTCACTCACCTAGAGCTGGACATGCTGGATCATGAAGTCAAGTGGGCCTTAAGAAGCATTACTATGAACAAAGTTAGTGACGAGATCAGGCTGGGTTATAAGGTAGAGAGCTGAACTGAAATCCTAAAGTGGTCTCTCCACTCTGATGCTCTGATGCTATGGTTTGAGAAGGAGACAATCTGGGGAAATTAAATGCTGAGAGAGGCTACAAGGTTTTTCTGAATGAGCTTCTCCTGATGCCAAGGGAAGTCACTATTCCAGATGGAAAACACAGAGAGATTCTCAGATTCACACTCCCTCACTTACTTGGTTTGGTTCAGCAATGTTAGGAGACTCTACTTCTTCAGAAGGTATGAGAGAGCCCCTTGGAAACTCTTAACCTTTCTGACACAAAAGTCTCTTTGAGAATATGACTATCCCAGAAATATGCATGCACATACCCTGGAAATGTTGCACTCACTATCAGGGCTCTATAGACCTCCTAACCCATCCCAGGACATCAGTGGATCCACAAAGCTCAGGGCAGAAATTGGCCTTGGAGGAGTAAGTCAGGTGATTCCTACACCACCTTTCCCTCACGTGTGGGTGAGCAGTGTCCCAGCCTCATATGCAGGGCTCCCCTTGTGGATCTCCCAAATGCCAGTGATCCCCAGATAAACAAGAGAGTCCTCTGGAGCATCGGTCCCTAAACTTTTTGGCACCAGTGACCTGTTATGTGGAAGATGATTTTTCACATACAGGAGGGAAGGCGGCGGTTTGGGGATGACTGAAGCACATTGCATTTACTGTGCACTTTATTTCTATAATTATTGCACTGTGATACATAATGAAATAATTATACAACTCACTATAATGCAGAAGCAGTGGGAGCCCTGAGCTTGTTTTCTTACAAATAGACAGTGCCACTGGGAGTGACGGAAGACAATGACAGCCACTCTCCAGTGTTAGCATCACTACCTCAGCTCCACTTCAGATAATCAGGCATTAGATTCTCATAAAGAGCACACAGTCTGGATCCTGTCAGATGCAGGGGGTCTGAGCAATGTTTATGGGAGAGAAAGATAGAGAGACGTGGTGGGGAGGGGGATGCAGTGCAGAATCTGGCAGGGACAGGCATTCCCTGTCCCTGGACAGCCTTGGGCACCACATTGAGTATTTCGGACTCAATGGGAAAGTATGGATGAGATGTAACCAGGGGACTAACATTTACTCACAGAGAAGCCTCTGGGATTGCCCCCCAGAAAGGAAAGATGCAGTATGCAACGAGGGGCATTCCAAGAAGAGAGGGAGGGATCTTGAGCTCAAAGTCATTGGATGAGTAGGCCCCTCAGAGCCCCAGGCGGGGGCAAGTGTGTGCTGGTGGCTGGGAGCTCATTTGGATGGAAGGGCCCAGGGAGTTATAGCCACATGTAGGCCCTTCCAGTTCAGTGGATGTTTATGAATCATCTGCTCTGGATCAGAGGCTGAGGATCCAGGTAAACAAGGTCTGATTCATCCTTGAGAAACTCTTGGTTGAAATGGAGGAGGCCCATGACCTGACCATTAGCACATCTGTCGGGAGTGTCCACAGAGGGGAGGCCAGGCGTCCTGAGCAGGGATGGAGGGCGGGGGCAGACAGGACACCAGATCTGAGTGGAGGATGCGGGTGTGTCTTAGTGAAGAAGGCAGGAGAGGGGGGCCTGGGGAGACGAGAGTCCAAGCCCCAGTCTGAGGAGCTGGGGGGCTTGTCTTGGAAGCCAGAATGTGCAGGAGGCAGGGGATGGACCTGAGTTTGTGTATCTCCCAAATACCAGAGGTCCCTATGCAGGGCTTGTGGCACCAGGGACCCAGGACAAAGTATCAGCTCCTGGATTCACTGAAGAGCCCTGTTCTCAACATGCTGAGCAAGGAGCACTCTAGAAACATCTGTGTCCACGTTCCCCGGGCCCTGGGCTCCTGTAAGAACTGCTCCAGCCCCTCTGGGTCTGAGCCAAGTCTGCAGTGCCCCACCCCCACCCAGCAGACAGGAGCCCCTGGAGGACATACCTGGCCTTAGGACCTGGATTCCTTGCCTGGGCCTGCCTGGGCCCCAGGCTCATGGGTGAAGCCTGGCCTGCTCCAGACACCTGCCGAGTCCAGGGTCTCAGGGGCCTGGGAGACTCACCCCTGACCCACTTCAGCCCTGGACTCAGGAAGTGAGCAGGGAAGGCCCGGGTCACATGGTGCCTGGATTCAGCCCCCTGTCCCCTCTCAGTCCGTGTCTACAGGACAACTCGGTGGAAGACGCCAGAGCAGCCATGGAGCTCTACCGCATCTCCAGGAGAATTCGATAGCAGCGAGGGCTGCCTGCCTGGTGGAGTGCAGCACCTCCCCAAGGACTTGAGGCCTTTGTCTTTTCAGGACAGCAACTCTCTTGCTTTTGAAAAGTGCATTTTTAGCATTAAAATGGCTCCATATGCTCTCAACTTCCCTTGTAGCTCAGTTGGTAAAGAATTTGCCTGCAATGCAGGAGACCTGGGTTTGATTCCTGGGTCAGGAAGATCCTCTGGAGAAGGAAATGGCAACCCACTCTAGTATTCTTGCCCGGAGAATCCCATGGACAGAGGAGCCTGGCAGGCCCCAGTCCATGGGGTTGCAAGAGTAGAACACGACTTAGCAACTAAACCACCACCACATATGCTGTCTACTCCTCCAGATCCTCCTCTTGTCTTTTTATTTCTTCTCTCTGAGCTGGGTGTCAGTGGACACTGCCCAGCACTGAGAGGGCAATGAACAATTGAGCTGGATGGGGATGAGTGTCAATTTCCTTAACATCTTGAATCCTGTGGGTCCAGGAGTAGTCCTGGTGACTTAATTAATACCCCTGGCTCCCCCTCCCTTTTCTAGCTGTGTCTATGCCCAGGAGGGAGGCATTATTTCCTGGGGGCGACACCCAGCTCAGAGGTTGATTCGGCCCATCTTGATATTGGGGAGCTCTCAGGTACTTTCAGGCAAAGGTGCAGAAGGAGTGATGGGTGTCCCCAGGTGACCTTCAGCACCTCATTCCTCTCGTTTGTAAAATGGGGAAAAAAGGTGGTGGACTCTGGAGTCTGAGATAACCAGTTTGGAATCCTGCCATTTAGTAGCTGTGTAACCTAGGCTGAGTTACTCAACCTCTCTGTGCCTCAATTTCTCCATTTGTGAAGCAAGAGAATCTAACAACTCATAGGGTTCTTGTGAGATGATGATCCATACAGAGCCCACAGCACCATGCCTGTCATAGCTCGAGCAGCCACCAAGTGACAATAACCCATGACTATTCTGTAGACCACAGGCCAGTCTAGGAGAGCCACTGCCCTCTGCTACAAGGTCAAGAATCACTGAGGTGGGGGAGTAGGGGTGTGGCAGGCCCTGGTTAGTATTTTGACCTCCAGAGGTGATTCCGACGCATAAGACATTCAAATCCCATAAGGTGTCTTCTCAGCATCCCCTGGTATGTGAGCAAAGCGTTCTCTCACTGCACCAGGTTGGCATCACCTGGGGGCTGCTGGGCCCTGTAAGAGTTTCTGATTCAGCAGGTCTTGGTGGGAGAACCTAGGAATCTGCATTCCCCAACATTTCCTGTTGATGCCTTGCTGCTGGTCCAGGGACCACACTTTGAGAAGCACTGCCTACATCAGGCCATTGAGATGTGCAGCCACGGATGAGCCATTGGCCTAAGGGCTGAGCACCACCAGGGGGCTCTTCTCACTGGTCCAGCCTCACCCCGCCATCTACCTTGGCTGCCTATTCATGCAGAGAGAGGACACAGCCCTGCAGGACGAGTCCTAAACAGCCCGCTACAGGGCTGAAGTTAAGAACTCAAGGGATTGAAATCTAGTCCCATCTGACAGCAATGCCAGTGCTTCTCAGATAGTTTTACACTGATGGTGGTTCCCATTCCCACCACTGACACCCAGGAGCCAGGTGTGAGAGGGCGGGCAGATTGAATTCTCAGGGTTCTCTCCTGCCCTGTCTCCCAGGGTCAGGGTCCTGACCTCCTCAGTTATGATTTTTATGAACCTTGGAAACTGCTGGGTGGGGCTGCCTGTCTGGCTGTGAGTGGCCACCAGGTAGAGCCCTTGGACCATCTCTCTCTAAGACTGACTTGCATGTGGGATCAGCCTGAGAGTCATTCTGACAGGAGATGTGAGGGACTGGGTCTTTCATATGAATAGGGGGAAGCTCCAGGACCCTCTAGATGCCCTCACTCACCTGTGAGCTGAAGCTCAGGGCAGCCAGAGCAGTGGTGAAGCCTGGCCTGGAAGGTGACCCCAGGCTCTCTGACTCCCAGCCCAAGTTTCTTCCAAAGGATCAGGCTTCCTTGAAAGGAGAGAAGCCAGGATTCCCATCCCCTGAGATTTGGGGCTGGGACAGAGGAAGAAGGGTACAGACTCTGCCCTGCCAGTCAGTCTCAGCTCTACCCGCCATGGGGCCCTCAGCGGAGGCTGGAATTATTCTGCCTGATGGACCCCCACGCAGGACCCACCATCTGGAGGAAGAGCTCAGGCTGCAGGGGAGCTGGTAGGGCCTAGTGGTTCGGTCTAACTGCACCGGGACTCACTGGAGTCTATGGAACGAGGGGTGGATTTGCAATAAGAATCCTGTCTATGTGAGTTCGCATCTGTCCTCTAAGGGAAGGAAAGGCTGGAAGACAGCAACCAGGCTGAGGCTCTCCTGCTGTTTGGAAGCCACAGGAGCCTGGCCTGAGGTGCAGCTGCAGGAAGGGCAGGACCTGGCTGGCAGAGGCTGGAGGCCAGGCCCGCTCAGTGGTTCCCGGGCTGGGAGGTCCTGGGCTCTAGCCCCGCTGACATTCTGATTCCTGACGTGTAGACAAGGGATAATAATAACCCTTCCAGGTTAGTGTGAGGGTCAAAGACAATGATGTGAGGGGCTGGGCACAGAGCGGGGCCTGGTGAAAGGTGGCCTTGATGAAAGACTCACCTGTGATACATCCATCCAAATAGGGCCATAATAATCTACCCATGACATGTCAGTCATGTTTCAATACAAAGTTATGACTTTCTACGAATGGACAGGTACTTGTGCTGCCCTATTTGCTTTAAGATACAGAAAATGGTGTGTTTATGTGCCCGTATTTGATCAAGTCTGGTTTACATTAGAACAAAGCTTAAACTGAGTTTGGGGTGGGTGGAGGAGAAAGCTGGGGTATCACGGTTCTATGGGAGGGGGGCAGAGAATAAAAGATGATGGAAGGATCTTGGACTGTGTTGGCCTCTGACAGGTTCAAGGAATAGAGTATTCCAGTAGTGCTTCCTTCTGCCCAAAGCAACAGAAAGAACAAGCTCTTTTTGTTGTAAGGGATTTGCTTAAAGAGTGGTCCTAGACTAGTAACAAGAGTGTAACTGGGGGCAGGGGTCTGGGCTGGTGGGAGCTGGCCCCAGCTCAGCATGGACGTGGACCGCTGAGGTCACCTGGTGGCCTGAGGGATGGCATGCTGCGGGCAGCAGTGGGCAGCCAGGAGCCTGAGGGGCAGACAGGCTGCCGCTGGGACCAGGGGAGTGATTTCCCTTGGCAGCCGTGCTAACAGCGTGTCATTGGCCTTAAGGCTTGTTAGGGTCAATGTAGGGAGGGGAGGAGCCCTGAGGGACCCCACCCCATGAGCAGCCTGGTTGTCCAGATGAATTGCTTTGGAGAGCTTTGTGACCTGAGGAAGCTTACTCTCTCTGCAGACAAAACACTGGGGGGATTTACGGAAACACGCTGGTTGGAGTGGAGGTGAGAGCATGGGCTTGAATTGACCTCCCCACCCCACCTCCCCACCCTTGGTTAGATGCAGACCCTGAAAAGATCAACTGCGATGAATCCTCACCCTCTGAGCCTGGCTCCAGAAAAGACCTCAGATTACAGCTCATAGGTTCTGTCAGCTGAGAAAGGGGCCCTGAGGACTTGTGCTGCAGCGGGGCTGCTGTGGACACAACAGTTACAAGAGGTCACACGTGTCATGCTCACTGCATATCAAGCTCTGCTCTGATTCATTTGTTCCTCCCAGAAGCCCCTGAACTATGTCCTCACTGTCCCCATTTTCACAGGCACAGAAAGGTCAACTGGCCAAGATCACACAGGTTTAAGTGGCAGAGCTGGGATTTGAACCCAGTCATGGGGGTTTAGGATCTTAAATTCTGCTTGGCATTCATTCACCTTGCAATTTATACCCAGAGGAAAAGAGTAACCAATATTTTTTTCATATTAACCATCTGATTTGGTGACTTGTTATATTTATTCATTTTATCTTCAGTTCAGTTCAGTTCAGTTTAGTCACTCAGTCATGTCTGACTCTTTGCGACCCCATGAATTGCAGCACTCCAGGCCTCCCTGTCCATCACCAACTCCCAGAGTTCACTCAAACTCATGTCCATCGAGTCAGTGATGCCATCCAGCCATCTCATCCTCTGTCATCCCCTTCTCCTCCTGCCCCCAATACCTCCCAGCATCAGAGTCTTTTCCAATGAGTCAACTCTTCGCATGAGTTGGCCAAAGTACTGGAGTTTCAGCTTTAGCATCACTCCTTCCAAAGAACACCCAGGACCGATCTCCTTTAGAATGGACTGGTTGGATCTCCTTGCAGTCCAAAGGACTCTCAAGAGTCTTCTCCAACACCACAGTTCAAAAGCAACAATTCTTCGGTGCTCAGCTTTCTTCACAGTCCAACTCTCACATCCATACATGACTACTGGAAAAACCATAGCCTTGACTAAACTGACCTTTGTTGACAAAGTAATGTCTTTGCTTTTCAATATGCTGTCTAGGTTGGTAATAACTTTCCTTCCAAGGAGTAAGCGTCTTTTAATTTCATGTCTGCAATCACCATCTGCAGTGATTTTGGAGCCCCAAAAAATAGTCTGCCACTGTTTCCACTGTTTCCCCATCTATTTCCCGTGAAGTGATGGGACCAGATACCATGATCTTCCTTTTCTGAATGTTGAGCTTTAAGCCAACTTTTTCACTCTCCTCTTTTTCAGGGAGATTATTATTGTCATCCCCATTTTATAGATGATGAAACTAAGGCTCAGAGAGTACATTATGTAATTTAAACAAAGTCACAGTTACTCCCTGGCAGAGCCTGGATTTGAATACAGGTCTGTCTCCCTGCAAAGCTCAGCAGGTAGTAGAACCTCAGGAAATGTGGAGCCTCTTCCCACTTTTCTCAGGTCCAGGAATCATCTCCTGGCTCTTGTGTGTCCTGCTCTGGCTGGACCCACCAGAGGTTCTGCAACAACCAGACCACTTTCTGTTGGAAAGCCAGCCAGAAAATGTCAGAGAAAGTGTGGAGACTCTAGGCAGGGGCTAATGGAACATAACTATCCTCTTTCCACCCACCAACCTCTCTACGGGGAGGTGTTTCTTCTCCTTTGAGAGGAGACAGCCACACAGACAAGGGCCACATGCATTGGCAGCCAGTACTGCCACCCCCAACCAGGGTGGACAGCCAATGCCTGAGACTGCAGGAGAGAGGGGTCCTTCTTCTCTCCACTCACAGGAGAATTGAGAAACGCTGACTCTGTGATTTTTCCAAGAAGCTGGTCAGAGCCAGAGAATGGGAACATCTGTGCCATGGGCTCTGTTCTGGATGTGGCTCAGACCACAGTCTGAGGGAGCGTCAGCTGGAAAACTCTGCATGGAGGAGGCCAGAGGAGCAAGGGTAGGGCAGCTGTCCTGGGAAACAGGGAGCCCAGGCCAGGCAAGGAGCAAGAAAAGGGCCTGAGGCTAGGGCACCAGAGGGCTTCTCCATCAACTGTTTCTGCTAAAGGGCTGGGGGACGCCCTGGGGATCCTACAGGTGGGCTTCAGGGCCACAGCTCTCCCTCCCCAGACCTTTGGACCCAAGGCACCTCCCTCCCCTCTGCCTTTGGAGACAGGCCCATGCAGGCATCTCTCAGCTCCTCCCCCAGCCTGTCCATCAGGCTGCAGGGAACATGCAGACCGTTTGCCAACCATCCCTCTTCTGACCTTCCTTCTCCACTTGGTCTATTTTTCAAACTGAAATTTTCTTTTCTTAAAGATAATTTACTTACATGTTTCAAAATCAAAATGCTCTAAAAAGCCACATATTGAGAAACCTCCCATCCACATGTGGCTCCGTGCCCTCTCCCCTCAGCTGCCCTCTCTCATCAGTGCCAGGTAGTGGCTGCTCCATTGCACTCATGGGAGCCCTTCCTGTGCTCCATGATACAGAACAAGTACATGCAGATTTATTTTCTATTTCTCCCACTCTCTTTACATTAAAGAAGGATATAATATGTTGTTCTGTATCTTACTATTTTTACTTAGGGTATATTGGACATTTTTCTTTATCATTATTTTGAGAGCATCCTCATTTTTCCCAGTTGTATAGTATTCCCTCTTCTGTCTACACCTTGGTTCATTAACCAGCATCTTCAACATGACCATGTGAGTTGTTTCCAATCTTTCCAATCTTATTTTCAAGTGAGATCTTGAGTCGGACCTTGATTTCCACCAGGCTGCTCTGGTTAGAGAAAGTGGTGAGTGAGGAAAACACCCTATTTTCAACCCCCATCAGCTCACCAGAAACTCAGATCAGGGACAAGACTCATCTGTCATATGATGGCAGAACTAGAACTAGAAACCAGATTTCTTGGGTTCTGCTTTCCATATTCCTCATGGTTCATCCCTAAGGGAACAGACCACAATGGTGGGGCCACTGGACTGGAGGCAGGACCAATGTGACTGTGAACCCAGACGTGGACCCCAGATCTGCCCCTCTCTCTTACTCTGGGATTCCACTAAGCCATCAGGGAAGCCTGGGGAGGACTACGCATGCTTGCTTTTCTTGATGAAAAGTGAATCATTAGTCAATCTAAGAAAGAAATGGAGTTTTTTATTTGAGCTCAGCGGTAAAGAATCCACCTGCCAATGCAGGAGGTGCAGGTTCGATCCCGGAGTCAGGAAGATCCCCTAGAGAAGGAAATGGCAACCCACTCCAGTATTCTCGCCTGGAAAATCCCACGTACAGAGGAACTTGGCAGGCCACAGTTCATGGGGTCGAAAAAGTTGGATACGACTGAGTGAGTAAACAGCAACAAGGAGGAATATGACCCGAGCCACAATCTTTCTGGAAGCTATGAAACTGTTCTGAAGAGGTAAGGGAGGAGGCCAGTATGTATGTGACTTCATACACGCAACCAAGCACATAGTTTTGGTGGAATGTTTCTGCTCTTCATGAGGAAGAGATCCCTTAGTTAACGGTTTGAGTGCTTTTCTAGGTATGGGAAGATGCAAGACACTGGGATCATAAAAATTTCTCTTGAGAAACTCTTGCTATCTGAGGTCCAGCTTTATAGATCACAGTGTCTCATCCTGATGTTCGACCTAAATTCCTTCCAGGGTGGATTGTAGGACAGTGACTATGGTGGCTAACTACTTGATTCTTGTAGAACTGAACAGTGGGTGACATTTTTTATTTCACAGTCCTCTCCCTTTTTATCTTAGGGATATCTAAGGAGGTGCAGGTTGGATCCCAGAGTCAGGAAGATCCCCTAGAGAAGGAAATGGCAACCCACTCCAGTATTCTTGCCTGGAAAATCCCTTTTATGGCCATTTTGTCACAGGTCACTAGGAATGTCTATTCCTGGTCGTTCAGGTGTTATTACTCACCCAGTCCTGGTAACAGTAGCCTTAATCCTCTGGACCACCTATCTTACAAGAGTGTCAACTCCAGGAAATGGTTCCTTCCTATCGCTTCTTCCCATATCTAGAGTCACACTCTTACAATCAAGGATCTTATAGACTATACATCAGGTCAATCATTTCAAGTCAACATTAATTTTTTACCAGAGGCTCAGTCACACATTTGGCAATGCAAGAAACAACAATCTTGTAGAATAGGCAGAATACAAATAATACAGCTGTGACATTAATAAGGTCATAAGTTGTGTTAATCTTCTAAGGAGTTATATGACTGGGGCCAGAAGAAGGAAAATTCACCTGTAAGGCTGAGCAGAGAGGTTGGTTAACACATACTGCAGATGCACAATGCACTCTAGAGGGGAGGGAGGAGATTCAAATGGACAGAGAACAACTTTATCCTGAAATTTTTCATCTTGCCTTAAATATGAATTTTTTTTAGTCCTTCTTAAGATTTCCCCACAATAGGGACCACCTCCTGGGAGCCTGCCCCATTCATCCCACCTGCCACTGGGTGAAGATCACATGACTTCATCCCAGTACAGGAGTGAGGGGCAGCAGTGGGTGTCCTTCCCTTCCCCTCCCCCACAGCTCCTCTTGCCTGGCCCCTCTGGCCCTGGTGAAGCTACTATGCTGGGCTTTGAGGCTTTGTGGCTGAGAACAGGAGAGGAAGAAGGTTTGGGGTGACTTCCTCACCACAGTTATACAAACGGCTGCTGGTGCCAATGCCAGCCTGCACATGGACACGCATGCTCATACCCAGGCAACATGCTGCGCATGCACACAGACACACAACTTTTTTAAAAAAAATGTTTTTGCCTGCACTGAGTGGCAGGTGGAACCTTAGTTCCCAGACCAAGTATAGAACCCACTCCCCCTGCAGTGGAAGTCAGGAGTCTCAACCAGTGGACTACCAGGGGAGTCCCTGGCACAAACTATTAAAGAAAGACATCGAGGAGCTGGCAAGAGCCTTTTAAGAGTTATCTGATGGGATATTTGGCACTGGGGTGGGGCCCAAACTCTAGTTTTCCAGGGATGGTCCACTCCCTAAGGTCTAGCTCAGGTGAGGGCGGGAAGACAGTGGGAGGGCCCCCACCAGGGACCCCACCCAGGGTCAGGTGGGTGAGGAGGGAAATCTGGTAGGCTTCTTCTGAGCTCTAGATAAATTTGGGTTAATTAGGATCTCTTGATTAGTGAGGAGGGGAGAAGGTATTGTTTTGTTTTGTTTTCCTTTATCTTAATATTGAGGTTAAAAAAGTACATTGTGATTGTGGAGAAGGGATGAGATTTTCTCTATGATTGACAGCAGGGGGCTGATGGGAACCAGAAGCACCTGGGAATAAGATATACATACCTATACATTCATATAGACCATCTTATTCATGAGTCTCAGAGAAGCAGGAAGCAGCAGAGAAAGCCACTGATAGAATCATACTAAGCCATAGAATCATACTTCTGTGTGCACCAGTCAGGGATGCAATTCCTTTCACTCTGGCAGAAGGAATTTCCACCCTTTGAAGTAACCCCGCTGGGAAGAAGAATGAAAAGAAACTTCCCCTTTAGTGAATAAGGATATTCACTAATTTTTGCCTTCCTGATCAGGGGAAAAAAATCCAGGCTAACATCACCTTTAAGGCTGCAGGGGCACACTCTTCTCCCTGCAGAGGCAAGACCTGCAGTTTTGATCACTGGGGGAGGAGGGCCACATCACTGCCCCTCACCAACACTGTAGACAGGTGTCTGCAAGTCCCTGGGGTTCTCTGCCAGCTCCTACTTCGATGTCCAGAAAGTAATTGGGATGGAAGTCATCACAACTTCCTCTAAGAAGCCCTCTAGGCAGTGGGTATTTAGTGAACCTGCAAAAATTCTGGAGTCAGTCTCAGGTGGGGCTGAGCACCGGATGGGGCCCAGGGACCCAAAGTCGCTGCTTCAAGACTCCCACCCACTGGGAATTATTGACCTCCTTTTAACTTAAAAACAAGCCTACTCATTAGAAAAGACCCTGATGATGGGGAAGATTGAAGGCAGGAGAAGGGGGTGACAGGGGATGAGATGGTTAGATGGCATCACTGACTTAATGGACATGCATTTGAGCAAGCTCCGGGAGATGGTGAAGGACAGGGAAGCATGGTGTGCTGCAGTCCATGGGGTCGCAAAGAGTCGCACACAATTGAGAGACTGAACAACAATAATACTCTACAACCCCCTCCACTGGGAAAAACGGGGTCCAATTCCTAGCTACCCACACTCACCCCACTCCACACATCTGTACCAACTAAGACACAGCCAGGGTGACAGACAACCAGAACCTCCAGAGGCCCAGGGTGTGAACAGCTGCACAGAGGGCTGTGTGCTGTGGAGTCAGCACCTTAGGAGGTGGGTGGGCAGAGGAGGAAAGAGTCTCAGGTCCTGATGGATCCGAAGAAGGAAGACCGAGAGAGGTGGTCAGGACACAGGAGATGAGAAAACCAAGGAAGAACAGAAAAGGGCCAAAAAGCAGAAAATGTAGAAAAGATGGAACAACACAAGAAAGAGGCAAAACAGAATTATGGGCAAGCACACGAGACAGAAGGGAGACAGAGTAGAAGGAGGGAAGGGAACAGGAAAGAGCAAGATGAATGGGAAAGGATGTGAGAAGGGAGAGAGGGAGCCAGGAAGAGGACATCAGAGAACGACTGAGCTTGGTGAAGATGCCTCCACTGACAATAAGAGGGAACCCGGGGGCCTGGTGCAGAGCCTCAGAAGCTGATAAAAACAGCGGCGGGCCAAGTCCACCAGGTCCACCATGTAAATCAGCAGATTGACGGCAGTCAGGACGGCCACAGCCAGTCGCTGGTCCCAGGTGCACACGTAGGAGCTGAGCTTATCACGGCAGCTCACGTCGCTGGACCTCTGGGGCTGTCCGCCGAACTCCCTGTTGAACTGGTAGAGCGGCCAGAGGACCACAGCGGAGGCATAGAGGAGGGCGGAGAGCAGGGTCAGCCCCAAATGCACAAGGGGGACGGGGACGGGCAGCCTGTTGTCCCAGTTGTACCAGTTCAGCAGGAGGGTAACGGCTGACAGGAGGAAGCAGAGGGAATACACAGCCACGCACCACTCCAGGGCCGGCTGGTGCACGTACAGGTGGGGGCTGCTGATGAAGGCGAAGATGACACAGGCCACGAAGATCTCCAGCCTGTGAAGCAGGGCTGGCAAGGTGAGCAGGAGAACTCTCCAGACTGGGCGCAGGTCCAGACCACTTCAGTGGCATAAGCCACAGATGCAAGGCTGGAAAAGGCAGTGACCACAATGGCATGGTCACCGAAGGGGCTGTGAGGCAGCAACTGGATACAGGCAGTGGCAAAGACGATGGAGCCTGAGAGACATAAGAAGGTGGCACAGGAGGCGCTGGTGATGAGAAAGCCATCCCAGGAGAGGTGGAGGCGAGGCTGAAGCCCACACAACTCGACTATGAGGATGATGAGGGTCACGATGAAGCAGAAGCACCAGACAAACATGGACCAGTTACCTGCAGCCACCTGCAAAGTGCTCACACCAGCCACCAGGGAGAAGGCCACGCAGGTGGAGAGCAGCTGCAGCAGGCGGAGAAAGTAGCCCATGATGATGGTCAGAGAACCCAGGCCTGAGGACGATCCTGTGGAGGTCCTGATGGTTGTGCAGGCCTAGGTCATCGATACGGCAATGGTCTTTGCTGACACCCACCAGAAAAAGATCCAGCTCTGGAGTCAAGACGCCTGGAAAAGGCTCAGGGCCCTCTGAGGGCTGAGGCTCAGGATCTGCGGAGTTGGAACCAATGGCTCAGACACTCGGGTGACAGCACAGCCGCTCCAGAATGTTTCTCCCCACCCATCAGCCTTGGCCTAGTCAGGAGACTTGTCTTATCCCAAACCTTATAGCCATGTTTGGTCTGGCCTCCAACCATGAATATTTTATCTCTCTGAGCTGTGTACTTTTATCTATGGAGACAGAAGTTACACTGGTCCTTATCTGCAATCCCAACCCTTCAAGGCTATGAAAATTGAAAAAAAGAATTTTGAAAAAACTCATTTGGTAACAAGTTTTGACCTGAACAAACATGAGACAATTTATGTTCAAAAGTTCAGTTGCAGAAACACTCCTGTATCTGATTACAAGGTGCTTTCAGACCCCAGTGAGTGTGATATCTCAGAGTAGATGCACCATGTCACCTACCTGGAGCTGAAAAATTCGGAATTCTGGAGCAAACCCAAAGGTTTCAGAAATGGGATATTGGATTGTACTGCTAACCACATTTTACAGATGAGAAAACTGAAGCTGGGTGGTTAAGTATTTCCCTGAGGTTGCCCCGTAGATAGGAGTGGGAAACCCAGATGAAAATGCCAAAGCTGTAGGTTTGAGCACTTTGCTCTACAGTTCAGCAGGTCAGCCAGAGTGGGAGGCCAGGACCAAAGCTCAGGGCTCTGAGACCCAGGACATACCTTCAGGGCCATGGCCTCCTTCCACAGCAACCTGGAGACACGTGTCCTGGCCTGTCCTCCCAAGAGCCATCACTGGAAGGAGCTGCCATCTGAGAGGACACATGTGGCTCCACCCGGAGGAGGGCAGCTTCAGAGATTAACAGGGAGGAGCCATGGGGTGAGAGCAAGGCTATGGGGACAAGATGACATGGAAAATAGGAACTGTTCTGAGTCCCCTCCCCTGCATTTTGCCTTCCCATGTGACTCTTCCTCACTGGGGCAGGGAGACTCCAACCCAGCATTCCAAGGTGGAGTGTCCTGGAGGAACCACAGAATTCCAAAATTGTCATCCAGATGCTAGTCTAGAAATATCTAGAAGTAGTCCTACCTGAGTGAGGATTCTCCTGGCCTGGGAGACTGGTTAGCAGCTCCCAAGCTGGGAAGAAGGGATTGGAAATGAACAAGGATGCTGTGTCTGAGGCTGACGTGGAGTCTTTTAGGGCATCCCAGGGAGGCAGTGGGGATGGACGGATGTTTGGCCCCCTTTTAAGGGCAGGAGCTGAAAGAGGAGGCCCCTGCAGGACCCCTGGGAGGTGACAGCCCTGAGGATGCTCCCGGGACTGGGGTGGGGGCGGGG
>NW_011494727.1:430795-431963 GCF_000754665.1 Bison bison bison
AGGGCTGCAGTCCTGCTCACACAGGGCCTCCTCCAGGGTCCAGTGTGTGGGGGAGTGAGGCCCCTCCCAGCCCGCCCCCTCCTCAGGGACACCTGCCCTGTTTCCAAAGGACTATTTGCTGAGAGGTGCCGAGGGCTGAAGGGCCAGCACCGTGAGCCCCTGCCAGCTTCCTGCCATCAGGGGCCTTGTCACCTTTGCTGATAATAAACCCTGGGACAAGCTGAGGCTGGAAAGAGAAACAGAGCAAACCTGAGAACCTCCCTGGACTCCCAAAGCTCCTTGAGCCCCATTGCAGGGGAGCCCTGGAGCCTGCTGGCCTCCCAGTGGGCACTGCCGGGGTGGAGGATGGGCACTGGCATGAGGGTTGATGGGGGTATCTGTCCCCAAAGCTGTTCACAACTTACCTCAACAAAATGACCCTGAAATTTAAGGTAAGTTCAGTCGCTCAGTCATGTCCGACTCTTTGCGACCCCATGATTCGTAGCCCGCCAGGCCTCCCTGTCCATCACCAACTCCCAGAGTTCACTCAGACTCATGTCCATCGAGTCGGTGATGCCATCCAGCCATCTCATCCTCTGTCGTCCCCTTCTCCTCCTGACCCCAATCCCTTCCAGCATCAGAGTCTTTTCCAATGAGTCAACACTTTGCATGAGGTGGCCAAAGTACTGAAGTTTCAGCTTTAGCATCAGTCCTTCCAAAGAACACCCAGGACTGATCTCCTTTAGGATGGACTGATTGGATCTACTTGCAGTCCAAGGGACTCTCAAGAGTCTTCTCCAACACCACAGTTCAAAAGCATCAATTCTTTGGCTCTCAGATTTCTTCACAGTCCAACTCTCACATCCATACATGACCACCGGAAATACCATAGCATTGACTAGACGAACCTTTGTTGGCAAAGTAATGTCTCTGCTTTTGAATATGCTGTCTAGGTTGGTCATAACTTTCCTTCCAAGGAGTAAGCATCTTTTAATTTCATGGCTGCAATCACCATCTGCAGTGATTTTGGAGCCCCAAAAAATAAAGTCTGACACTGTCTGCACTGTTTCCCCATCTATTTCCCATGAAGTGATGGGACCAGATGCCATGATCTTCATTTTCTGAATGTTGAGCTTTAAGCCAACTTTTTCACTCTCCTCTTTCACTTGCATCAAGAGGCTTTTTAGTT
>NW_011494727.1:432063-432824 GCF_000754665.1 Bison bison bison
TGCCATAAGGATGGTGTCATCTGCATATCTGAGGTTATTGATAATTCTCCCAGCAATCTTGATTACAGCTTGTGCTTCCTCCAGCCCAGCGTTTCTCATGATGTACTTTGCATATAAGTTAAATAAGCAGAGTGACGATATACAGCCTTGACGTACTCCTTTTCCTATTTGGAACCAGTCTGTTGTTCCATGTCCAGTTCTAGCTGTTGCTTCCTGACCTGCATATAGGTTTCTCAAGAGGCAGGTCAAGTGGTCTGGTATTCTCATCTCTTTAGATCCACTTAATAGCACAGAGGGAGGACTTGGGCAGGAGAGGCATGGTGGTTCCTTCTGTGTGACCCTGGGTCAGGCCTGTGCCCTCTCTGGGCCTCAGTTCCCCCACCTGGAAAGCAAGAGGTTTGCCTGAGTCTCCCCAGCAGCCCCTCCTCCACTCTAATCTGTGAGCCTGAACATGGTGCCCCAGAGACATCACAGCCTGGATGTGGCTGAGCCCTGCCTGCCCAGCAGCCAGGCGTGTGGACTGGAAGACAAGGAGCCGGGAAGGTCATGGCCGGGACAAAGGAAGGAAGGAGGAGGTGCTGGAAGGACAGAGAAGGAAGAGGGAAGATGGACACCAGAGCGACAAGGATAAGACATCTCATAACTGGATGATCCTGTCCATTTACTCATCAGAGCCTCAGGTTCCCCATCTATGCACTGGGCTTATAACCTACTATGTGTCAATTAAATGAATAGAAGCACATGAAGGACTCCTCAGAGGG
>NW_011494727.1:434817-435218 GCF_000754665.1 Bison bison bison
ACAATTAAAAAAAAATCCAAAAAAAAAATCCAAAACTCCTGTCAAGGTGGGTATTAGCCTTGACCTTTCCTCTTGCTGAAGGGCATGGTTTTCCTTGCCTACTCTACCTCTGAGGTTGTGAACAATGTGGTCGTGTCTTTAGGGAAGTGTCTCAGCTCCAACTCATTACTTTCTGCCACCCCAAACCTTATTCCTGACCCAAGTGGGCATATAGACCAGCCTCCAGTTGGCTCGGGTCAATTCTCTCTTCTCCCTCCTCCCACACACAAGCAGCAGTCACATCCACTCTGCCACTGAAACTTCATGAGATCCTCAAGCAAATCATATAACTGAAAACTCTTCCTCACTTCTTTGCTTTGTTAACCTTTTTATATGTCCTTTAAGACTTGACTTTTAATCAC
>NW_011494727.1:435466-437480 GCF_000754665.1 Bison bison bison
TCCCAGCGCCTCGCCCCTCCCTCTGGGCACCACCCACTGAGTGTGCTCTGGGAAGGGAGGCTAAGAAAGGGGGAACCAGCCAGAGCATCAGGGAGGCAGCCTGGGCTCCTGCCTCCTCGTTTCCTTGAGGCCCCTCCAGATACACGTGCTATTCCTCCACCTGCACCTGAGGCCCGGCTCGTGTGCTTCTAGAGGGAGAAAGTTTATTAAGAAATGGCTCTCTGCCCTCAATGTACCAGGAATGATTCTCTGGAATGATGGTCCCCCTGCTCCTCAGCCTCCCATCCCTCCTTTTCTCCCTCCCTCCTCCTCCTCTCCCATTGTCTGAAGGTCTCAGATCCTCAGGACTCCAGCCTCGACCACCTCTTCTCTGTGCACCTTCTAGTCCTTATCCAGTCAGATGGCTTTAAGTGTTCTAGGCACTGGACAGAGAGCAGAGAATGGAACCAATAGTTTCTTCCCTCACGAATCCTACTTATCTAGATGGATAATATGCAAACCAATATATAATAGCATGTTATCTGGTAATAAATATAATGACAAGGGGAAAACAGGTGAAGAGGAAGTTATTGGAATGTGGGGAGTAGATAAGACTGCTCCATGGATGTAACATTTAAGAAGATGCTGAATGAAGTAAATAGGCTGAGTGATGACAACTACGCAATTCCTGCCTCCAGAGCTAATCTCTACTGAGTACTAGAGTACAGTTACCTCCTGAATGCTCAGCTACCTCCTGAGTTCTCCCTCTGAATCATGCGTGGCACCTCACACTCAACATGTCCAATCCCACCTCTTGAAACTCCCACCCCCAAAACACACTGATCCTTTCTCATCTTTCTCATTTAGTCAATGGCAGCACCTTCACAGATGCTCTTTACAAAATATGTGTGAATCCATCCTCTCTTCATCTCGAGTCACCACCTGGTCCAGGTCCATCCATCCTCACTTGCTGTCCTGCCATAAGCTTCCTGCTAATGACTGTTTCCATTCTTTACCTCAATGTCTGCTTTGGAGTGAACTTAACTAAGAAAAGTTTTCAGGCCTCTCTTTGCTCCCTCAGGTGAAACACACATTACAAAATATCACCTTGAAAGCCCTACAAGCTGATACCTCTTTCTACTTCTCTTGCCTCTTTGCCTCCCTCCCTCCAGCCACTGAGAACTTCTCCCAATTCCTCTTGGTCATCTCAGGGCCTTTCCACTGACATGTCCACATGTCCCCCAACCCTGAACTGAGACCAGAGCTCAGCCTGGAACATGGCAGTCCTGTGCTCAGTCAATGATACTCTAAGCCTCAGTTTCATCATCCAGAAAATAGAGATAATTAGCACCTGCTTTTAGACATGATGGGCTCTTGATTAGACCTGCAGAGAACATCTCTGGCAACTTCAGCAGAGAACAACTGTACTAGAGAGCTGCTGGGTAGCTTAGAGAATTATTAGGGTGGGACCAGGCTTAGAAATAGGCTCAGACGAGGAAGGCAGGAGCTAGGCAGCCAGGGCACAGCCAAGGGAGCTGGTCCAGGTACCATGGCCATTGGAAGCTCACACTGGACGCTATTGCAGGCCTGGATCGTGAGGCTGTGAGGTAATATTCATAAACCTATAGTATAAAGTCATATTCATTCAACAAATACTGCTGTGTCAGCCCAGTCCAGTGCTGGGAATATAGTCATGCGTGAAAGAGGCAAATGCTCTACCTGGTGCATCTATATTGTAGCGTTTATGTTTGAAGCCTCATAGTTTACTTGAAGCTGAATGTAGAGTTTTGCATTCTATTTTACAATAGGGCATAATATTATACACATAACATATCAGGCCTGTTTCAACAAAAATAATAACAGCTTCCTACAAACGGACTGGGGACTCTGTCCCCCTATTTGCTTGATGACGCAGAACCCTGTTTCCTTACATGCCTATAAGGAGCAACTTCTTGACACCAAGAACAAAGCTTAAAACAAGCTTGTGGAGCGGGAAGAGGAGAAAGCAGGCGTGCCAGGGTCCTGTGGTGGGGGG
>NW_011494727.1:437580-437949 GCF_000754665.1 Bison bison bison
TGTTACTGGGGGCAGTGGTCTGGGCTGATGGGCAGCTGGCCCTGGCTCAGCAGGGACATGGACCACTGCCGTCACCTGGTGGCCTGAGGGATGACATGCTGCGGGCAGCAGTGGGCAGCTGGGAGCCCGAGGGGCAGGCGGGCTGCAGCTGGGACCAGGGGAGTGCCTTCCCTTGGCTGTAGTGCTGAGAGGGTGTCATTTGTCCTAAGGTTTGTCAGGGTCAATGTAGGAAGGGGAGGATGCCCAGAGGGAGCCCCACTCTGTGAGCTGCCCAGATGGATGGTTTCTGAGAACTTTGTTGCCTGAGGAAGCTCACTCTTCTTCCAGACAAAGCACTGGAGGGATTTATGGAAACAGATGCTGGTTGGA
>NW_011494727.1:438878-443596 GCF_000754665.1 Bison bison bison
GTCAGAGCCTGGAGTTCAAGTCTGGCTTCCTGCAAAACTCAGCAGGTACTAGAACCTCAGGAACGGCTGAGCCCCTTCCCTCTTCTCTTGGGTCCAGGAATAATCTCCGGGCTCCTGTCTGTCCTGATCTAACTGCAGTGCCCAAAGCAGAGGTCCTGCAGCAGTGCCCTCATCTCAGCCAGACCACTTCCTGTTGACCAGCCAGCCAGAAAATGCCAGAGAGAGCGTGGAGACCTTAGACCCTGCCTTCTCCTCAGCTCATCTGCCTCCCTACACCCACCTTGAGACAGGAGACAAACGCACAGACAAGGGCCAGGATTGGCATCCTGCACTGGTTCCCAGGGCAGATAACCAGGTGCCTGATGCCCCAGGAGAGAAGAAATCCTCTTCTGTCCACTCAAAGGTAAATTAGGGAAGGCTATCACCGTGATTATTCCAAGAAGCTGCTCCAGAGCCAGAGAATGGGAACATCTGTGCCCCGGGCTCTGTTCTGGATGCGGCTCAAGCCACAGTCTTGGGGAGTGAGGGCGTCAGCTGGAGTCACGCTGCCTGGAGGAGGCTCTGGCTGGCCGGCTGAGGAGGGAGCCTCTGGCCACTGCCTCGGGAGACAGAGAGCCCAGGCCAGGCAGGGAGCAAAGGTAGGGCCTGAGGCTTGGGCACCATGGGACTTCTCCATCAACTGTGTGTGCTAAAGGGCTGGGGGAGTCCTGGTCATAGCAGGTGGGCTTGGGGGCCACAGCTCTCCCTCTCCAGCCCCTGGACCCAAGGCACCTCCCTTCCCTCTGCCTTTGGAGACAGGCTTGTGTGGGCATCTCTCAGCTCCTCCCCCAGACTGTCCATCAGAATTGCAGGGAACATGGAAACCATCTGCCAACTATCCCTCCCCTGACCCTTCTTCTCCAGTTGGTGTAGTTTTCAAACTTAAATTTTATTTTCTTGAAAAGGTAATACATTTACATGGTTCAAAATAAAAATATTCTTTTAAAAGCCATATATTGAGAAACCTCACTTCTACCTGTGGCTCCATCTACTCTCTCTTCCGTTCCTCTTCCTGATTAAGAGCAGGCATCTGCTCCACTGAACTCATGGGGGTCCTTTCTGTGTTTCTTGAAGCAAACCAATTATATAGATATCTTTATTTTTATTTGTATTTCTCTCCCTATTATACATTTTAAAATAGCATACTATACATCTTACTGTTTTTACTCTGTATATACTGGAGATATTTCCTTATCATTATTTGAGAGCATCCTCATTTTTTCATACTGTTTAGTATTCCTTCTTCTGTCTACACAATAGTTTATTAACTACCATCCTAAAGATGAGCATATGAATCACTTTCAATCTTTCCAATCTTATTTTCAAATGAGATCTTGAGTGGGAGTTTGATTCAAGCCAGATTGCTCTGGTTCGAGAAAATGCGGGGTGGGCCAACACCCTACTTGCAACCCCACCATCTCACTAGAAACCAAGGTCTCCAGAGGACATAGCTTAAAAGCCATCATTTTAGCCTCATTTTCCTATTTTATAAACAGGAAACTGGAGCTCAGATCAGTGATGAGACTCATCCATGCTCATGAGTTATCCTGTGGCAGAACTGAAACCAGAAACCAGATCTCTTGGGCTCTGCTCTCCATCCAACTCATGGTTCATCTCCAGGGAGACCAGACCAGGGCTCTGGGGCCACTTGACTGGAGGCAGGACCACATGTGACTGTGGACCCCAATCTACCTCTTTCTCAGTCTGGGTTTCCATTTCCTCTTCTACTATTTCAGATCAGTCCCTTTGTACTCCCAGCAGAAAAGATCAGGGAAAGGCGGCATTGGGAAGGACCAGGGGTCTCTGGCACCCCTCCCCCATCTAGCAGATGAGGAAACTGACTCAGCAGCAGTGAGTGCCCTCCTCAGGGGGACGGAGCAGGTTTATGCAGAATGAGGGTGGACGGGGCGGAATCCCAGCCTGGAGGATGCTGCTGCCACATTTGTCACAAGCAGCGTGGGGCCATGGACGGACAGCCGGCTTAGGGACAGGACACCTGGTCCTGACTCTGACTCTGCCACACACAGGGTGACTCTGGACACATCCTGCCCCTCCTTGGTTTCCAGCTGCTCCTTCCCTATGACGAGAGGGTTGAACTAAGCAGAGGACCTTTACACTCTCTTTTGAGCTCCACAGTGAGGGACTGGACCAGCCTTGAAATTGTGACAAATGACACTTAACCCCCCAGCAGGGGGGTTGTAGCAGCCACCCTCAAAAACCATGAGGCTTGGACAGTGAGCCCCTCAGGTGGGCCCACCCTGGGCGATTCTTTTATTAAAGCACAGAGGCATTTCCATTCTCCTGGGAAGTGAGGTCCCAGGGCTGTGTTCCATTTGATTCAGGAAATATAAGAATATGATACTCCTGCACAAAAACTTGGGTGTATCAATGTGTTTATCAATGAAAAATTAGTCAATAGTCAACTTAAGAAAGAAATAGAAGTTTTATTGGAGCCAACCTGATGAGTATAACTGGAGAGACAGTCTCTCAGGAAGCTCTGAGACCTGTCCTTCAGAGAAGTAAGAAGGAGGGCAGGATGTATGTGACTTGGGGACACACAGCTTGGTATAGGTTACTGCTCTTCATGAGGACCAGATGTCTTGGGTAATGGTTCTAGTGCTTTTCTGAATATGGGAAGATGCAAGAAACTGGGCTCATAAAAAAATTCTCCTGAAAATATCTAACTATCTGAGGTCTGGTTCTCACACTTGTCCCAGAGCACAAAGTACTTTATCCTGATTTTCACCCTGAATTCCATCTAAGGTGGATTGTAGATCAGCGACTGCAATGGCTAATGACTTGTTTCTCTTTTTCAAAAGCATTTATTTTATTTATGTATATGGCTAGGCTGGGTCCTAATTGCAGTATGTGGGATCTAGTTGCCCAACCAGGGATCAAACCTGGGGCCCCTGCGTTGGGAGTGCAGACTTAGGCACTGGACCACCAAGGAAGTCCTGGCTTGATTCTTGTAGAACTGGGTGGTCGGCAACATTCTTTATTACACAATTCCCTTTATTTCTGTCTTAATTTCAGCCAAGGTTTAGGAGACATTTTTCACCAATTTGTCCCAGGGTGCTAGGAATGCTCATTCCCAGGTCAGATGGGGATTTCACTGATAGACCACTCACATGCTATTACTCACCCTGTCTTGGCAACAGTAGGACGGCTGGACCATCTGTCTTACAAGTCTCTCAGTTCCAGGAGATGGTTTCCACTTGTTGCTTCTTCTCATGTCTAGAATCACACTACTACAATCATGGATCTTAGAGAACTATATATTTCATTTCAAGTAGCCAGTGCTAATGTATGCTTAGTCGCTCAGTTGTGTTCAACTCTTTGAGACCTCATGGACTGCAGTGCACCAGGCTCCTCTGTCCATGGGGATTCTCCAGGCAAGAATCCTGGAGTGGGTTGCCATGCCCTCCTCCAGGGGATCTTCCCAACCCAGAGATCCAACCCAAGTCTCTCATATTGCAGGCAGATTCTTTACTGACTGAGCCACCAGGGAAGCCCAAGAGTACTGGAGTGGGTAGCCTATCCCTTCTCCAGGGGATCTTCCCACCATAGGAATCGAACCAGGGTCTCCTGCATTGCAGGCAGGTTCAAATAGCCTAGTTATCTTATTTTTTTCATCATTTATTCAAGAAACAAGAATCTTGTAAAATGAGCAGAACACAAGTAATACATCTAGTGACCTCAATAAGGTCGTAAGTAAGTAAGCAGTGTTATCTTCTAAGAAGTTCCATGGCTTGGGCTAGAAAAATTGATCTCTATTGTGGAGCAGATATTTCTGCTCTTAAGGAGGTCAGATTAATGCACAATGCACACTAGCAAGGAAGAAAGAGGCCCAAATGGGCAGAGAAACATTTTAATTGCAAATTTTTCTTCTCTTGCCTTAAAATAAGAATTTTATTTCATTCCCTCTTAAGATTTGCCTGCATTAGGATGACCTTCTGGGAGCCCTCCCCCTCCACCCCCCTACCAATGGGTGAAGATCACATGCTTCATCCCAGGACAGGAGTGAGGGGCAGCAGAGGGGGTCCTTCCCCTCCCCTCCCCCACAGCTCTGCTTGTCAGCCCGCTTGGTCCTGGTGACACCAGGATGCTGGGCTCTGAGGCTTTGTAATTGACGACAGGAGACTTGTGGGACCTTCACAGCCACCAGTTACTGTAAAGGCCTGCTGATCTCAATGCAGGGGAGCACAAGGGCGCACACACGTGTACACACAGTGCACTGAGCATGCACACAAGCACACACCTTTATAGCGAGGCATCCAGATGCTGTCACGGCCCCTTTAAGAACTAGGGGACAGGATACTGGGCACTGGGGTGGGGCCCAACATCTAGTGTCACAGGCTGGGCCACACCCCCAGGCTCTAGTCCAGGCCGGGGTGGAGAGCCAGTGGGAGGGGCTCCCAGAGACCTATGTTTGGGTGAGGGTGGGAATTGACTGGGAGAAGGCAATGGCAACCTACTCCAGTACTCTTGCCTGGAAAATCCCATCGATGGAGGAACCTGGTAGGCTGCAGTCCGTGGGGTTGCTAAGAGTCAGACACGACTGAGCGACTTCACTTTCACTTTTTACTTTCATGCACCGGAGGAAGAGATGTCAACCCACTCCAGTGTTCTTGCCTGGAGAATCCCAGGGACAGTGGGGCCTGGTGGGCTGCCGTCTATGG
>NW_011494727.1:443696-447348 GCF_000754665.1 Bison bison bison
TTCCCCATCTTTTTTTTTTTTTTTTTATTCCCCAGAGAGTAGTTGGGACGGAAGGCATTTGCCTCTGGCTTCCTCTAAGATGCCCTCTAAGCGACGGATGTTTAGTGAGCCTGCAAAAATTCTGGAGCCAATCTCTTGGAGGACTGAGCACCAAGTGGGGCCCAGGAACCCAGAGTATCTCATGCAAGAATCTCACCCACTAGAGATTATTGACCATCAGAGGTTTTTTTTTAACTTAAAGGGGAGGTGCACTGTACAGTTGCTCCACTGGGAGAAAAAAAGCCCAATCCCTTCCTACCTGCCCACACCCCCTAAACTCCCCAGCCACACCAGTAAGGCACTGCCAGGGGGACAGACACACTTTGGCAATGAGGCCCCTCCGGAGGCCCAGCGTGTGAACAGCTGCACAGAGGGCTGTGTGCTGTGGAGTAAGTACCTTAGGAGGCGGGAGGAGGCTGTGGGCAGAGAAGGAAGGAGTCTGAGGTCCTGATGGATCAGAAGAAGGAAAATGGGGAGAGGTGGTCAGGACACAGGAGACGAGAAAACTAAGGACAATCAGAAAAGGGCCAAAAAGTAGAAAATGAAGGAAAAATGAGAGAAGCAAGAGAAAGAGACAAAACAGAAATTGAACAACCAAGGAAACCAGGAAGGAGACAGAGCAGCAGGAGGGAAGGGAACAGAAAAGAGCGAGATGCATGGGGAAGGATGTGAGGAGGGAGAGAGTGAGCCAGGAAGAGGGTATCAGAGGATGTCAGAGTTCGGTGAGGATACCTCCTGTGAGCAGAGGATCAGGAGACCCTGGGCTGGTCCTCGGTCCCTACAGAGACCTGGTGAGCCCAGTACCCCAGGTCGGCCACGTAAACCAGCAGGTTGATGGCTGTCAGGACGGCCACAGCCAGGCGCTGGTCCCAGGTGCACATGTCGTGGGTGAGCTCGTCCCTGCAGTCCCCATCACTGGACCTCTGGGGCTGCCCGCCGAACTCCTCGCTGAACTGGTAGAGCGGCCAGAGGACCAGAGCACTGATGTAGAGGAGGACGGAGAGTAGGCTGAGCACTAGCTGGAAAATGGAGAAGGTCCTGGACAGCATGTATTTCCATTCAGCCAGGTCCAGCAGGAGGACCACAGCTGCCAGGATGAAGCAGATGGAGTACACGGCCACACACCACTCCAGGGCCGGCTGGTGCAGGTACAGGGAGGTGTTGCTGAGGAAGGCAAAGATGACACCGGCCACGAAGGTCTCCAGCACCTTCAGCAGGGCTGACATGGTGTGCTCATAAAAGAAGATCTCCTCAAGATCATACCAGGCCCTCATCCCGGCCACTTCTATGACATACAGCACAAACGCGATGCAGGAGAAAGCAGTGGCGGCGATGGCCCGGTCCCTGTAAGGACCATAAGGCACGAACTGTACGTAGGTGATGGAGTAGATGATGGAGGCCGAGAGGCAGATGAGGGCAGCGTAGCAGGCATAGGTGACGGAGATGTTGCACCAGAAGAAAGGAAATTCAGAATCGGCCCTGCATAACTCGACTATGGAGATGAGCAAGGTCATGGCGAAACAGACACACCAGAGGGACATAGACCAGTTACCTATGGCCCCTCTCCAAAAGCCCATGTCAGCCACAAGAGAGAAGGCCACGCAGGTGGAGAAGAGCTGTGGCAGGTGGAGGCAGCAGCACACGACAAACACGACACCACCATCTGGGGATGTTGACCGGGTGGACATGGTGCTGTGATGGTCAGGCAGGTCACGGTCACCAGTACAGCAATGGTCTTCCCTGAGGACCCACCAGAGAAAGATCCAGTTCTGGAGGTGGATTGAGTCAGACGCCTGGAAAAGGCTCAGGGCCCTGTGAGGGCTGAGGCTCAGGACCTGTGGACTTGGAACCAATGGCTCAGACACTCAGGTAAGAGCACAGCCGCTCCAAATGGTTCTCTCCACCCATCACCCTTGGCCTTGTCAGAGACTTGTCTTATCCCAAACCTCACAGTTGGGCTGGGTCAGGCCTCAACCATGAACACTTTTTATATCTCTTTGTGCTGCATGCCATTATCTATAGAGATGCAACGTAGGATGGTCCTTATCTGCAACCCCAAACCTTCAAGCCTCTGAAAACTGAACAAGAATTTTTTTTAATTCATTTGGTAGCAAAATTTGACCTGAACATATCTGGGATAATTTATGATTTTCATTTATTTTATGTATTATGAGTGCTCAAAAGTGCAGTTGTAGAAACACTAATGTATTTGATTACAAGGAACTTCTAGACCCCAGTTGTGTCATATAGAATAGATGCACCAGGTCACTTGTCTGAAACTGAAAAATTCTGAATTCTGGAGGATATCTGACCCAAGGGTTTCAGAAAAGAGACTGTGGATTATACTGCTAACCCCATTTTATAGATGAGAAAACTAAGGCTCAAGGAATCAAATGCCTTCACCTAAGGTGGCATGCATGACCAGTAAGAGGGAACTCAGAAAACACACCTAAAGCTGTGGGTTTGAGCACTTTGCTCTATCGCCCACATGTCGGCAGGGTCCATGGGTAGGAGGCCAGGACCAAAGCTCAGGGCTCTGGGACCCAGGATCCACCTTCACAGCCCTTGGCCTCCTCCCATAGCAAGCTGAAGACACACGTGTCCCGGGCTCTCCTCCCTGTAGCATCACTAGAAGGAGCTGCCATTTGAGGGACACAGCCCACCCAGAGGAGGGCAGCTCCAGGGGTGAACAGGGAGGAGCCATGGGTTGAGAGCAAGGCCGTGGGGACAAGATGACGTGGGAAGTAGGAAGTGGTCTAAATTCCCGCCCCCCACCCACAATTTTACCTTAACATGTGACTCTTCCCCACTGGGGAAAGGAGACCCTCACCCAGCATGACTCTGGGGTGGCGCCATGAGGAACCACAGAATAAGTTGACATGATTTTTTAGCTTCAAAGCTGCCATCCAGGTAAGAGGCCAGAAAAATCTAGAAAGTAGTCCTACCTGAGTGAGGGTTTTCCTGGCTTGGGAGACTGGCTAGCAGCTTCCAAGCTGGGAAGAAGGGATTAGAAATGAACAAAGAGCTGTGTCTGATGCTAACGTGGAGCCTTGCAGAGCATCCCAGGGAGGGGGTGGGGATGGACAGATGGTGGGCCCCTTTTTAAGAGCAGGAGATGAAAGAGGAGGCCCCTGCTGGGCCCCTGGGAGGGGACAGCCCTGAGAATGCATCCAGGACTGGGGCAGGGGTGAGGGGGGGGCAGAGTGGAGATGACGGGGGGATCCCAGGCTCCCAGTGGCCCTGAGAAAACCCAGTAGGTGTCCTCAGACCCAGAAGGGATGCAGGCATGGAGCCAACCTTCCCATGGAGGAGGGGCCGGGCCTGGAACTGAGACAGGAGAACAGGGGCCTGAAGGGGCTTCAGGGCTGTGACAGGGACACGTGGCCAGAGTGGCAGGGACCCTGGAGACCATGGAATTGCCCAGGTCACCTGCCCAAGACAGTCCCTCCAGCCAGGGCTGCCGTCCTGCTCACACAGCGGTTCCTCCAGGGTCCAGTGTGGGCAGAGTGAGGCCCCTCCCAGCCTGCCCCCTCCTCAGGGACACCTGCCCTGTTTCCAAGGGACTATTTGCTGAGAGGCCCCCAGGGCTGAAGGGCCAGCACCCTGAGCCCCA
>NW_011494727.1:447448-448260 GCF_000754665.1 Bison bison bison
GGAAAATCCCATCGATGGAGGAACCTGGTAGGCTGCAGTCCGTGGGGTTGCTAAGAGTCAGACACGACTGAGCGACTTCACTTTCACTTTTTACTTTCATGCACCGGAGGAAGAGATGTCAACCCACTCCAGTGTTCTTGCCTGGAGAATCCCAGGGACAGTGGGGCCTGGTGGGCTGCCGTCTATGGGGTCGCACAGGGGAGTCCTCTGAGCTCTAGGCAAATTTGCGGCAAATAGAGTGGAGGATTTTGTTTTGTTTTCTTTCTTTTCTTTCATGTTTATACTGAGGTTGAAAAGGTTATTATAGATGTGGGAGAATAGAAAAAACCATTCTCTATGATTGATAGCAGTGCTGATAGGAATAAGAAGCTCCAGAAAAATTTTTTAAATTGTGCACATTTATATAGTTCAAATTATGCCTGAGTCCCAGAGAAGCAGGAAGCAACATCAAAAAGCAACCAACACAGAAAAACACACGTATGTGTCCCCTCACACCCAACAATACAGTTCCTTTCAAAATGGAAGCAGCAACCCCCACCCCCTACAAATCACCCGCCCAAGAATATTTGACACTTTCTCTTGAAGAACAGAGTCACTCAGTAATTTTTGGCCCACAGAACAGAAGGAAAAAAAGGAAAAACAAAACAAAACACCCAGACAGGTTGGCAGTGTCCATGCTCTTCTCCCTGCAGAGGCAGGATCTGCTGTTTTGATCACTGAGTCAGGGGGACCACATCGCTGCCCCTCACAAACACTGCAGACAGGTGTCTTCAAGACCCTGGGGTTCTTCACCAGCTTTTTTTTTTTTTTTA
>NW_011494727.1:448360-459115 GCF_000754665.1 Bison bison bison
TCCCTTTCACTTTTCACTTTCATGCATTGGAGAAGAAATGGCAACCCACTCCAGTGTTCTTGCCTGGAGAATCCCAGGGATGGGGGAGCCTGGTGGGCTGCCGTCTGTGGGGTCACACAGAGTTGGACACGACTGAAGCGACTTAGCAACAGCAGCATCCAAGTGCTGGCAGGGCCCCTTTAAGACCTAGGCTTTTTCTGATTTCTAGTCAAGTTTGGGCAATTAGGACCTGTGGATTTTGTTGGTTTCATTTTCATTTTGTTTATTTTATCTTTGAGGTTTTTAAAATTAGAAAAAATAAATAAAAAAGAACATTGTGGATGTGGAAGAAAGGACAAGATTTCTATGGTTGACAGCAGGGGCTGATGGGGATTGGAAACTCCAGGTAATTAAAAGAAACCATGCATATTTTTTTCTACATTTATATAGGTCACTTTATGCCTGAGTCTCAGAAAAGCAGAACGCAGTGGCAAAAAGCCACTGATGTGTGTGCGCACACACACTCAAGTACTGCAATTCACTTGACTACAGCAGCTGAAATCCCCACTCAGTCAACCCACCTTCCCCAGAAAAATAGAAAAGAAATTTCACCTTTAAGAACAGGTCCATTCAGTCAATTTTGTCCTCCTGACCAGAAAAAGAAAACAAATGATCCCAGGCAGGCTAATATCAGCTTTAAGGCTGGCAGGGCCACGCTCTTCTCCCTGCAGGGGCAGGACCTGCAGTTTTGATCACTGAGGCAGAAGGCCACATCGCTGCCCCTCACCAACACTGCAGACAGCTGTCTTCAAGACCCTGGGGTTCTTCGGCAGCTCCAGCTTTGATTCCCCAGAGAGTAGTTGGGATGGGGAGGCATTCAGCCTTTGCTTCCTTTAAGATGGCTTCTGTAGGCAGTGGGTTTTCAATAAGCTTGGAAAAATTCTAGGGCAAATGTCAGACAGGGCCAACCACCAGCTGGGGCCTAGGGACCCAGGGTCTCTGCTTCAAGACTCCCACCCACGGGAAATTACTGACCTCCAGAGACTTTTTTTTTAACTTAAATGGGAGACACACTGTACACAAAGAAAGAGGACCCAATGCCTAGCTACCCACCCCCATCCCCAAACCCATCACACATGTACCAGAGGGACAGACTTGCTTTGGCAACAAGGCCCCTCTGGAGGCCCAAGGCATGAACAGCTGCACAGAGGGCTGTGTGCTGTGGAGTCAGCACCTTAGGAGGGGGGAGGAGGCTGTGGGCAGAGAAGGAAGGAGTCTCAGGTCCTGATAGATCAGAAGAAGGAAAATGGGGAGAGGTGATCAGGACACAGGAGACAAGAAAACTAAGGATGATCAGAAAAGGACCAAAAAGCAGAAAATGAAGGCAAAATGAGAGAAGCAAGAGAAAGAGACAAAACAGAAATTGAACAACCAAGGAAACCAGGAAGGAGACAGAGCAGCAGGAGGGAAGGGAAAAGAAAAGAGTGTGAGATGCGTGGGGAAGGATGTGAGGAGGGAGAGAGGGGGCCAGGAAGAGGGCATCAGAGGATGTCAGAGTTCGGTGAGTATACCTCCTGTGAGTCCCTGGGCTGGTCCTCTGTCCCTACAGACACCTGGCGGGCCCAGTACCCCAGGTCGGCCACGTAAACCAGCAGGTTGGCGGCTGTCAGGACGGCCACAGCCAGGCGCTGGTCCCAGGCGCACATGTCGTAGGTGAGCTCGTCCCTGCAGTCCCCATCACTGGGCCTCTGGGGCTGCCCGCCGAACTCCTCGCTGAACTGGTAGAGCGGCCAGAGGACCAGAGCACTGATGTAGAGGAGGACGGAGAGCAGGCTGAGCACTAGCTGGAAAATGGAGAAGGGCCTGGGTGGCATGTATTTCCATTCAGCCAGGCCCAGCAGGAGGACCACAGCTGCTGGGATGAAGCAGATGGAGTACACGGCCACACACCACTCCAGGGCCGGCTGGTGCAGGTACAGGGAGGTGTTGCTGAGGAAGGCAAAGATGACACCGGCCACGAAGGTCTCCAGCACCTTCAGCAGGGCTCTCACGGTGTGCACATAGAAGAAGATCTCCTTGAGCTCATACCAAGCCCTCATCCCGGCCACTTCTATGACATATAGCATAGACGCGATGCAGGAGAAAGCAGTGGCGGCAATGGCCCGGTCCCAGTTAGGACCATAAGGCATGAAGTGGACATAGGTGATGGAGTAGATGATGGAGGCCGAGAGGCAGATGAGGGCAGCGTAGCAGGCATAAGTGACAGAGATGTTGCACCAGAAGAAAGGAAAGCTGGACGGGTGCCTGCAACACTCAACTAAGGCAATGATGAAGGTCATGGCGAAACAGACACACCAGAAGGACATGGACCAGTTTCCTATGGCCCCTCTCAGAGTGCCCATGTCGGCCACAAGCGAGAAGGCCACGCAGGTGGAGCAGAGCTGCGGCAAGCGGAGGAAGCGGCACACATTGAACTTGGCGTCACCACTTGGGGATGTCGACTGGGTGGACATGGTGTTGTGATGGTCCAGCAGGTCACGATCACCAGTACAGCAGTGGTCTTCCCTGAGGACCCACCAGAGAAAGATCCAGTTCCGGAGGTGGATTGAGTCAGACGCCTGGAAAAGGCTCAGGGCCCCATGAGGGCTGAGGCTCAAGATCTGTAGAGTTGGAAGGCTCACACACTTGAGTAACAGAATAGCCACTCCAAATGGTTCTCTCCACCCATCACCCTTGGCCTTGTCAGAGACTTGTCTTATCCCAAACCTCAGAGTTGGGTTGGGTCAGGCCTCAACCATGAACATTTTTTTTCATCTCTTTATGCTGCATTCAATTATCTATAGAGACGCAACATAGGATGGTCCTTATCTGCAACCCCAAACCTTCAAGCCTCTGAAAACTGAACAAGAATTTTTAAAAATTCATTTGGTAGCAAATTTGACCTGAACAGATTTGGGATAATTTATGATCTTCATTTATTTTATGTATTATGAGTGCTCAAAATTGCAGTTGTAGAAACACTAATGTATTTCATTACAAGGGACTTCTAGACCCCAGTGGGATGTTATGTCATATAGAATGGATGTACCATGTCACTTGTCTGAAACTGAAAAATTCTGAATTCTGGAGGATATCTGACCCAAGGGTTTCAGAAAAGAGACTGTGGATTATACTGCTAACCCCATTTTATAGATGAGAAAACTAAGGCTCAAGGAATCACATGCCTTCACCTAAGGTGGCATGCATGACCAGGAAGAGGGAACTCAGAAAACACAGCTAAAGCTGTGGGTTTGAGCACTTTGCTCTACAGCCCACATGTCGGCAGGGTCCATGGGTAGGAGGCCCAGGATCCACCTCACAGTCCTCGGCCTCCTCCCATAGCAAGCTGCAGACACACATGTCCCGGGCTCTCCTCCCTGCAGCATCACTAGAAGGAGCTGCCATCTGAGGGACACAGCCCCACCAGGAGGAGGGCAGTTTCAGGGGTGAACAACGAGGAGCCATGGGGTCAGAGCAACGCCGTGAGGACAAGATGACGTGGGAAGTAGGAAGTGTTCTAAATTCCACCCCCCAATTTTGCCTTCACATGTGACTCTTCCCCACTGGGGAAAGGAGACCCTCACCCAGCATGACTCTGGGGTGGCGTCATGAGGAACCACAGAATAAGTTGATATTATGTTTGATTTTTTTAGCTTCAAAGCTGCCATCCATGTAAGAGGCCACAAAAATTTAGAAAGTAGTCTTACTTGAGTGAGGATTTTCCTGGCCTGGGAGACTGGTTAGCAGCTTCCAAGCTGGAAGAACGGATTGGAAATGAACAAGGATGCTGTGTCTGATGCTGATGGGGGCCTTTCAGGGTATCCAGGGAGGGGGTGGGGATGGACGGATGATCACCCCCTTTCAGGGCAGGAGCTGAAAGAGGAGGCCCCTGCAGGACCCCTGGGAGGAGACAGTCCTGAGAATGTTCCTGGGACTGGGGTTGGAGGGGGCAGAGTGGAGATGATGGCGGAGAGGCAGGGGAGCAGTAGGAGGATTCCAGAGTCCCAGTGGCCCTAAGGCAGCCCAATAGGGGTCTTCTGACCCAGAAGGGATGCAGGCATGGAGCCAACCTTCCCATGGAGGAGGGGCCAGGACTGGAACTGAGACAGGAGAACAGGGCCTCAAGAGGTTTCAGGGCTCTGACAGGGACACGTGGCCAGAGTGGCAGGGACATGGAGACCATGGAATTGCTCAGGTCACCTGCCCAAGACAGTCCCGCCAGCCAGGGCTGCAGTCCTGCTCACACAGGGCCTCCTCCAGGGTCCAGTGTGTGGGGGAGTGAGGCCCCTCCCAGTCCGCCCCTCCTCAGGACCGCTGCCCTGTTTTCAAGGGACTATTTGCTGAGAGGCCCCCAGGGCTGAAGGGCCAGCACCCTGAGCCCCAGCCAGCTTCCTGCCATCAGAGGCCCTGTCTCCTTTGCTAATAATAAACCCTAGGGAAGGCCATGGCTTGACAACGAAGCAACCAGGAATGTGGAAGTTCTGGAGACGGAGGCACTGTTGTGGTTGTGTCAGCCACCCAGGGAGGCTCTATGCCTTTCTTTTCTAAACAACTACTTACTGTGTGTTCACTGTGTGCCAGGCACTGCAGATCCCACAGCAAAACCCAATTCCTGCCCTGAACAAGCACCTGAATCAATGCAAAGACATTCTGTCTAGAGCAGGTGAGCAGAGGAGAGCCAAGAACTCTTGAGGACTTTTCGGAGAACTCTCCAGCTGAGCAGAGATTGAAATTCTCTGTGCAAGTCCAGAGAGCAGGGTAAGTGGACTTTGCACCCCCTAAGGAATGAAAGCTGCTGCAAAATAAGATGTCCCACTGTAGGAGGTGATGTTGTTAGAGCCTTTCCAGTCAAGCTGTTGAACCAGTCTAGGGGGAGGGGGATGTGACTGATGGTTCCCAAGTATCCCATGGAATACTGGTCCATGATGTTCCATGGAAAAAAACAGTTCCCTGATCACATAAGTCTGGGAATCACTTACTGCTATAGATCTCTTTTAGTCCTAAGAAGTCCTGCAAAAAAGAAATCTGTTTAACTTTTTAACCCAGCTTTAGATGTATTTGGCCAAATAAATTTTTCTTGTCTTAAAATACGAATTTTATTTTATTGCTTCTTAAGATTTCCCTGCCTCGAGGACCACCTCTTGGGAGCCCTTCCCCTCCATCCAACCTGCCTCTGGGTGAAGATCACACACTTCATCCCAGTACAGGAGTGAGGGGCAGCAGAGGGGTCCTTCCTCTCCCCTCCCGCAGAGCTCTGCTTGCCTGGCTCCTCTGCCCCTGGTGACACCAGGATGCTGGGCTCTGAGGCTCTGTGGCTACGGACAAGAGGGGAAAGGCTTGAGATGACTTTGCCAGTTATTTAAAGGGCTGCTGGTCTTAATGTATGCATGCCCACTGACACACACACACCCACACACAGTCAGTATGCACAAAGCACACACCTTTAAAGAGAGGCATCCAAAGAGCGACTTCTCTTTCACTTTTCACTTTCATGCATTGGAGAAGGAAACGGCAACCCACTCCAGTGTTCTTGTCTGGAGAATCCCAGGAACGGGGCAGCCTGGTGGACTGCCATCTTTGGGGTCGCAGAGTCGGACACGACTGAAATGCTTTAGCAGCAGCAGCAGCAGCAGCAGCATCCAAGGGCTGGCAGGGCCCCTTTAAGACCTAGGTACTTTCTGATTTCTTCACCTGCTCCTGCTTCGATTCCCCAGAGAGTAGTTGGGATGCGGAGGCATTCAGCCTTGGCTTCCTTTAAGATGGCTTCTGTAGGCAGTGGGTTTTCAGTAAGCTTGGAAAAATTCTGGAGCCAATGTCAGACGGGGCCAACCACAAGCTGGGGCCTAGGGACCCAGGGACTCTGCTTCAAGACTCCCACCCACTGGAAATTACTGACCTCCAGAGACTTTTTTTTTTTTTTTTAACTTAAATGGGAAACACACTGTACAAAAAGAAAGAGGACCCAATGCTTAGCTACCCACCCACATCCCCAAACCCATCACACATGTACCAGAGGGACAGACTTGCTTTGGCAACAAGGCCCCTCTGGAGGCCCAGGGTGTGAACAGCTGCACAGAGGGCTGTGTGCTGTGGAGTCAGCACCTTGGCAGGGGCGGGGGGGGTGGTGGGCAGAGAAGGAAGGAGTCTAAGGTCCTGATGGATCAGAAGAAGGAAAATGGGGAGAGGAGGTCAGGACACAGGAGATGAGAAAACCAAGGATGACCAGAAAAGGTCATTTCCATCAAAGACAGAAAGAACAGAATGTAACCTGGTCAGGAGGTTCAACCTGGATCGTGAGGCTGTGAGGTAATATTCATAAGCCTATATTATAAAGTCATATTCATTCAACAAATACTGCTGTGTCAGCCCAGTCCAGTGCTGGGAATATAGTCATGCGTGAAAAAGGCAAATGCTCTACCTGGTGCATCTATATTGTAGCGTTTATGTTTGAAGCTTCATAGTTTACTTGAAGCTGAATGTAGAGTTTTGCATTCTATTTTATAATAGGTCATAATATTATACACATAACATATCAGGCCTGTTTCAACAAAAAAATAACCGCTTCCTACAAATGGACTGGGGACTCTGTCCCACTATTTGCTTGATGACGCAGAACCCTGTTTCCTTACATGCCTATAAGGAACAACTTCTTAACACCAAGAACAAAGCTTAAAACCAGTTTGTGGAGCGGGAAGAGGAGAAAGCAGGCGTGCCAGGGTCCTGTGGTGGGGGGCAGAGGTTGAGATGATGGAGGGATCTGGGTCTCTGCCAGCCTCTGCAGGGTCCAGGAACAGAATATTCTGGAATCCCTCCTTCCGCCTGAAACACCAGAAAGAAGCACAAGCTCTTTCTTCTTAGAGATTAGCATAAGGAGTGGCCCCAGATTAGCAATGAGAGTGTTACTGGGGGCAGTGGTCTGGGTTGATGGGCAGCTGGCCCTGGCTCAGCAGGGACATGGACCACTGCAGTCACCTGGTGGCCTGAGGAATGACATGCTGCGGGCAGCAGTGGGCAGCTGGGAGCCCGAGGGGCAGGCGGGCTGCAGCTGGGACCAGGGGAGTGCCTTCCCTTGGCTGTAGTGCTGAGAGGGTGTCATTTGTCCTAAGGTTTGTCAGGGTCAATGTAGGGAGGGGAGGATGCCCAGAGGGAGCCCCACTCTGTGAGCTGCCCAGATGGATGGTTTCTGAGAACTTTGTTGCCTGAGGAAGCTCACTCTTCTTCCAGACAAAGCACTGGAGGGATTTATGGAAACAGATGCTGGTTGGACTGGGGGTGAGGAGGTAGGCTTGAACAGAGCTCCCATCATCAACTCCCAACCCCTGGTGAGAAGCAGATTCAGAAAAGAATCTCACCAGCCCAGCCTGGCTCCAAAAGAGACCTCAGATTACAGCTCACAGGTTCTGTCAGCTGACAAAGGGCCCTGAGGACTTGGGCTGCAGCGGGGCTGCGGTGGACACAACAGTTACAAGAGGTCACATGTGTTGTGCTCACTGCAGGTCGAGCTCTGCTGTGGATTCATTTGTTCCTCCCAGCAGCCCCTGAACTATGCACTCTGTGTCCCCATTTTCACAGCCACAGAAAGGTCAACTGGCCAAGATCACACAGATAGGAAGTGGCAGAGCTGGGATTTGAACCTAGATACGTGGTTCAAGATCTTAAACTCTCCCTGGATTTGGCATTGTACCTTAGACCCAAGAGGAATGGAGCAGCCATTTCTACAGCAACAGCACTCTGACTAGGTGACTTATTTCTATTTCATCTTCAGAGATATATTTATTGTCATCCCCATTTTATAGATGTTGAACTGAGGCCCCAAAACTACATTATATCTTTTGCTCAAGGTTACACAGTTGCTCCTCGTCAGAGCCTGGAGTTCAAGTCTGGCTTCCTGCAAAACTCAGCAAGTACTAGAACCTCAGGAACGGCTGAGCCCCTTCCCTCTTCTCTTGGGTCCAGGAATAATCTCCGGGCTTCTGTCTGTCCTGATCTAACTGCAGTGCCCAAAGCAGAGGTCCTGCAGCAGTGCCCTCATCTCAGCCAGACCACTTCCTGTTGACCAGCCAGCCAGAAAATGCCAGAGAGAGCGTGGAGACCTTAGACCCTGCCTTCTCAGCTCATCTGCCTCCCTACACCCACCTTGAGACAGGAGACAAATGCACAGACAAGGGCCAGGATTGGCATCCTGCACTGGTTCCCAGGGCAGATAACCAGGTGCCTGATGCCCCAGGAGAGAAGAAATCCTCTTCTCTGCACTCAAAGGTAAATTAGGGAAGGCTAGCTCCATGATTATTCCAAGAAGCTGCTCCAGAGCCAGAGAATGGGAACATCTGTGCCCTGGGCTCCGTTCTGGATGCGGCTCAAGCCACAGTCTTGGGGAGTCGGGGCGTCAGCTGGAGTCACGCTGCCTGGAGGAGGCTCTGGCTGGCCGGCTGAGGAGGGAGCCTCTGGCCACTGCCTCGGGAGACAGAGAGCCCAGGCCAGGCAGGGAGCAAGGGTAGGGCCTGAGGCTTGGGCACCATGGGGCTTCTCCATCAACTGTGTGTGCTAAAGGACTGGGGGAGTCCTGGTCATAGCAGGTAGGCTTGGGGGCCACAGCTCTCCCTCTCCAGCCCCTGGACCCAAGGCACCTCCCTTCCCTCTGCCTTTGGAGACAGGCTTGTGTAGGCATCTCTCAGCTCCTCCCCCAGACTGTCCATCAAAGTTGAAGGGAACGTGGAGACCATCTGCCAACTATCCCTCCCCTCACCCTTCTTCTCCAGTTGGTATAGTTTTCAAACTTAAATTTTATTTTCTTGAAAAGGTAATATATTTACATGGTTCAAAATAAAAATATTCTTTTAAAAGCCATATATTGAGAAACCTCACTTCTACCTGTGGCTCCATCTACTCTCTCTTCCGTTCCTCTTCCTGATTAAGACCAGGCATCTGCTCCACTGAACTCATGGGGGTCCTTTCTGTGTTTCTTGAAGCAAACCAATTATATAGATATCTTTATTTTTATTTGTATTTCTCTCCCTATTATACATTTTAAAATAACATACTATACATCTTACTGTGTTTACTCTGTATATACTGGAGATATTTCCTTATCATTATTTGAGAGCATCCTCATTTTTTCATACTGTTTAGTATTCCTTCTTCTGTCTACACAATAGTTTATTAACCACCATCCTAAAGATGAGCATATGAATCACTTCCAATCTTTCCAATCTTATTTTCAAATGAGATCTTGAGTGGGAGTTTGATTCAAGCCAGATTGCTCTGGTTCGAGAAAATGCGGGGTGGGCCAACACCCTACTTGCAACCCCACCATCTCACTAGAAACCAAGGTCTCCAGAGGACAGCTTAAAAACCATGATTTTAGCCTCATTTTCCTATTTTATAAATGGGAGACTGAAGCTGAGATCATTGACGAGACTCATCCATGCTCATGAGTTATCCTGTGGCAGAACTGAAACCAGAAACCAGATCTCTTGGGCTCTGCTCTCCATCCAACTCATGGTTCATCTCCAGGGAGACCAGACCAGGGCTCTGGGGCCACTTGACTGGAGGCAGGACCACATGTGACTGTGGACCCCAATCTACCTCTTTCTCAGTCTGGGTTTCCATTTCCTCTTCTACTATTTCAGATCAGTCCCTTTGTACTCCCAGCAGAAAAGATCAGGAAAAGGCGGCGTTGGGAAGGACCAGGGGTCTCTGGCACCCCTCCCCCATCTAGCATGAGGAAACTGACTCAGCAGCAGTGAGTGCCCTCCTCAGGGGGACGGGGCAGGTTTATGCAGAATGAGGGTGGACGGGGCGGAATCCCAGCCTGGAGGATGCTGCTGCCACATTTGTCACAGGCAGCATGGGGCTGTGGACAGACAGCCTGCCTGGGGACAGGACACCTGGTCCTGACTCTGACTCTGCCACACGCAGGCTGACTCTGGACAAGCCCTGCCCCTACCTGGGGTCCAGCTGCTCCTCCTCTATGACGAGAGGGTTGGACTAAGCAGAGGACCTTTACACTCTCTTTTGAGATCCACAGTGAGGGACTGGACCGCCTTGGAATTGTGACAAATGACACTTAACCCCCCAGCAGGGGGGATGGAACAGCCGCCTTCATGAACCATGAGGCTTGGACAGTGAGCCCCTCAGGTGAGCCCACCCTGGGCGATTCTTTTATTAAAGCACAGAGGCATTTCCATTCTCTTGGGAAGTGAGATCCCAGGGCTGTGTTCCATTTGATTCAGGAAATATAAGAATATGATACTCCTGTGCAAAAACTTGGGTGTATCAATGTGTTTGTCAATGAAAAATTAATCAATAGTCAACTTAAGAAAGAAATAAAGTTTTATTGGAGCCAACCGGATGAGTATATCTGGGGAGACAGTCTCTCAGGAACCTCTGAGACCTGTCCTGGTAAGTAAGGAGGGCAGGATGTATGTGATTTGGGGACCCACAGCTTGGTATAGGTTACCGCTCTTCATGAGGACCAGATATCTTGGGTAATGGTTTTAGTGCTTTTCCGAATATTGGAAGATACAAGAAACTGGGCTCATATAAAAATTCTCCTGAAAATATCTAACTCTCTGAGGTCTGGTTCTCACACTTGTCCCAGATCACAAAGTACTTTATCCTGATTTTCACTCTGAATTCCTTCCAGGGTGGATTGTAGATCAGTGACTCCAGTGGCTAATCACTTGTTTCTCTTTTTCAAAAGCATATATTTTTATTTATGTATGTGGCTAGGCTGGG
>NW_011494727.1:459941-467913 GCF_000754665.1 Bison bison bison
TATAGCGAGGCGTCCAGATGCTGTCACGGCCCCTTTAAGAGCTAGGGGACAGGATACTGGGCACTGGGGTGGGGCCCAACATCTAGTGTCACAGGCTGGGCCACACCCCCAGGCTCTAGTCCAGGCCTGGTTGGGGAGCCAGTGGGAGGGGCTCCCAGAGACCTATGTTTGGGTGAGGGTGGGAATTGATTGGGACTCCTCTGAGCTCTAGGCAAATTTGCAGCAAGTACAGTATGTGGATTTTGTTTTGTTTTGCTTTTTTTCTTTTCTTTCATGTTTATATTGAGGTTGAAAAAGTTATTATGAAAGTGGGAGAATAGAAAAAGCCATTCTCTATGATTGACAGCAGAGAAGGCAATGGCACCCCACTCCAGTACTCTTGCCTGGAAAATCCCATGGACAGAGGAGCCTGGTAGGCTGCAGTCCATGGGGTCGCTAAGAGTTGGACACGACTGAGAGACTTCACTTTCACTTTTCACTTTCATACAATGGAGAAGGAAATGGCAACCCACTCCAGTGTTCTTGCCTGGAGAATCCCAGGGATGGGGGAGCCTGGTGGGCTGCCATCTTTGGGGTCGCACAGAGTTGGACACGACTGAAGCGACTTAGCAGCAGCATGAGTGACAGCAGTGTTGATAGGAACAAGAGGCTCCAGAAAATCTTTTTAAATTGTGCACATTTATATAGTGCAAATTATGCCTGAGTCCCAGAGAAGCAGGAAGCAACATCAAAAAGCAACCAACACAGAAAAACACACGTATGTGTCCCCTCACATCCAACAATACAGTTCCTTTCACAATGGAAGCAGCAACCCCCACCCCCTACAAACCACCCGCCCAAGAAAATTTGACACTTTCTCTTAAAAAACAGAGTCACTCAGTAATTTTTGGCCCACAGAACAGAAGGGAAAAAAGGAAAAGCAAAACAAAACACCCAGACAGGTTGGCAGTGTCCATGCTCTTCGCCCTGCAGAGGCAGAATCTGCTGTTTTGATCACTGAGTCAGGGGGACCACATCGCTGCCCCTCACAAACACTGCAGACAGGTGTCTTCAAGACCCTGGGGTTCTTCACCAGTTTTTTTTTTTTTTTATTCCCCAGAGAGTAGTTGGATGGAAGGCATTTACCCCTGACTTCCTCTAAGATGCCCTCTAAGCGACGGATGTTTAGTGAGCCTGCAAAAATTCTGGAGCCAATCTCTTGGAGGACTGAGCACCAAGTGGGGCCCAGGAACCCAGAGTATCTCATGCAAGAATCTCACCCACTAGAGATTATTGACCTTAAGAGGTTTTTTTTTAACTTAAAGGGGAGGTGCACTATACAGTTACTCCACTGGGAGAAAAAAAGCCCAATCCCTTCCTACCTGCCCACACCCCCTAAACTCTCCCAGCCACACCAGTAAGGCACTGCCAGGGGGACAGACACGCTTTGGCAATGAGGCCCCTCCGGAGGCACAGCGTGTGAACAGCTGCACAGAGGGCTGTGTGCTATGGAGTCAGCATCTTAGGAGGTGGTGGGCAGAGAAGGAAGGAGTCTGAGGTCCTGATGGATCAGAAGAAGGAAAATGGGGAGAGTTGGTCAGGACACAGGATACAAGAAAACTAAGGATGATCAGAAAAGGACCAAAAAGCAGAAAATGAAGGCAAAATGAGAGAAGCAAGAGAAAGAGACAAAACAGAAATTGAACAACCAAGGAAACCAGGAAGGAGACAGAGCAGCAGGAGGGAAGGGAAAAGAAAAGAGTGTGAGATGCGTGGGGAAGGATGTGAGGAGGGAGAGAGGGGGCCAGGAAGAGGGCATCAGAGGATGTCAGAGTTCGGTGAGGATACCTCCTGTGAGCAGAGGATCAGGAGTCCCTGGGCTGGTCCTCAGTCCCTACAGACACCTGGCGGGCCCAGTACCCCAGGTCAGCCACGTAAACCAGCAGGTTGGCGGCTGTCAGGACGGCCACAGCCAGGCGCTGGTCCCAGGCGCACATGTCGTAGGTGAGCTCGTCCCTGCAGTCCCCATCACTGGGCCTCTGGGGCTGCCCACCGAGCTCCTCGCTGAACTGGTAGAGTGGCCAGAGGACCAGAGCACTGATGTAGAAGAGGACAGACAGCAGGCTGAGCACTAGCTGGAAAATGGAGAAGGGGACTGGCAGCCTGTATTCACGTTCACCCAGGTTCAGCAGGAGGACCACAGCTGCCAGGATGAAGCAGATGGAGTACACGGCCACACACCACTCCAGGGCCGGCTGGTGCAGGTACAGGGAGGTGTTGCTGAGGAAGGCAAAGATGACACCGGCCACGAAGGTCTCCAGCACCTTCAACAGGGATCGCGTGGTGTGCACATAGAAGAAGATCTCTTGAGCTCATAACAGTCCCATATCCCGGCCACTTCTATGACATACAGCACAGATGCGATGCAGGAGAAAGCAGTGGCAGCGATGGCCCGGTCCCTATAAGGACCATAATGCACGAACTGGACATAGGTGATGGAGTAGATGATGGAGGCCGAGAGGCAGATGAGGGCAGCGTAGCAGGTGTAGGTGACAGAGATGTTGTACCAGAAGAAAGGAAAGCTGGACGGGTGCCTGCAACATTCAACTATGGTAATGATGAAGGTCATGGCGAAACAGACACACCAGAAGGACATGGACCAGTTTCCTATGGCCCCTCTCAGAGTGCCCATGTCGGCCACAAGCGAGAAGGCCACGCAGGTGGAGCAGAGCTGCGGCAAGCGGAGGAGCCAGAACACCCAGAGGATGCCTTCATTGCTTGGGGATGTCCGCCGGGTGGACATGGTGTCATGACTGTAAGGCAGGTCACGGTCACCAGTACAGCAGTGGTCTTCCCTGAGGACCCACCAGAGAAAGATCCAGTTTCGGAGGTGGATTAAGTCAGACGCCTGGAAAAGGTTCAGGGCCCTGTGACGGCTGAGGCTCAGGATCTTTGGAGTTGGAACCAATGGCTCAGACACTCAGGTAACAGCACAGCCACTCCAGAATGGTTCTCTCCACCCATCACCCGTGGCCTTGTCACAGACTTGTCTTATCCCAAACCTCACAGCTGGGCTGGGTCCGGCCTCAACCATGAACACTTTTTATATCTCTTTGTGCTGCGTGCCATTATCTATAGAGATGCAACGTAGGATGGTCCTTATCTGCAACCCCAAACCTTCAAGCCTCTGAAAACTGAACAAGAATGTTTAAAAATTCATTTGGTAGCAAATTTGATCGGAACATATCTGGGATAATTTATGATTTTCATTTATTTTATGTATTATGAGTGCTCAAAAGTACAGTTGTAGAAACACTAATGTATTTGATTACAAGGGACTTCTAGACCCCAGTGGGATGTTATGTCATATAGAATAGATGCACCAGGTCACTTGTCTGAAACTGAAAAATTCTGAATTCTGGAGGATATCTGACCCAAGGGTTTCAGAAAAGAGACTGTGGATTATACTGCTAACCCCATTATATAGATGAGAAAACTAAGGCTAAAGAAATCACATGCCTTCACCTTAGGTGGCATGCATGACCAGGAAGAGGGAACTCAGAAAACACAGCTAAAGCTGTGGGTTTTAACACTTTGCTCTACAGCCCACATGTCGGCAGGGTCCATGGGTAGGCGGCCAGGACCAAAGCTCGGGGCTCTGAGACCAGGACCCACCTTCAAGGCCCTTGGCCTCCTCCCATAGCAAGCTGAAGACACACGTGTCCCGGGCTCTCCTCCCTGCAGCATCACTAGAAGGACCTGCCATCTGAGGGGCACAGTCCCATTCTGAGGAGAGAAGCTTCAGGGGTGAACAGGGAGGAGCCATGGCTTGAGAGCAAGGCTGTGGGGACAAGATGACGTGGGAAGTAGGAAGTGTTCTAAATTCCGCCCCTCAATTTTGCCTTCACATGTGACTCTTCCCCACTGGGGCAGGGAGACTCCAACCCAGCATGACTCTAGGGTGGCGTCATGAGGAACCACAGAATAAATTGACATCATGTTTGATTTTTTAGCTTCAAAGCTGCCATCCAGATAAGAGTCCAAAAAATTCTAGAAAGTAGTCCTACCTGAGTGAGGATTTTCTGGCCTGGGAGACTGGTTAGCAGCTTCCCAGCTGGGAAAAAGGATTGGAAATGAACAAGGATGCTGTGTCTGAGGCTGAGGTGGAGGCTTTCAGGGTATCCAGGGAGGGGATGGGGATGGACAGATGACGGGCCCTTTTTAAGGGCAGGGGCTGGAAGAGGAGGCCCCTGCTGGACCCCTAGGAGGAGACAACCCTGAGGATGCTCCTGGGAGAGGGGTGGGGGTCAGGGGGGCAGAGTGGGGATGACAGGGGTGGGGTGGGATCCCAGAGTCCCAGTGGCCCTGAGGCAGCCCAGTAGGGGTCTTCTGACCCAGAAGGGATGCAGGCATGGAGCCAACCTTCCCATGGAGGAGGGGCCTGGACTGGAACTGAGACAGGAGAACAGGGGCGTGAAAGGGTTTCAGGGCTGTGACAGGGACACGTGGCCAGAGTGGCAGGGACCCTGGAGACCACGGAATTGCCCAGGTCACCGCCCAAGACAGTCCCGCCAGCCAGGGCTGCCGTCCTGCTCACACAGGGGCTCCTCCAGGGTCCAGTGTGTGGGGGAGTGAGGCCCCTCCCAGCCTGCCCCCTCCTCAGGGACAGCTGCCCTGTTTCCAAGGGACTATTTGCTGAGAGGCCCCCAGGGCTGAAGGGCCAGCACCCTGAGCCCCAGCCAGCTTCCTGCCATCAGGGGCCTTGTCTCCTTTGCTAATAATAAACCCTAGGGAAGGCCATGGCTTGACGACAAAGCAACCAGGAATGTGGAAGTTCTGGAGACGGAGGCACTGTTGTGGTTGTGTGAGCCACCCAGGGAGGCTCTATCTATGCCTTTCTCTTCTAAACAACTATTTACTGTGTGTTCACTGTGTGCCAGGCACTGCAGATCCCACAGCAAAACCCAATTCCTGCCCTGAACGAGCACCTGAATCAATGCAAAGACGTTCTGTCTAGAGCAGGTGAGCAGAGGAGAGCCAAGGACTCTTGAGGACTTTTCGGAGAACTCTCCAGCTGAGCAGAGATTGAAACTCTCTGTGCAAGTCCAGAGAGCAGGGCAAGTGGACTTTGCACCCCCTAAGGAACGAAAGCTGCTGCAAAATAAGAGGCCCACTGTGGGAGGTGATGTTGTTAGAGCCTTTCCAGTCAAGCTGTTGAACCAGTCTAGGGGGAGGGGGATGTGACTGATGGTTCCCAAAGAGTATCCCATGGAATACTAGTCCAGGATGTTCCTTGGAAAAAAACAGTTCCCTGATTATACAAGTCTGGGAATCACTTACTGCTATAGATCTCTTTTAGTCCTAAGAAGTCCTGCAAAAAAGAAATCTGTTTAACTTTTTAACGCAGCTTTAGGTGTATTTGGCCAAATAAATTTTCTTGTCTTAAAATACGAATTTTATTTTATTGCTTCTTAAGATTTTTCCTGCCACAGGGACCACCTCCTGGGAGCCCTTCCCCTCCATCCAACCCACCTCTGGGTGAAGATCACACACTTCATCCCAGTACAGGAGTGAGGGGCAGCAGAGGTCCTTCCTCTCCCCTCCCGCAGAGCTCTGCTTGCCTGGCTCCTCTGGCCCTGGTGACTCTAGGATGCTGGGCTCTGAGGCTTTGTGGCTGAGAATAAGAGAGGAAGAAGGCTTGAGATGACTTTGCCAGTTATTTAAAGGGCTGCTGGTCTTAATGTATGCATGCCCACTGACACACACACAACCACACACAGTCAGTATGCACAAAGCACACGCCTTTAAAGACAGGCATCCAAAGAGCGACTTCCCTTTCACTTTTCACTTTCATGCATTGGAGAAGAAATGGCAACCCACTCCAGTGTTCTTGCCTGGAGAATCCCAGGGATGGGGGAGCCTGGTGGGCTGCCATCTATGGGGTCACACAGAGTTGGACATGACTGAAGCGACTTAGCAACAGCAGCATCCAAGGGCTGGCAGAGCCCCTTTAAGACCTAGGCTCTTTCTGATTTCTAGTCAAGTTTGGGCAATTAGGACCTGTGGATTTTGTTGGTTTCATTTTCATTTTGTTTATTTTATCTTTGAGGTTTTTAAAAAAGAACAATTGTGGATGTGGAAGAAAGGACAAGATTTCTATGGTTGACAGCAGGGGCTGATGGGGATTGGAAACTCCAGGTAATTAAAAGAAACCATGCATATTTTTTTCTACATTTATATAGGTCACTTTATGCCTGAGTCTCAGAAAAGCAGAACGCAGTGGCAAAAAGCCACTGATGTGTGTGCGCACACACATTCAAGTACTGCAATTCTCTTGACTACAGCAGCTGAAATCCCCACTCAGTCAACCCACCTTCCCCAGAAAAATAGAAAAGAAATTTCACCTTTAAGAACAGGTCCATTCAGTCAATTTTGTCCTTCTGACCAGAAAAAGAAAACAAAAAATCCCAGGCAGGCTAACATCAGCTTTAAGGCTGGCAGGGCCATGCTCTTCTCCCTGCAGAGGCAGGACCTGCTCTTTTGATCGCTGAGGCAGAGGGCCACATCGCTGCCCCTCACCAACACTGCAGACAGCTGTCTTCAAGACTCTGGGGTTCTTCACCAGCTCCTGCTTCGATTCCCCAGAGAGTAGTTGGGATGGGGAGGCATTCAGCCTTTGCTTCCTTTAAGATGGCTTCTGTAGGCAGTGGGTTTTCAATAAGCTCGGAAAAATTCTGGAGCCATTGTCAGACAGGGCCAACCACCAGCTGGGGCCTAGGGACCCAGGGTCTCTGCTTCAAGACTCCCACCCACTGGAAATTACTGACCTCCAGAGACTTTTTTTTTAACTTAAATGGGAGACACACTGTACACAAAGAAAGAGGACCCAATGCCTAGCTACCCGCCCCCATCCCCAGACCCATCACACATGTACCAGAGGGACAGACTTGCTTTGGCTACAAGGCCCCTCCGGAGGCCTAGGGTGTGAACAGCTGCACAGAGGGCTGTGTGCTGTGGAGTCAGCACCTTAGGAGGCGGGAGGGGGTGGTGGGCAGAGAAGGAAGGAGTCTCAGGTCCTGACGGATCAGAAGAAGGAAAAAGGGGAGAGGTGGTCAGGACACAGGAGATGAGAAAACCAAGGATGACCAGAAAAGGGGTAAAAAACAGAAAATGTAGAAAAGATGAGAGAGCAGCAAGAGAAAAAGGCAAAACAAGATGTGGGCAACCAAAGAAACCAGGAAGGAGATAGAGCAGAAGGTGGGAAGGAAATGGGAAAGGGAGTGAGATGAATGCAGAAGGATGTTAGAAGGGAGAGAAGAGAGCCGGAAAGAGGACATCAGAGCTTGGTAATGAACTTCAGGTGAGACAAGGGAGGAATTGGGAGCCCTTGGGCAAAGCCTCAGCCGCTGTTAAAATTCAGGTGGGTAGAGAACACCAGGTCAGTCACATAAATGAGCAGGTTGATGGCTGTCAAACTAACCACAGCCAGTTGTTGGTCCCAGATGCACACAGAGGTGGAAATTCCACTGCTGCAGTTCACATCACTGGACCGCTGGAGCTGCCTGCCCAACTCCTCGTTGAACTGGTAGAGCGGCCAGAGGAGCAGAGCAGTGGTGTAGAGGAGGACGGACAGCAGGGTCAGCACAACCTGGAAAACGGAGAAGGGGATGGACGGCCTGCTGTCGCACTTGCCCAGGTTCAGCAGGATGGCCACGGATGACAAGATGAAGCAGATGGAGTACACGGCCACGCACCACTCCAGGGCCGGCTGGTGCAGGTACAGGGAGGTGTTGCTGAGGAAGACAAAGATGACACAGGCCACGACAGTCTCCAGCCCCTTAAGCAGGCCTGGCACGGTGGCCATATAGCCTGTGATCATGTTGGGCTGGGCCCTAGCCCAGGTCACATCCATGGCATAAGCCACAAAGGCGATGCAGGAGAATGCAGTGGAGATGATGGTGCGGTCCCAGTCGTGGCTGGTGGGGAAGAAATC
>NW_011494727.1:468013-482597 GCF_000754665.1 Bison bison bison
GGCTGTTGGAGAAGAACTGAATGTAGATGATGGGGTAGATGATGGAGGCCGAGAGGCAGAGGAGGGCGGAGTAGCAGTTGCAGGTGATGAGAAAGTTGTCCCAGGGGAAGGGGAAGTGGCCCTCCAGCCCGCATAACTCAACTATGAGGATGAGGAGGGTCAGGACGAAGCAGAAGCACCAGATGAACATGGACCAGTTACCTATGGCCCCCTTCCAGGTGCCCACGCTGGCCCCCAGCGAGAAGGCCATGCAGGTGGAGAACAGCTGCAGCTGTCGGAGGCAGCAGCCCATAATGGTCGGGGAGCCCAGGGCCTGAGGACGATCATGTGGTAGTCGTTCTGGTCCTACTGGTCACCAGTGTGGCAGAGGTCTTAGCTGAGGATCCACCCGAGAAAGGTCCAGCCCTGGAGATGGATTAAGTCAGATGCCAGGGAAAGGTCAGGGCCCTGTGAGGGCTGAGGCTCAGGATCTGTGGAGTTGGAATCAATGGCTCAGACACTCGGGTAACAGCACAGCCACTCCTGAACGGTTCTCCTTCACGCATCACCCTTGACCTTGTCACAAGACTTGTCTTATCCCAAAGCTCACAGCTGGGTTGGGTCTGGCATCAGACCATGAACATTTCTTCACCTCTTTCTGCTGCATGCCATTATCTATGGAGACACAGAGTAGCCTGACCCTTATCTGCAACCCCAACCTTTCAAAATTCTGAAAATTGAACAAGAATTAAAAAAAAAATTGTTTGGTAACAAAATTTGAACTGAACAGACCCAGACCATTTATGGTCTTTATTTCATGTAGTGTGAATGTTCAAAATTCAGTTGCAGAAACACCAATGTGTTTGATTACAAGGTGTTTCAGACCCCAGTGGGGTATTATGTCATGTAGGATAGATGCACCATGTTACATAAATGAAGCTGAAAAACTCGGAGTCCTGGAGCACATCTGCCCCACAGGGTTTCAGAAAAGGGACTGTGGATTGTACTGCTAACCCCATTTTACAGACAAGAAAACTAAGGTTGGGGGAATTAAGTCCTTCCCTAAGGTGGCACTGGAGAAGGAAATGGCAACCCACTCCAATATTCTTGCCTGGAAAATCTCATGGACAAAGGCCTGGTAAGATATAGTCCATGGGGCTGCCAAGAGTCAGACACGACCGAGCACACTCGCATACTAAGGGTGCATGACTAGGAAATGGGAACCCAAATAACAGTGCCAAAGCTGCGGGTTTGAAGGCTTTGCTCTATAGCCCACATGTCAAAAGGGCCCATGGGTGGGAGCTCAGGACCAAAGCTCAAGGCTCTGGGACCCAGGATACACTTTCAAGGCCACGGCCTCCTTCCACAGCAACCTGAAGACCTACGGGTCCCAGCCTTTACTCCCTGCAGCATCACTAGAAGGAGCTGCCATCTGAGGGGACACAACCCCACCCGGAGGAGGGCAGCTTCAGGGGTGAACAGGGAGGAGCCCTGGGGTGAGAGCAAGGCCGTGGGGACAGGATGACATGAGAAGTAGGGACTGTTCTGAATCCCTCCCCCGAGTTTTACCTTAACATGTGACTCTTGCACATTGGGGAAGGGAGACCCCAATCCAGCATGACTCCAAAGTAGAGGATCATGGGGGAACCACAGAATAAATTAACATGTCTGGCTCTTAAGCTCCAAAGCTGCCATCCAGGTGGAAGTCTGGAAAGATCTAGGAGGAGTCCTACCTGAGCAGGATTTTCGTGGCCTGGGAGACTGGTTAGCAGCTTCCAAGCTGGGAACCAAGGGATTGAAAATGAACAAGGATGCTGCGTCTGATGCTGAATGGAGCCTTTCAGGGCATCCCAGGGAGTGGGTAGGGATGGATGGATGATCAGCCCCTTTTTAAAGGCAAAAGCTGAAAGAGGAGGCCCCTGCAGGACCCCTGGGAGGGGCCAGCCCTGAAGATGCACTGGGATTGTGGCAGGGCTGGGGGGAACAGACTGGAGTTGACTGGGGGCATTCCAGGGTCCCAGGGACCCTGAGGCAGTCCAGTAGCTGTCTTCTGACCCAGAAGGGATGCAGGCATGGAGCCAACCTTCCCCATGGAGGAGAGGCCTGGAGTGGAACTGAAGAAGCCCCATGAAAGCCTCAACATGTCTGAAATGCTATGAATTGTGAGCCCCGAGAAGTGTCCCTGGACAGTGACATGCCATTTTCACCATCTCACCTTATAGCCCAGTGTTTGGCCCCCTTGTGTCACCATGGAGTCCCTCTGAGCACCACACATTCTGGAGAAATCCTTACAGATGTGACAGAGCCAGCCTGGCCTCTGGGAGCCAGAGTGGTGTTAAGGACTCAGGCCAGAGCTATTACTCAAACAAACCAACAATCTCAGGGCCAGAATAGCAGCAATTATTTAAGTATTCTTGGAAACACCAAAATTTTCTTTCTTCTAGTTTGTACTAATTTTTTCCTCTGGGCTGCAGAACAGACTTGCATTGTCAGCACAACAGCACCAGCTCCCTCATTCCACCCTCCCTTCCCCAAGACACACCACACACACACACACACACACACACACACACACACACGCTCAGAAGAGAAACCCATGAGGCAGAGGCTTCTGTGAGTTCATAGAAAGCCCACGACCCAGGGAACTGGAGCCCATCCTCTGTGAGCCCTGGTCAGTGTGGTGGAACCCAGCTCTCCTGTGAGATGCAGCAGGTGGAGGAACCAAGGTTGGCAGAGAGGGGTGTTGGGGACAACAGCTGGAGAAAAGGGTCCTCCTCAAACAGTTCAGAGCCATGGAAAAGCCGCCCAGCATACTTAACTACACCTTCTTTGCCCACAGTGGATGCAGAGATCCACTTGATCTCCTCAGACAGTAGGTGGTGCTCTTGTATCTGGTACTCAGCACGGTGGACACACTCCCTCCCCTACCTGAGGCCTGACACTCAGGTGCCTCTCCCATAATGGCCCCTGAGGACCAGTAGCTGCCACCTAGAACCAGCTTCTCCAGGAACAGCAGCCTCCCTCCTGTCTCCATCACCAATCACATTAGTGAGGGCCCCAGTGACTGTCAACACATCACCAGGCTTTTACCGGGGTCTCCAGTGACATCACCTCCTCCGCCCAGCTCCCCATTTTCCAGTAATTGTGCCCAGAGCATGCAAGCTAATTGAAACAAGACGTGGACTTTTGTGCTAAAGTAGCCTTCACCAGAGAGGCAAGGGCGGCTTCTGGAAAATGTTAATGCTGTTTCCTGTTGGATGCAAATCCTGCTTGGAACTTAGCTTCAAACGAAACCTCATCTGTAAAATGAGGGGGTTGGACAATCCCGAAGAGCCATGCTGGCTCTGAGAGTTTATGCTACTGTGAAAAAAATTCCAACTGAGCCCTGGGTCGGGGAGCCAAAGGCTACTTCTGGTTGGCAATGGTGTTGTCACAAAGTGGCTGCAAATCAGTTTTTATTTTAGGCCCTGCAGCTGATAGATTAATTTCTATTTTGTGGGACGTACTCTGAATAATTCCATGAAAATCTTTCCACTGACATCACCAACCACCAGATAGGAGGTCCCCAATGTGCAAACCTCAGGCTGAGTTACTTTTCGAAGACTTGGGTCCAGGTAGAAAAAATGGTTGTTTATGATTGGGACCCCCTAATTGCTATGGAAACCAAGTTTCTCCCTGTCTATCCATCTTCAGGAGGTGTAAGCTTCAGAGGGTTTCCCACTTACCCATGCCCAGAACCGAACTTAAGAAGTCCAATCTTGGGTCAGGCAAATCCACCAGATATTAAAGACAGACAAAAGTTCTGTGCTCTGGACAACCGGACAACCTGAATTTGGGAGGTGTGCACTTCACTGCTATATAATTTTGGCTTGGAGGTTTATTGTTTGTTTGTTTGGTTAATTATTTCTTGTGGAATTTCTCCACGTAGGTCCAGTCTTCCTGAGACTTCCTAAGTTCTTTATTTGGAAAAGAAAAAGATCCTTTTAAAAAAGAGAGAGAGAGAGAGAGAAAAGAGGTTTATAATCATTTCAGCTGGGAGACCCAAACTGCTGAGTAGAGAAATGCGTTTAGAGGAGATCAGCCAGGTGTGAGATGAACCACAGCTAAGACCAGCAGACGATTTCTAAATCGACAAAAGCAAAGAGCTTTCTCTTTACTCCACTTCGAAATTCTTTGGAACCTCCACACTGAAAGAAGTCTGAGAAGTCACCTGGTATATCCACCCAGGTTATGGCAGCCTGTGTTCCTCCATCCTTGGCAACTGTCAGCCGACTCTCTGCTTCCCTGGGCAGTCAATTCTATATTCTTATAACTTGGCTGAAAAAAACCTCCTGAGGTTCTTAGAATGAGCTGAAATCAGCCTCCCTGTTACTCCCATTCACCAGTCACAGGTTTGTTCTCAGAAGGACCGTGCAGAGAAAAAAGTACAAACTCTAGTCCCAGTGAGCTTGGACAGCACTATTGGCCGCGGGTGCCATGTCATCTTCTCTTCTGGATGAATACCCTTAGTTCTTTTCATCACTCCTCATTTTCAGGCATTTCCAGGCCCTTCACCCTCCTGGCCACCTGCCTCTGGATGCTTTCCAAACTGTTGGCTTCCTTTTCACGCTGTGATTGGAATTCTGTTCTGATGATCTGAATTCTGAGTTGATGGACTGACGGATGTAGAAAGTGAAAGTCACTCAGTCGTGTCCGACTCTTTGCGACCCCATGGACCATACAGTCCATGGAATTCTCCAGGCCAGGATACTGGGGTGGGTAGCCTTTCCCTTCTCCAGGGGAATCTTCCCAACACAGGGATCGAATCCAGGTCTCCCACATTGCAGGCAGATTCTTTACCAGCTGAGCCACAAGGAAAGCCCAAGAATACTGGAGTGGATAGCCTATCCCTTCTCCAGCGGATCTTCCCGACCTAGGAATCAAACCAGGGTCTCCTGCATTGCAGGTGGATTCTTTACCAACTGAGCTACCAGGGAAGAGATAAGCTCAAACCTGAAACTTCGAAGCCACATACGGGTGGCTCACCAGAAACGGGCTACAGGGACATGTCCTGTCATGAAAGGACATCTTTGAGTTGCTTGCAAACACTATGGCGTGTTGTCTACAATGAGAAACACATGCTGAAGTGAAAGTGTTAGTCACTCAGTCGTGTCTGACTCTTTGCGACCCCGTGGACTGTAACCTGCCCAAGAATCCGTGTAGGTTCTCCAGGCAAGAATACTGGAGTGAGTTGCCCTCCTATAGGGAAATCTTCCCAACCCATGGATCAAACCCAGGTTTCCTGCGTTGCAGACACATTCTTTACCATCTGAGCTACCAGGGAAGCCCCAACCACATGCTACGTATCCTTAAGTGTCTCTAGAGAATCAGAGTATAGTTGGAAGTGATTCCTTTTTCCTTCAGTGAACGCTTAGTATGAATCTTCTAAGATTCTATCTCTGATCATAGATGAAAGGCTTTGGAGCCATGATAATAGATGGTCCAGTCTCTAACCTCAAGGAGATTCACTGGGATAATCTACAACAGCTTAATTGGCCCAGGTGTGCTAGCTCTAAACAACTTTGGAAGAATTCTGCTTGTGATTTTAATAAAAAGCATAATCATAGATGACCATAGATGACTGAAGATGGAAGGACTCTCAGAAAGCTTGAATTGATGTCCCTTGGTTTATAGACGTGCAAACTGAGCTCCAGAATTTGTAACTCATCCACCTGGCCATCTATCCTTCCATCCATCGACACAACAAATGTATTTATTTAGCAGCCGCAATTTGCAAGTAATATATTTGGGGGGAGTCCAAAGTGAACAGCAATACCAGATAAGGGGTAGGAAGTAACTTTGTTGGTATATGGATAAAAAGCTCGTATTGAATGATCTGGCCAACATAATCTGGTTGGTTGACAGGCATCAAAGCCAGGACTCGAAACCAGGTCTTCTGCTGTCTGGCACAGGGCTTTTCCAAAGCACATGCTTTCACCAGTAAATGACTGATGGTAGACAATAGAGCATCTGCTCTATATCAGGGAACCCTGTCCTGATGGAATCCTATTTAGACATTTCAGACAATACATCTGTAATGGTGAATGTGCTAGTTGCACAGATGTAGTGCTTCACCACTGAAAAGCACGATGCAGAAGATAAACATCATTTCTGTCCATCTTCCAGAAGCATAGACAGTCTCTCCTTAACTCCTTCATTCATGACTCCTCCTTGCCAACAGTTTACCAAAACTCTCTCCCAGGATCCACCAGAGAGCAAATCCAACTTGTTTTCTTTAATTTTCCTGCTCTTTGAGCTCCATGAGATAGGATGCTATTGGCTTTCCTGAACATCCTCCTTCCTTGGTTCCCATATCCTTCTCTCTCAAGTCTGCCCACTTGCTGACACTATCCCTTGTCAGGCCCTTAACCATGAACATTATCAAGAATATTACCTTGTACATTATAGCTTGTGGATAAATGTATTTGTTGAGTGGATGGACGGTTGGATGGATGGATGGATTGCTATGTGAATTAATGACAAATTCTGGAGCCCAGTTTGCCCATTTATAAACCAAAGGATATTAATTCAAGCTTCCGAGGGTTCCCCATTCTTCATATTTTGCCATAATGTCTCTCTTTTGAGGACTGACTCATTCACAAACTATCAGCTATCATCTCTATGTATGAAGTTTCCAAATCTACATCCCCACCTTAACAAGAACCCTTTGTTCCACTTGGCTCTTGTTCTGCTGCTTCAAACCCAACAGATCTCTGATCAAGCCATCCTTGTCTGATCCCCAGTCTGCAAGCTGAACATCCATCTCTTTTCCACAACCCTGACCAGCAGCCCTCCCTTTCAGATTCATTCTCTTAGTCCATCAGGCTCAAAACATTGAGACAAAATTCAATTTTCCTCTCTTAAATAAATGAGTCATCTACATAAAGTCATTAGAGATATCTCTCTCAGATAAGCTTAATTTTATCCATCCATCTATCTGTGAATTCATCCTTCATCCTTTGAGAACATCCCAGCTTTCTCTGGGATGACCACATCACGTGTCAGATAAGCCAGATCCCTCTCCTGAAAGTTCAGGGTGATGTCACATCTCAGCTAGAATTGCTGGTGTATGCATCCCTCAGGCATTTGAGCCATGCCCAGCCAGATGCTTCCCTCACCTTCTTTTCACCCTTGAGTACAAGTCCAAGACTGAGAGCATGTGCAAGGCCACAGAGATGCCTCCCCATCAGACGTCTTGCTAGAGAGCAAATGGCCCTCTTGCTCCTCTGGGAAGGGAAACTCTCCAGGGGCTCAATGGGCTATAACCAGACCCTGTTTAGAATAGGCAGCTGAGAGTTCAGGGTTCCCCGGGGCTGAGCAGTCACCCCTCCAGTGCAGCCCACTCCCAACTCCCTCCCTCCTTGACCTCATAGCCCCTATCCCCAACTTCCGTTCCTGACACCAGCATCCAGACCTTCTCTATGATTGTTTGCAAAGAGACGGAGGGATGAGGGGGGCTGTATACTAGTTAAACATCTTTGTTTTTATATTTTTTTTTCTGGACTTATATTTTAATGTTTTGTACGATCTGTGTTTCCCAACTTCATATAATCTATAGATCTGCGACTCTCCTCTATGACTGCAATAGGACATTCATTTTTATATACGAAATCTTACTGTTTTATTACCCCAACTTCTTCAACATTAAAAAATGAATTAGCTATAATCTCTATCAACAACTTCAAATCATTTCTGGTGAGAAAGTGAAGTTGCTTAGTCGTGTCCGACTCTTTGTGACCCCGTGGACTGTAGCCTGCCAGGATCCTCCATCCATGGAATTTTCCAAAATAATTTCATTTTATTTATTTTTGGCTGTGCTGGGTCTTCGTTGCTGCAAGGGTTTTTCTCTACTTGCAGCGAGCACAGGCTACTCTCTAGTTGGGTGTATGGGCTTCTCATTGCGATGGCTTCTCTTGTGGAGAACAGGCTTTAGGCATGCAGGCCTCAGTGGTTGCAGCACCGGGGCTCAGCAGTTGCAGTTCCCGGGCTCTAAAATAAGGCTCAGTAGTTGTGGTGCATGGGCTTACCTGCTTGGCAGCATGTGGGATCTTCCTGGATCAGGGATCGAACCCATGACTCCTGCATTGGCTGCTGGATTCTTATCCACTGAGCCACCAGGGAAGCCCCAGTCAAACATCTTTAACATGGAGGCAAATATCCAGGAGAAAGCCCCTTTGGGGAGTGTTGCGGCATGCAAAGTGGCTAGCATCCAGGCATGACCTCCCATGTACTCATGTAAAGATATTTCCAGTCTGACTGCAGTATACCTGCATCCAGATTTCCAGACTGACAGAAAATTGGAGCTTTGAGGGCCCTCAGCAACCAACCAATTCAATCCCTGCCCTGTGCAGATGAGAAGACCAAGGCTCAGTGACCTCCCACGGTCATTCAGTGAGGCAGAGACAAAGCTGGAACTAGAAGACAGAGGGCCAGTGTGACAGGCAGGATAGTGACAGCGAGCCACCCACTCACTGAGATAGACCCCACAGCAGCTGGGGGTTCTGGGTTCTCCCCCTTAAACTTTGAGTAAGAGAGCTTCTGCTGGTGGAGCCAGGTGGGTGGTGTGAGCCCAGAATGGCAGTAGAGAACTGGGGTGGGGGTCTGAGTGGGGTGGGGAGCATGTCCAGTGAGAGAGAACCCATGCTTGGCCTGGGAGCCTAGCACAGTGGGAGAGGCAGACAGAGAACAGCCCCACAAGGACTTGAACTTCATCTTCCCCGCCAGGAGCCTGATCACCTGGGAAGCCGGTCAGTTTCGCAGAAGGGCCCCTCCCTGGCCTCTCTGCCCGCTCACAGGGACGGCTGGCCAGGAGGCAGTCCTTCCACCCACGGCTTCCATGGCTGCCCGGGACTCGGGCATCCTGCCCTCTCACCTCACCCCTCGCATCCAGACGTGCTCAGGAGGCAGGCTGTCTTTGCCAAGGGCCCTCAGAGGTCCAGACGATCTTGATCCAGTTCCAGGGACTGAGTCTCCCAGTGTACCAAAAAATAGAAAGATGCCAAACAGGGCTCCAAAAATTGAGGTGTGTTTAAAGCATTTCCTGTGAACAAATTAACACTCTTCACACACACACACACACACACACACCCCAAACATAAAGCAACATAATCATGCTATTCACAAAATAATCATAGAAATTATATAAACATTCAGAGCGCCCCCCCACCGACCCCCAACTTGGCAACATGGCCTAGCAGTGAACAAGGATTTAAAGTTGTATGGTGAAGGTCGGCCTCAGCAACTCTCTGTGACTGCATGTGTGAAACTTCTCTCAACGTGAGTTACATCTCAAGTCGAGACAGGGACTAAATGGCTCTTGGGTCCCAGGCCCTCTCCTTTGGTCAGCTCCACACCGAGGTGTGCAGTTGAGGGACCGAACCTGAGAGTGACGGGGCCCCGCGGGGACTGGGCCTGACCTGGCGGCCTCCACACCCACACCCAACCCCAAGCCCGTACCTCAGGGAGAGAGGGAGGGAAGCCAGGCTGCCCCCAGGGACAGTGCAGGAGCCTGGGCTGCCGGTGGGCCGCCAGGCCTGGCTGAATGAAGCCTTTTCATAGCACACCACCCAGGAGGGGGGTGTGATCCCTCCCCAGCCACACAGAAGCCTCTCAACCCAGGCAGCACAGTGCCCTGTTCACACAGCTCGGGAAACAAAATAAATATATTCTCCCCTGAAGACCCCACAATGGGGCTTTTTCACAGCACAGAATCAGAAACGGCCCTCTCGCTCTCCACCCGGCTGACAGGCTACTGGTCCCTATAGCCTTTGCCTGACCCTTTCTAGACTAGCCAGGGTTCCCTAGTAGCTCAGACAGTAAAGAATTTGCCTACAATACAGGAGATCCAGGTTCAAACCCTGGGTAAGGAAGATCCCCTGGAGAAGGGAATGGTTACCCACTCCAGTATTCTTGCCTGGAGAATCCCATGGACAGAGAAGCCTGGCAAGCTACAGTCCATGGGGTCACAAAGACTGGGACACCTCTGAGCGACAAACACTTTCTAGACTCAGGGTCCACCTGGCCTAGCCTATGTCTGTCTTTCTACTTTCTGGTCAAGTCCTTGTATGGTCAAGTGGCCTCCTGGGTAGGTATTGGGAACAATCTGTAAGAATTTGGATAAAGGAAGGAGACAGGACCCAATGCTTATTGATTTTCTACTAAGTGTCAGGAAAGTGAGGGACATGCTTACCTGCCCTGGATGGTATACTTCCCTCTGTCTGGAATGCCATCTTCCTCTCCACTCTACTCTCTCTAAAATCATGGGGAATAGTAAAAAACAAATAGATAATATCCGCTGAGTGCTGACTCCAAACCAAGCACTTTTTGGAACTCAAGCATCGCCTCTTACAGGAAGCTTTCCCTGACTTCACTCAGCATTGAGATCATCTGTCTAAGAATCTCTCTCCGACTGGATGGGGAAGGCCTAGAGGTCATGGCCTTGCACCCCATTTCTGAGTACCTGGGTTCCTTCCCAGAGATGACCCCTAAAGGTTGGGTGAATGTGGTTGCCTCTAGTTTCCTCACCAATACAGTTGCTTATAGAGCGCCTTGAACTAGTGCAAGCCCTGAGCCATAGAGACTAATGGTTACAGTCTTGGAGTCAGCATCCTAGCTGTTAGGCCTGGGCCAATTCAACCATCTAAGCCTTTCTTTTCTTTTTTTTTTTTTTTTTTGCTTTATTTGCATTTGTTGCTGTTTTAGCTTTTAATTTCAAGCACAACAAGTTGGTTAATGATATCCTTTAGCTCAAAATATATGATCATCATTAGTGCAAAGCTCTTTCTTGTTTCTTTTTATAGCTTTAATTGACATAGAATAAGATTTAAAGTGTGCAATTTGATGAGTTTTGGCACATTCATACACTTGAAGAACCCATCACCATAACCCAGGTAGTGAACAAATCCTTCCACAAGTTTCTTCGTGCCCTCTGGTCATCTCTCCCCCCACCACTCCCCTCCTCCTATCCCCCACTCTGGGGGCAACCACTCATCTGCTTTCTGTCACTACAGATTAGTTTGTGTTTTCTAGAAATGTATATAAATAGAATCATACTATCTGAACTCTTTCATTCTGCGTAATTATTTTGCAAGTCATCCATACTGTTGTGTGTATCGTGGTTTTTCCTCTTTTATTGTTGAGAAGCAGTCTATTGTAGTTATAGTACAATTTGCTCAACCACTTATCTGTTGATGGACACTGGAGTGGTTCCCATTTTGGGTCTATTACAAATAACGTGAATATATATGTAGAAAACTTGGTGTGAACATATACTTTCATTTCTCTCTCGAAGTAGAATGACTGGTCGTATTTTATTTTCTTCTTCATTCCCAACCTTTACTCTCCCTCTCCCTTAAACACCCACTCTGATATTTAACGTATTCCCTTAACTATGAATAAATTATCATAAAATGAGCAGAGCTGTTGTGTTCGTGGTGGGCGGTGGGGGGTTAGCTTATGTACCTTGCTGTAAATCTAGTTGTTTCTTACCTTTTTCACTTGATCTTATTTTGGAAGCTCCACTGTGTATACTCTTCAATTAGAAGTTTGTTATTTCTAATTACTGTGCAGCATTCATAGTGTGAACCCATCACTTTATTTATCCTTCCCTTTAAAAGAAATATTTATTTGGCTGCACTGGGTCTTAGAAGCAGCTGATCTTCATTGCTGCATTCGGGCTCTAGTTTCCCAGTCAGGGATCGAACTCAGCCCCCCTGCACTGGGAGCTCAGAGTCTTACCCACTAGATCACCAGAGAGGTCCCTATCCCTCCCTTTGATCAACTCCAAGGTTTGCGCCCAATCCAGCCCTCCCATAAATGATGCCACAGGGAATATGTCATCCTTCCAGTCCCCTTGCTGATCTGTACAAGCACTGAGTTGGATATCTGGGTCCCAAGGTGTGCACTTACTTTATATCACTCAGCTCTGCTGGCTTGACTATTTTCTCACCACCTGAGCCAACTAGTTAACTGCCTGCCCTTCAGCAGTGCTCCAGCCCCATCTCCCCACATCCCGGCCAGTGCTGAACACCCGGTTGCTTTACTGATCTTTGCCATTCTGATGGGTGTCAAGTGATATCATGTTTCAATGTATATTCATCTTATTACTAATGAGATTGAGCATCTTTTCTTCTTTTTTAAGATTTTTTTTAATATGGACCATTTTTTAAAGATTTTATTGAATTTGCTACAATATTGCTTCTGCTTTATGTTTTGATTTTTTGGCAGCAAGGCATGTGGGATATTAGCTCCACAGCCAGGAATCGAACTTTACCCTCTGCATTAGAAGGTGAAGTCTTAGCCACTGGACTGCCAGGGAATTCCAGAGCATCTTTTCAATTACTTGTTAGCTCTTAGGATTTCTTATTCTGTGAATTACCAATTTGCATTCTTTGCTTATCAAACTTTGTACTTCCTAACTTTTCCTTACTGAGAGGCAGGAGTTCTTTGTTTTGCTTTGTTTGTATTGAGATATGACAGCATATTAAAAAGCAGAGACATTACTTTGCCAACAAAGGTCCATATAGTCAAAGCTAAGATTTTTTCAGTAATCATGTATGGATATGAGAGTTAGACCATAAAGAAGGCTGAGTGACAAAGAATTGATGCTTTTGAACTGTGGTGTTGGAAAAGACTCTTGAGAGTCCCTTGGCCTGCAAGATCCAACTAGTCAATCCTAAAGGAAATCAGTCCTGAATATTCATTGGAAGGACTGATGCTGAAGCTGAAGCTCCAATACTTTGGCCACCTGATGCAAAGAGCCAGCACACTGGAAAAGACCCTGATTCTGGGAAAGATTGAGGGCAGGAGGAGAAGGGGACGACAGAGGACGAGATGGTTGGATGGCATCACCAACTCAATGGACATGAGTTTGAGCAAGCTCTGGGAGATAGTGAAGGACAGGGAAGTCTGATGTGCTGCAGTCTATGGGGTTGCAGAGTCAGACATGACTGAGTGACTGAACAACAATAACTTCTAAAAAGTAAAGTGCACAGATATTTAGTGTGGAACTTGGTTAGTTTCTACACATGTTTACACTGGTGTAACCATTGCCCAGATCAAGATTTAGAGCATGTCCAGCCCTCACAAAGTTCCTTGTGTCCCTCTAGTCAGCAACCTCTTAAGGTAGCCACTGTTCTGACCTTTATCACCTTAAATTATCCCTGAAACTTTATGTAAATGGAATTAAACAGTATGCACTTTTTTCACCAGCTATTATCTGTGAGACCCATCTGTGTTGCTGTCTGCAGCATTAGGTCATTCTTTTTCATTGCTGCATAATATTCCATCATGTGCCTGTACCACAATGAATTCACCCTTTTTCTTGTTGCTGGACATTTGGGTTATTTCCAATTTGGAGCTATTGTATATGAATAAAGCTTCTATTTATTTATTTGGCCGTTTCAGGTCTTAGTTGTGGCATACAGAATCTTTCACTTCAGTACACAGATTCTCTAGTTGTGCCTCAGGGGCCTAGGTGCTCTGAAGCATGTGGGATCCCAGCTCCCTGACCACGGATAGAACCCAAGTCCCCTACACTGCAAGATGGATTCCCAACCACTGGACCACCAGTGAAGTCCTGTGAATAAAACTTCTAGAAACATTCTTGAACAAGCTTTTGGGTGGACATAAGTACCAAGTGCAGTTGGGAGTGGGATTGCTGCATCAGGTTTAGCTTTAACGGACACCACCAAGCATTTTCTAAAATGTTTGTTCCAACTGACACTCTTACCAATGGGATTTGAAAATTCAAGTTGCTCCTCACTCCTGACAATGCTTGATATTTTCAGTCTTTTTTAATTATAGCCACTCCAGTGGGTTTTGTAAGCGAGGTCTGTATATCCTAAGAGATTCACTTCTTTGGAGTTATATACTGTGTTGTAGATGTAATTTTACCCACTATCCTAGTCTATCCTGTACCACTGGTATCTGTCTTCTTATCTGTAAATGAGGATAATACCACCTACCTTCAAAACCTGGCAAAACAATAAACAGGTGCTCAATTCACGTTAGCAAGCATTTCTGTCTCCACCGTTAGACCGGTGCGCTTCCAGGGCAGTGCCTGGATCTTAATTTGTGTAGCAAACAGAGCCCAGCTCTGGGCCAACAAGGATTGGTTTTTCAATAAAGTTTGTTGATTGACTAAATGACCGAGCCTCCCAGAAGCAATCTCCAGACCGCAATTCAAAGATCTGAGGGAGGAAATGATGGGCTGTGGCAGTGAAATTGGAGGAACATTTCCCTTTCAGGCATCTAGAGGGTGGGGGAGCCCCCTCCTCCAGGCATGGGGCCCGGGACCTAGCGAGGAGGGATGGGGGTGGGTGGGAGCCAGGGCTGAGAAGTGGTAGTTTTCCTCTTGAGTGCTCGCTGCCCGGGTGGGCGGCGCGGAGCCGGCCAGCTGCCGTCTGCCCCTCTGCCCGTCCCTTTTTTCCAAAGGCTTTGCCCAGAGGAGCAGGAGGAGGAGTAGAAGGAGGCGGCGGCGGCAGAGACTGTGGAGGAGGGCGCTAGTCTCGCCCCCGCGCGGCCACGGGAGCCTCCCTCGGGGCCTCGCTGCCCTGGGCGGGCGCTG
>NW_011494727.1:482697-483025 GCF_000754665.1 Bison bison bison
GGAGGCGCCTCGCCGCCTCGTCGCTCCGCCACCTGGCTGCCGCCTTCCCCGCCGCCGCGCCGCCCCCTCCGCCCGTAGAGCAGCCCGCAGGCCAGAATGGGCAGCCACAGGGGCGCCGCCACCGCGGGCATCACCCTCCCCCGGCAAACAGCACTTCTTAGCTGGAGGGTTCGCCAGTCCTGCACTCAACCCTTATAGACTTACACTAGAGTTTAGGCCATCCTTCCCCTTTCCCACTAGGGCCTGAGGATGGGGAGGGGAAGCAACTGGTCTAAGATCGTATGGTGAATTAGGAACAGTCAGCACTAGGCTCAAACCCCCACTCCCT
>NW_011494727.1:483266-489102 GCF_000754665.1 Bison bison bison
ATCAGATTCTTGTCCCCTTAACATACCATCCTCCATCCAGCAGCCAAAGTGATCTTTTAGAACAAGAATCTGATCACCACTCTGTTTTAAGCCCTGATGTCTTCCAGCATAGGGGGAATATGGATGAAAACCTACCACATCCCCACACCTGCACTCCCGCCCCTACAACCCCAGGCCCCTGGCTTTACTCCTCAGACCTGTATATTCAGTCCCTTGACCTGGGCTTCAACTTGCCAGGTTCATTTACACTGCAGGGACCGCAGGGTCTTTGAACTTGCTGTTCCCTCTTCTCCCAAACACTCCTTCTTTAGGGGTTCTTAATCAGAAGAGTCTATGGATCGAGGTCAATTTCAGTTTAATTGTTTTCCTGTGTAACCCTGCATATATTGTTTTATGTGTTTAAAAACATCATTTGGGGAAGGGGTCCATCAGCTTCACTAGACTGTCCCAGCACCTATGGCACAGAAGAGTTTAGAAACCCCTACACCTTTGCAGAAAGGCAGAAAGTGAAGAGGAACTAAAGAGCCTCTTGATGAGGATGAAAGAGCAGAGTCAAAAAGCTGGCTTAAAACTCAACATTCAAAAAACTAAGATCATGGCATCTGGTCCCATCACCTCCTGGCAAATAGAAGGGGAAAAAAATGGAAGCAGTGACAGGTTTTATATTCCTGGGCTCCAAAATCACTGTGGATGGTGACTGCAGTGAAATTAAAAGAAATTAAAAGACGCTTGCTCCTTGGAAGAAAAGCTATGACAAACCTAGACAGTATATTAAAAAGCAAAGACAGTACTTTGCCTACAAAGGTTCATATAGTCAAAGTTATGGTTTTTCCAGTAGTCATGTACAGATGTGAGAGTTGGATCATAAAGAAGACTGAACACTGAAGAATTGATGCCTTTGAATTGTGGTGCTGAAGAAGACTCTTGAAAGTCCCTTGGACTGCAAGGAGATCAAACCACTCAATCCTAAAGGAAATTAACTTGAATATTCACCGAAAGGACTGATGCTGAGACTGAAGCTCCAATACTTTGGTCACCTGATGTGAAGAGCTGAGTCATTGGAAAAGACCCTGATGCTAGGAAAGATTGAAGGCAAAAGGGTAGCAGAAGATGAGATGGTTAGATGGTATCACCAACTCAATGGACATGAATTTGAAAAAACTCTGGTACATAGTGAAGGACAGGGAAGCCTGGCATGCTGCAGTCCATGGGGTCGCAAAGAGTTGGACACAATTGAGTGACTGAACAACAGACCTTTGCACATCTGGATCTTCCTTGTCCTTCAAGTTCCAAGTCAATGTTACCTCCTCAGGGAGGTCTTCCCTGGTTGTGTCAGCTAAGGTTGCTCCCTTCCTCATCTGGTCACTACTTAATACTGTATTTCCCTAAGTGTGGTCCCTGGACCCATAGCATCACTCAGGAATTTGTTCAAAATACATGTTCTTAGAATCCATCTCAGACCTAGTGAGTGAGAAACTCTGGGGAAGGGACCCAACACTCTATTTTTAAGAAGCCCTCAAAGGTGATTCAGATGTTGGATCTTCAACTTGGACAACTGCTGGTTCAGCATGGTATCACAGTTTTCACCATTCACCCAAGGAAAGTTGGAACCTGGGGGCTTGAAAAGAGGAAGCAGAATGGGGGCAAAGATGGAAGAGGAGCTGGCTGGGTAATGAGACAGAACTATACCAACGTATAACCCACAGAGGCCAAGCTGTCTTGGGGAAGGTGCATGGCTTGACTTCAGCCAGAGTAGGGCTTGGCAAGCCTGACTTCTGTCTCATGTTGGCTGGCCCAGGTCAGCATCAAGCTGGAGAGAAGGAGGTCCACATTTCTGTGTTCACGGGTGACACGAGAGGAGCTTGCATTCCCCTGGACACTCATACCTCTTCCCTGGTCTGAACATTAACCAGGATCCCTGAGGTCCCATTTGGAATCAGCCACAGTCGCTCCCATCTCATACCAGCCTGGTCTCCTGGCCTCGACTCTACTGGCCACAGGAAGTTCCAGGGCGATCCCAGGGCCCTCCCATCCTGTTTCCTGTGCATTTTCCAGGAGGGCCAGATGTTCATGCAACCTGAGTCTGAGCCTTTCTTCAGACTGGAGAGCTGGTCCCTCTTTGCCAGTCCCTGGGAGCTGCCTGATGCTTCCTGCAGACCGGCTAGGTGCGGCCTCTGGCTCTGGTGTTGAATAAGGAGGGTTAAGGCCCTCTTCCCCTTGGCCACTAGTCTCTGGCCTTTGTGCAATTCCCAGGCCCTGAGGAGGGAAACCAGACACTTTTAATTGACTTCCCCAATCTGATGATAGAGTATTGGGTATCAATAGACCGCAGGCAAGCTATTTTCATCCATGATTTCAGATGGCAGCTGAGGCCCAGGCTACCACCACCATCCTGCCACACCACCCCAGGGGATGAGCTCAACCCTGTTTGCTAGCACAGCAGCATTTGCTGTGGCCAGCCAGTCTGATGCAGGACCTCCCAGCGAAAGTTCTAGGAAGTGGGGGTGTAAGCAGTTACAGCAGTGGGCTGAACCAAGGTCTATTGGAGAACAGCTTGGAGTCAGGAGACCTGGGCATTCTCCCAGCTCAGCCTCCTCCAAGCCGCGGACAATGAATGGATGACTTGTCCAATCTATGCCTCAGTTTCCTCGCCTGCCAAGAGGAGGCTGAAGTAGATGACTATTCTTGGCTCTGCAATTCTACAATGAAGCCTGAATGCTTTTTTCCACCCTGTCTTATTTCAGAGTCCTGAACCTTGCTAGCTGTCATCAAGATAAGAATCACCAACTTAACAACACTCAGGGGGTCCTGAGTTTGGTTCCGACTTCCCCACCTGCATGCACGTCCTGAACCTTGGCCAGCTCTCCTAAGCACAGGATGGAGATATCATCTCTAAAGTGTTTAGGGCATTTCACAGTTATATGTATATACTCTGGGTCCAGTGTGAGCAAGCATAAATTGAGGAGGAAGTGATATGACCAGGATGCTTGTGGGCACTTCTTCTCCTCACAGCCCCCTCATCCAACCCCTGCACTCAGCCTTTCACTAAGCATGACCTGACTGATCTACATGCCACCCCTCCACTACCAGTCTGTGACTTCAAAGGCAAGGAGGGGATCTGATTACCTCTGTGTCTACAAGACACAGTGGGCACTTAATGAGCAGTCATGGAACAAATGAATGAATAAGCAAATAAATGGATGGATGGATGGGTGGGCAGATAAATGAAAGAAAGAAGGCAGTCCACAAGATGCATGCTTGCTTAAGACCCTGTGTGTATGTGTGCGTTGTTGCTAGGTGGGGAGAGGACAGGATTAGTCACAGCCAAGGAGGAGGGGACTCCATGGCTGTGCCTGGAAGCCTTCCCCCTCAGTCACGGTCTGCAGACTCAAGAATAGGGAGAAGCTTTTCTCTGCGAGAAAAACCATAGAATCATGGAATGTTGGCTCCAAGCAAAAACCACAGGTCACTTAATCCACACCCCTCCAGTGAGGAAGCAAAAAGCCCAGACAGGTTCAGTTCCTGCCTGTACTCTGAGCTCATCATGGAAACTGTTGTTTTTTCCATGAAAACTGAGCCAGGAGGGCAGAGGAGAAGGGGGCACGGGAGGAGTCAGCATTAAACAGAAAACTGTTAATCACAGAGAGAGTGTGTGCTTTCCCAAGGACCTGAGCAGCTCAGGGCAAGGGGCTCACAAAGCAAAGGTGGGCTTTGCCAAGCTTCAGGGGTGCCAGCTTGCCTGGGCCGGGCCATCAGGCATTATGTAACCAAGCCAAAGCCTCCAAGAAACACCTAAACTGGTGTTCATCCTGGAACGCGGTTTCCTGCTATTTCCTTATAGAGGGAGGTTTTTTGCTAAGCACAGGGTTTTCTGCATTTTCCAGCCCTTTGCTATTAAAGAAAAATAGGAGACAAAATAGAAAAATCCTATCCCAAGGTTGCCAGAAATCTCCCAGTTTTGAAAAAGGAAGAGCTTAAGCTCTGCGCCATGGTCCCTGGAAGCCTGATATGTGAAGCAGCAGGAGCTAATCCCAAGGTGCAATCTGGTCAAATAGGCAGCTCTGCTTGGAGCTGGCAGGGAGCAGGGTGCTCAGCCCTGAGCTTACATGGCTCCAGGAGGAGAGAGGGCAAGAGGACAGGGAGACCAGCACAGGAGGGTTAGAAAGGAGCTCTAGTCCGAAGGTTTAAGTCAGCTTTGGAGAGGTTGAAACAGGCCCTGCTAACTTCATCACTGAAATGATCATCTTCGCCTTAGTGTCATGTCTCCAGAAATCCCCACTTAGGGAAAGATAGTTGTCTTTAATGCATTCCTATGGGGGGTGAGTGGGCTTCCCAGGTGGCTCAGTGGTAAAGAATCTGCCTGTCAATACAGGAGACATGAGTTCAATCCCTGGGTTGGGAAAGATCCCCTGGAGAAAGAAATGGCGACCCACTCCAGTATTCTTGCCTGTGAAATCCCATGGACAGAGGAGTCTGGCGAGCTACAGTCCATGGGATCACAAAGAGCTGGACACGACTGAGTATGCATGCATGTACACACACACACAAGGACTTTGGACACAAGAGGAACTGGTTCCAATAGCCCCTCCCTCTTCTGGGTGACTTCCCTGAAGCTTTCCATGAGCTCTCAAACCTTTGTGTTCCCAAGTATCTCATCCTTAAGCTTTTATACACCACGCACCACAGTCACTCAGCACTTTCAGTGCCTCCACCAGACTAAGTTCCCCAAGGGCAGGAACCGTGCTGTCCCATTGCCCAGCTCAGTCTCTTGTTGCACCAGCGCAGCAGGGACACACACACACGGGATTTTTCTGAAAAAACTTGGAATTTTGTGATTTAGTCATTAAGTCATATACAACTCTTGCAACCCCATGGACTGTAGCCTGCCAGGCTCCTCTGTCCATGGGATTCTCCACTCAAGAATACTAGAATGGGTTGTCATTTCCTTCTCCAAGCAATCTTCCCGACCCAAGAATAGAACCCAGATCTCCTGTATTGCAGGCAGATTCTCCTGTACTGCAGGATGGGGAACACATGTACACCTGTGGTGGATTCATGTCAATGTATAGCAAAACCAATACAATATTATAAAGTAATTAGCTTCCAATTAAAATAAATAAATTTATATTAAAAAATAAAAATAAAAAGCATCCTAGTCCCTATTATAGGAAAAGCCAAAATTTTGTTGGTCTCCCTTACACTCCTATTAGTTTAGTGTGGCTTTCATATGGGGCATATTCTTATAAGTCCATAGCAACTTTCAAAGTCTCTCAGAGCTTTGTTGGTTTAAAAAAATGTATATATATAATATATATATATATGTATAAAACGGCTAAACACATCACTTCTTAAGAGAAAACCCATAGTTAAGAAGAACATTATAAGGACTTCCCTGGTGGTTCTGCGGTTAAGAATCCACCTTGCAATAAGGGGACTCAGGTTCAGTCCCTGGTCAGGGAACTAAGCTCCCACCTGCAGCACGGCAACTAAACCCACACGTCACAACTACTGAAGCCTGCGCGCTCTGGAGCCTCCAAGCCACAACTGGAGAGACTGCCCCCCGACGAGAGATCTCATGTTCCGCAACGAGACTCGACGCAACCAAATAAAGACATGAAACGTTTTAAACAATGATCATGTATCAGATTCACAAGTTTATTAAAAAAGAAAAAAAGAAGAACATTATGAAGTCAGATCTGGGTTTGAATCCTGTCTCACCATTCAGCCAAATGAGGACTTGAACAATTTACTTAATGTACCTAATGCAACATGACTCCCATGAATCCCTTGTTTCTTTATCTAATGATTTATTTGGCATTTAGTGAGTGCCTCAGAG
>NW_011494727.1:489202-491764 GCF_000754665.1 Bison bison bison
ACTCCAGTACTCTTGCCTGGAAAATCCCATGGACAGAGGGGCCTGGTAGGCTGCAGTCCATGGGGTCGCTAGGAGTCGGACACGACTGAAGTGACTTAGCAGCAGCAGAGTGCCTACTGTGTGTCAGCACTGCTCTAAGTGCCTGGCATACATCAGCACACAAAACAAAGTCCTAGTGGTGCTTATTCATTCATTAATAAACCATAATCAATTAAGTAAATTATATGTTAAGCTAGAGGAGACAAGTTCTATTGGGAAAGGAAAAAATGGTAAAGGATTAAGCAATGGGGTGCTGAGGGTTGGAGTGAGGGGCAAGCTGCAGTATTAAATGTTTTTGAATATAAAGCATTTGACATGATAAGTAAGAGCATGGATTCTGGAGCCAGACCTGAGTTTAAATCCCAGGCTGTGAATCTTCGCAACCCCATGGAGTCGGACACGACTGACACGACTTAGCAGCAGCAGCAGCAGCAGGCTCCTCTGTCCTCCACTATCTCCCGGAGTTTTCTCAAATTCATGTCCATTGAGTCGATGATGCTATCTGACCATCTCATCCTCTGTCACCTCCTTCTCTCACCCTCAATCTTTCCCAGCATCAGAGTCTTTTCCAATGAGCCAGCTCTTCGAATCAGGTGGCCTAAGTTTTGGAGCTTCAGCTTCAGCAACAGTCCTTCCAATGAATATTCAAGATTAATTTCCTTTAGGATTGACAGGTTTGAACTCCTTGCTGTCCAAAGGACTCTCAGGAATCTTCTCCAGCACCACAGTTCGAAAGCATCAGTTCTTCAGTGCTCAGGTTCAAGATCTTGCTTGTGAACAACATGGTCCTAGGATGTGGAATCCTGATCTTCAGCACTGGACCGCCCTTTTATGGGTATGCTACAATGCTCTTCATTCTTTCCAGTTTCATATCCTTGGAAATGAAGCCAGAGCTCTGGACTAGATAGCTGCTAAATTCTGCCTGGGCCTAGGGGCACTTCATTTAAAGCTGGGGCCAGTCCAGAATCCCTTATCCAGATGACTGCTGATGGTGGACCCAGGACTGGAATGGTGTTGCTTGTAGGAGTGCTGACCTGGAGGTCAGGAGACTGAAGCTCCATCCAGTTTTGTTTGTACCATGAAATATGTGGATGAAGATGGGGGTGGGGGCAACTGTTCTTAACTGTCCCATTCAAGTGATTACAAGCTTGACCTTTTAAGGAAAGTTTCAATGGTTTTATCATAAATGATTTTCTTTGAAAAATACCACTACTGCTATTAACAGCAGCCACCTCATAGGGGAGAATTATAAGAACTAAAAGAGTAAAATACCTGTAAAGTGCTTGGAACAGAGCTGTCACATGGCGAAAGCTGTATTTGTGTTGAATAGAAGCAGTAGGAAGCACTGGCTAAATGTCAGTATTTAAATGTCCTAGATTCCTGGACTCAACCTTCTTTCTCTGGGTCCCCGTAGGTTGTGGGCATGGGAAAGGGTAGGCAAGGGGTCCCTCAGCCTCTTCAGCTCAAGACTTAGCTGGAATCCCCTTCCTTTGCTCGGCGGTGAAGGGTGGGGGCAAGTCCACCAGTTCTGGATGAAGCTGATTAGGGCCTGAGACCCGTTTCCACCACTAGCTAGCTGTATGACCTTGAGCAACTCGTATGGTCTCTGCAAGACTTAATTCCTTGTCTCTGTGCATGCTAAGTCACTTCAGTCACGTCCGACTCTTTGCGACCCTATGGACTGTAGCCCACCAAGCTCCTCTGTCCATGGGATTCTCCAGGCAAGAACTCTGCAGTGGGTTGCCCTGATCTTCAGGGGATCTTCCTGACCCAGGGATTGAACCTGCATCTCTTGGGTTTCCTGCATTGGCAGGGGGGTTCTTTACTACTAGTGCCACCTGGGAAGCCCTCTTCATCTCTAATGTGAGGATAATAATGATTGAGTATTGAGAAATGGAGTATTTCTTGCCATGTCAATAAACAAGGATGTCACAGCCATCAGCAACTCCAGCCCTCCAAATGTGATTTCCTGAGCCCTAAGGGCACTCAGGAAGGAGAATACCTGTGATCTGACAGCCATCAGGCTACAGCCACTACCTACAGTGAACCCTGAGGAACTGAGGCATATGATAGCTGGCCCCATAGCTGAGATGCATATGAAACTAATGATTTCAGTCAGCCCAGACTCTTGTATCTCTCCATGCGTAAAAAAGGCACTGAATTCCTTAATTTGGGATATCTGCTTTTGTTTAATTAACAATAACCTTTTGATGTTCAGGCCACCTGCCCTTTGTTGTAAGACTTCTTATACAACCTGGCTCCTCCTCTCGCCTGCTTGGAGCAGTTTTCTCAGGATCACTTGAGATGCTGTCTCCCATCGAATAAAACCTAACTCTCAACGTTTAGGTTGTGACGATTTTTTAAGTCAGTGGTATTTAGCATGACCCAGGCACTATTATTCTAACTGCTCTGTAAATATCACTTCATGTCATCTTTGCCACAACCTTGTGAGTTGGTTCTTTTGTTATCCTCTTTTACAGGTGAGGAAAGTGAGGCACAGATAGGCAAGAAGCTTACCTGGTG
>NW_011494727.1:491864-492293 GCF_000754665.1 Bison bison bison
GGGGTCTCTGCTACTCAGTAACATCAAAATAACTTAATTATTAAACATCTATATTTAGTGCAAGCTCAGCCCTCTAAGAGGGATCTGGCTAAACTATGTTTCAGAAAGAAAAAATTTTTTAGATGAATGGGCTAGATTGTTTGTTCATTTTAGTGAAAAGACTCAGAGAGGCTGAAATGGCTGGGGATGGGTAGGGTCAATAGAGGTGTGCAGTCATTCTTCAGAGAGAATCCCAGGGGGCCGTGTGGACAATCAGAAATAAACTGACTCGTGCTTACTCCAGTGTGTAGGTCTTTAAATAGAGCCCGGGGTGCATTTCTGTAAATGTGGGACAAGGTGTCCCTTCTGAAGGCTGTTTATGGGACTCGGTGGTTCTGGCCTTCAATGGGCTGCTTTGTTGTGTGTCTGCTTGCGCAGCCACAGTGGCTG
>NW_011494727.1:492393-492601 GCF_000754665.1 Bison bison bison
CTTCCCTGGTGGAGCCAGGATTTCAACCTCATCTGCCTGACCCCAAGAGCTCCCCCGTCCCTCCCTGTAGTAACACCTAGGGTGAGTGTGAAACACACACACTCCAAGCTCAGAGCTTGACACCCGGCAGTGCCCTTCCCATCCTCAGCTCTTTCCCCGTGACTGGCTGGAGAGAACAGGGTAGTCTGGGCCCAGGTCTCATTTGTCT
>NW_011494727.1:492701-500171 GCF_000754665.1 Bison bison bison
AGGCTGTTTATGGGACTCGGTGGTTCTGGCCTTCAATGGGCTGCTTTGTTGTGTGTCTGCTTCCCCAGCCACAGTGGCTGCCGAGCGGCTCCAAAGCTCATGCTCCCTCCGCCACTTTCCTTAAACAAACTCCAGAAGCAACAGTCACCCTGGGAGTGAGGATTGCACAAGAGCGGATGGAACCCAGGCTGTGCCCGAGACCTGCCAGGGCTCCCCAACAAGGACCGCCCTCCTGGGCCTCCTGTGTGGTGTTCCAGAGCAGCGCTGGTGGGACCCCAATAAAGTCTTGGCCCCTTGGTACCCCAGTTCCCTGCCCTTAAGGGGTTCGCCTTGCTCTTTGACCCCTAACACAGTACACTTTCCACTGCAGGGAGTCATCAGAGTACCTGGGGCCCACCACAGAAGGTCACGATGAGTTCAGCCCAGCCAGCCAGAGGACAGGCGAATGTCTATTTGTTCAGCCTCTTCTCCGTCCGTTCAGTCACCCACACTCTAAGCTACTGCTGGGTGTTGGGCACATGAGCCACAATCCCAATCACAATAGCTAAGTCTCTTGGATGTTTACTGTGTACCTGTGCTCAGTCGCTAAGTCATGTCTGACTCTTTTGCGACCCCATGAACTGTAGCCTGCCAGGCTCCTTTGCCCACGGGATTTCCCAGGCAAGAATACTGGAGTGGGTTACCATTTCCTTCCCCAGGGGATCTTCGACACACAGAACCCAAGTCTCCTGCGTTGGCAGGTGAATTCTTTACTGCTGAGACATCAGGGAAGCCCTCCTGTGCACCTGGTTCTCTTCCAAACTCCCACATCCCTTCTTTCTTTAATCCTCTCCAGGGCTCTGAGTGTTTTACCCTCACTTTATTCCCATTTACAGATAAGAAAACCAAGATTCAAATTACTGGCAAGGAGACCAAGTTCCTGCCGTTAGTCAAGACCAGGACTCTCACCCAGATGTGTTCAATATCAAAGCACGCAGTCTTTAGCATTAAACTCTTTTACCCTGAGGATACACTAAACACCATCCCTGCCCCCCAGGAGCTCAGCCTGATGGGAAAGACAAGCAAAAAATCAGACCATTAGAGAAGACCTATAAGGATGCTAGCTCAGCGGAAGTCTAGTCTAAGCAGGGCAAGTAGGTCATAAGAACTTAAAAGAGATGATTTTTGAGTTCACACTTAAAAAAGGTAAAAGTTACCCGGATGGAGAGAGCAGGTCTGCTCTTTGTCTAAACCGAAAGATTCTTCAGAATGGGAGGATATGAGTGTGCGTGTGTGTGTGTGTGTGTGTGTGTTCCAGTCTGACTGTTGATTTAGGGAACAGTGAGGCAAGACTGGACACTCGAGACTTCAGTGGTATAGGGGTAATGCCATTGGTGTCAGCTACTGACTTTGATCATTTAATAGCCACCCATATTTACTGAGAACCTATGTTAGTGACATCTTACATGTCACTATAGCCTTGGGGTGTCAAACCTCATTTGATCCTCATCATGATGCAACCCAGACACACTGTTTTTCAGATGGGGAAGCTGAGGTTTGGTTAGATTAAAACACTTGCCAACATGCATGTCACTGACTCAATTCCTAGGACCTAAGGACTTTGGGGATAGGACATGTCCTTGAGAGAATCTCCTGCAACCACTAATCAGTTCATGATTCCCCTCCAGTTCAGTTCAGTTCAGTTGCTCAGTCGTGTCCGACTCTTCACAATCCCATGAATCGCAGCACGCCAGGCCTCCCTGTCCATCACCAACTCTCGGAGTTCACTGAGACTCACGTCCATCGAGTCAGTGATGCCATCCAGCCATCTCATCCTCTGTCGTTTCCTTCTCCTCCTGCCCCCAATCCCTCCCAGCATCAGAATCTTCTCCAATGAGTCAACTCTTCGCATGAGGTGGCCAAAGTACTGGAGTTTCCGCTTCAGCATCATTCCTTCCAAAGAACACCCAGGATTGATCTCCTTTAGAATGGACTGGTTGGATCTCATTGCAGTCCAAGGGACTCTCAAGAGTCTTCTCCAACACCACAGTTCAAAAGCATCAATTCTTTAGCACTCAGCTTTCTTCATTGTCCAACTCTCACATCCATACATGACCACTGGAAAAACCATAGCTTTGACTAGATGGACCTTTCCCCTCCAGACATCCTGCCAAAGTGGTTGCCATACTTTTTGTTTGAACACATTTAATGAAAGATAATTCATTATCTCTTTTTTGTTGTTGCTTAATTTATTTTATTGAAGTATAGTTGATTGACAATGTGTTAATTTCTGCTGTACAGCAAAGTGATTCAGTTATATATAAACATGCCTTTTCATATTCTTTTCCATTATGGTTTATCACAGGACACTGAATGTAGTTCCCCATGCTATTCAAGAGGGCCTTGTTGTTTATCCATCCTACATGTACTAGTTTTCATCTGCTAATCCCAAACCTCATCTGTCCTCAGAGAGATTTTACAGTTACTGACAAGTTCTTCCTTATTTTGAGGGTATCTCCAGGTTTGGGGCCTCTCTGGTTGATCAGCAGTAAAGAACCCTCCTGCCAATGCAGGAGACGCAGGTCAGGAAGATCCGCTGGAGAAGGAAATGGCAACCCACTCCAGTATTCCTGTCTGGAGAATCCCATGGACAGAGGAGCCTGGCAGGCTACAGTCCACGGAGTAGCAAAGAGTAGGACCTGACTTAGGGACTGAACAACCGAGTAACAACCAGGTTCTTTGATCCATCCTTCCAGTCCCCTTGGGGGACCCTAGAGAGTAGCATCACTCTCTTCTAGAGACCAGCTTTTCAAAATTTCAGAAAAGACCCTTGGGTCTTAGCCAGGAGGCCTCAGGCATATGGTGAGGCTGGTCACAGAGGCCTTTGTCCCACTGCCCTGCCCCCTCTGAGCCATGTGTCTGACATCAGGCCAACACGTGTCTTGGAACGTGTCTGGTTCCAGGGACAGGGCACCGTTTGCAGATCCCAGCACCTCTGCCTGGTGGCCCAGCCCCAGGGCCATCTGCCCAGCCAGGTCCTCGGACTGGCTCCAGCCAGTGTGGTCCTCCCCCTTGGGCCCACGTTGTCTGCTGCTGGTTCAGCTCGCCTTTCCCTTTCCCTGAACTAGTAAGAGAGGGTGAGGAGCCAGGCGGCAGCAGAATGCCCTACTGTTCAGGCCTGCAAGCCGCCAGCGTGACTCTCTGGGGACGCGTGGCCCCCTGACTCACCGGGGCCCGCCCTGGGTAAACGTCTCGTGCTGGGAGACCAGGGGCTGTCCTTTCAGAGCGTACATTTCCATGAGGCCCAGCTTTGGTTCCCAGAACAGCCTTAAAGGAAGGACCCACACATCCTCTTGGCCCCTCGGCCCCTCTTGCTCAGCCATTGTTGACAGGAGAGCCATGTGACATAGAGGGAGGCAGGTGGGGGGCGGGATGAGTGAGACAGGAAGCAGAAGGCCTAGCTGGTCAGCGCCTGGGACGACGCCGGGCGTGGTCCACACACCCCTTCCCCTGCTTCCCATTGTGGGGCTTGCGTTGTTGGTTGAACCCTGCTCAGTTCCTCCACCCACGAAGGGCCAGTCCCCAGGAAAACGTCTCCTGCTTGGGCTCCGGGGGCAGCAGGTAGACAGCCTGCCTGACATCTTCTTCTCCCTCCCTCCTCTGCCCAGCTCCTGGTGGTGTAGCGAAGGCTCTGCATCTGGAATCTTCCAGCCCTCCTACTCCCTTGGCTGGGTGTATTTGTCTTGGCTGCCTTCACCTGGGCTTTCTGAAACAGATTTTCTTTCCTTTGCTCTCCCCCAGCAGCTGGCCTCCACAGCACAGCACACAGAGCAAACCTTGTTTTTTAAGGAGCCACAGAACCCTGCTGTGCAAGGCAGCCCACCCGTGTCTTCACCCTCACAGACACTTTTCTCTGGGGCTACAGAGCGAACTGATGAGCAGGGGACTGGCAGAGTCAGGGCCTGGGACCAGAGAGCCAGGAAGGGGGACAGATGGGCTGAAGTTATCAGGGGCAGGAAGAGAAAGGCGAGTGCACATCACAGCAGGCACACGGCTCCTTTACACTGAGATGTGTTGGAGGAAAACAGGGATCAAATGGAGAAAGTCAAGTCCCAAAACCACATGACGGGGAGTCAAGCTAGGGAGACGGGACCTGCATTCAAGTCCCCATGCGTGCATGCTAAGTCACTTCAGTCGTGCCCAACTCTGTGCAACCCTATGGACTGTAACCTGCTGGGCTCCTCTGTCCATGGGATTCTCCAGGCAAGAATACTGGAGTGGGTTGCCACGCCCTCTTCCAGGGGATCTTCCCGACCCAGGGATCGAACCTGCATCTCTTGACTCTCTTGCATTGGCAGGTGGGTTCTTTACCACTAGCGCCACCTCGGAAGCCCCATTCTAGTCTCTATCTGCTCTGTATTATCTATAAGAGCCTTTGTGCCCTATTCCTAAACTGTCACATGGGCACAATAATATTTTACTTGCTCCCAGTAAGAAACTGGACTTCTGGAGGCACTTTCCAGTTTGAAAACCTATGACTTAATAGTTTTGTTTTTTTTTTAATGTCAATAAAAGTTTATTTGTGTGCAAACAGAACATTGACATAATGAGGTGTGCCTGGGTGACATAATGAGGTGTGAGTGGGTGACTTTCAGATCAATTATAAGGACTAAGTTAGTTCTGACCACAGCCTGTCTTCCTGGGGTGGATGGTTTCTGAATGGAGGGATCTTTATCGTTCCCAGTCCACAGCCCCTCCTAGGAGCACAGGGCAGAGGGCAGACACTCTCCTGAAGTCCCCAGTCTTAGCCTGACATTCTGCCTCCTCTTCCTGGGCTGCTAAGGCCCCGCTGCCCCAGACTTTGTCTCTAGCCAGCTGGCCCACAGGGCGGGCTTGGTGCCCAGGACAGACTCCCCTGCTCCAAGGACAGTTCTGGGCTTGTTCTGGAGGCATGTAGCCTGTGCCTGAAGTTCAGGAAGCCCGTTGCTGATCAGAAAGTCCTGTCCACTCCATCTCCCATGCTATGGAGGGAGGGATGACTCCTCATCTTCAAGGCCCAACCCCCACTCACCTTGGGGTGCTCTCTTGGTCAAAGAATTCCCTTCCAAGTATACCTGCACCCTGCCCCACCCCCATGCCAGCTGAGACCCATCTCCCACTGCATCCCTGCAGGGCTCAGTCATTTCTCTATGTGGGTCCCTCCTCCTTGCCGTGACCTCTGACTGACAGTGCTGATGGCCCAGCTGTCCTCCTCACAGCCTCACAGCTGCTGGCCCCTCGTTCAGCCCCAAGAATCCCGTCCACTTGACACTTCCCGCTGTCCGTCCTGCCTCTGCTTCATCCCATGCTCCCCTCTCTTCTCTTGGTCAATTCTAATAGACGTTGTCTATTTCTTGCCATTTGATCTGCAGAAAATTCTCCTTAGTCGCGGTAATGTTCTATAAGTCACTGCAAACACTAAATTAGCAAACGCTGAAACATTGCTCCTCTGGGGGAGTATAGGGTTAGGCTCCTGCCAGTCTCTGGTCACATTTTCATCAACCATCAATTCATAGCTCTGTTTTATGTGTGTTTCTATTTAAGGGCATCTTATTTAATAATATAGTTGGTTCCTCAGCATCGAATTCACAGTCAACAGCACCATGACTCATGCCTGAACCAAGCTTATCTAGTATGTGTATTTTCTCCATAAGGCACATCACAGCATTCTTGCTCTTAGGAAGCCAAGCCAACTATCTAACTGCTGCCACAGACCATATGCAAATGAAGAACTGTTATACAAAACAGGGGTCCCTCCACTGGGTCTACAAGAGTCTTGTCTCCTTACCTGTCTCCCGGCTCTTCCCTCCTCTTCCAGCTCATCAATTTCCACTCCCTGAATGTCATCCATTTTTGCCTACCTCTGCTGGAAGTCCTCCCCAGTGCCTTGGACTTGAGAGTACGTGCTGGTCCAGCACGGCAGGGGACATTTCTTTGCTGAAGAGACAAACAAGTACATAAATCAGTGTCCTATATTTATGACTGCACAGGACCTAACTCTTGACACCAATGCACTTTACAAATATTTCAAGTCAGCTCCACGATTATATTTAAAAACAGACCCCTTCTGGGGCCCTGTCTGGAAGCAGCCCCTGAAAAATCACAAGCGCTTCTTTAGGGATGAGGTATCTGCTGGTCTCCAGCCCTACGTTTTCCTCAAGGGAGGGCCCTGAAGACAACATGGGCACACCGTTGAGACAGGGAAAGGGGAGCCTTCTCTTTATTTTTTCCTCCTCATTCTTTTTTCTCTCCTTTTTTTTCCCTCTTGCCCTCCCCAAGGAAAGCCAGGTAGTTAGGAAGCTGCTGAAAGTTGCCTCTGGCCTAGGGTTTCAGGGAGCAGGGTGGTCAAAGTCCCTGTTTCTGGGCTGTCCCACCAGCTCTTCCTCATTCTGTGGGAATAATACTCCCTTGCACTTGGCCTGGGATCCCCTGGGATTATACCTCCTAGAGGCGCAGCCCAGATGCAGGCAGGAGAAAGGACTCCCAATAGAAGTCTGTCCCCAACACAGAGCAGTGACCTCTCCCCACCAGAGAAGGAGATACCAGGGGATGGGCCAAGGGAGTCAAGAAGAAAGTGAATTCCCAGCCCCCCATCCCTTGTTAAATCCCACCACACAGATCATCCTCTGTGGTCAAAGGCAGCCCCAATCCTGGAGCCCCATGGCTCTGGCCGCATTGACCTATGTGTGCAGGATCATACACTAGTACAAATGTGATCTCATGGTCTGCAGGGCAGAAAAAGAATCTCAAGTCATTTTAGAGTTTCTTCTCAGTATGTCACTTCTACTTATAAAGTCTCCACTCCATAGGGAAAGATTGAGAAAATCTGGGACATGAGTCCTGGGGCCCCAGGTTTCGGGGAACTGTGGGTTGGTGTGAAGGTGAGTCAGTTTTCACACTTGCTCATGAGACTTCCATGGGTCCATACAAAACGCAGCCTCACATCACCCTTCATGGCTGGGATCCATAAGGGGACTGGCCCAACACCACACACAGGACAGAGACCCCGACAGAGGTAAAGAAAGTGGGAGAGAACACAAGGGAACGGGCTCTGGGGAGGACCTTTCACATCTGCACATCTGGAGGTAGCTCCTATATGGTTGTAGCCTCAGGACCACAGCAGCCTGGAGCAGACCCTGAAGGTGCTGTGTGGACCCATGCCCTCCTGGAACAGAGGGCCAGGTCTACTCAAAGACCATGTGAGCACTGAAGCCTACAGAAATCACATGTTTGAGAAATGGAAGCACTGGAGGGGCACAGAGTGGCCAGTTATGAAGACTCAGGCAGCCCTGAGTCAGGCAGATACAGCTGTGTGACCTGGGCCCATCAAGCTCTGCACTCTTCATCTGTCCCGCATGCTAACACTAGCCTCCTCCTCACAAGCTTGTTGGGAGGATTAATTAGGTAAGGCTTAGCTTTTTTTTTTTTTTTTACATTTTTTTTAAATTTTAT
>NW_011494727.1:500271-511956 GCF_000754665.1 Bison bison bison
CAGAAGACATGGGTTCCATCCCTGGGTCAGGAAGATCTCCTGGAGAAGGACATGGTAACCCACTCCAGTATTCTTGCCTGGGAAATCCCATGGACAGAGGAGCCTGGTGGCCTACAGTCCATGGGGTTGCAAAGAGATGGACACAACTTAGCAACTAAACAACAACACAGAAGAATATAGATTTGAATTAAATACATTCATTCCACAAATACATGAGCAGCAAAACTTTCCCACCAGAGTTTTCTCTACTCAGCCCAGAGGTTGTGTCTTAGAGCAGGAGAGCATGTTCTGTCAACCGTCAACTTCAGGATATGCTTGCTTCTTGCTGAAGGCATGATAGGCATGAGAGAGACCAGGTGAAAGGTCAGCTGGGTAGATGAATTAACCAGGGACTCTCAAAATACACCTACGTGGTGATTAATTAGATAGTACCTGCCATGTAGTAAGTCTGTAAAATCTTGGTGGCCTTGTTGACAAAAATAATAATGATGATCATAGAACTCCTTTGTGTGTACGTATGTGTGTGTATGTGTGTGTGTGTATGCTTAGTCATGTCCGACTCTGCAGCTCCATGGACTGTAGCCAGCCAGGCTCCTCTGCCCATGGAATTTTCCAGGCAAGAATACTGGAGAGGGGTGCCACTTTCTACTCAAGGGGATCGTCCCGACCCAAAGATCCAAGCTGCGTCTCTAGCATCTCCTGCACTGGCAGGCAGATTCTTTACCACTGCACCACCTGGGAAGCCCAGAACTCCTTTAGCTTTTAGGAGTAAAGAGTTTAATCCAAGTTTAATTTTTACAGTCCTCTTCCTTGTCAGTACTAATTGGTTCTTCTATAAAATGAGATGGCGCAGCCAAATGAGTCCTAAGACTGTTTCTAGACTAATGACTTAGGACTCTAGGAGTTCCCACATTCTGGGACTCATTAAAATTAATAACCTGTTCATCAAAAGACACTATTGAGAAAGCAAATAGAGGGAACTTCCCTGGTGGCCCAGTGGTTAAGACTTCACCTTCCAGGGCAGGCGGTGCAGGTTGAATATCTGGTGGAGGAGCTAAGATCTAAGATCCCACATGCCTCATGGCCAAAAAACTAAAACAGAAGCAATATTGTAACACATTCAGTAAAGACGTTAAAAAATGGTCCACATCAAAAAAAAAAAAATCTTTTAAAAAAGAAAGCAAATAGATAAGCCAAAGACTGAGAGACGTTTGCAATACATATACTGACAAAGTAGTCCTATTTAGAATGTCTACTTTTAAAACTCCACAAGTCAATGATAAGGAGAGAAACAACTCAGTTAAAAAATAGGGAAAATATTTGAACAGAAACTTTTTAAAAAGATGTCCAAAATGGTTATTTTGAGAAAAAAATACCCAACATCATTACTTGTCAGGGAAATGTAAACAATAACCCAATGAGACATTGCTACATACCCACCAGGAAGACTAAAATTTAAAAAATGGACAATCCGCAGTGTTGGGGAGGGTGCGGAGAGACGTAACACTCAGACAGTGCTAGTGGGAGAGTAAGTCGGTTTAGCTGCTTTGGAAAATCATTTGGTAGAATCTACTAAAGGTGAATAGCACTCTATGACTCAGTGATCCCACCAACAGAGAGGAGCACAAATGTTCACCAAAAAGACATGAAAAAAAAAAAAGTCTACAGCAGATTTATTCACAATACCCAGCATACTTTAAAGTATAAAATACAAATGTCTTCTAAATGACTTTAGTCTTAGGGTTTTTTGTTTTGTTTTGGTTCTGCTGGGTCTTTGTTGTGGCTTCTCGCTGAAGCATGCATGCTTCTGAAGTTGCAGGGCATGGGCTCCAGAGCCCAAAGCCTTTGCAGCTCAAAGGCTTTCTAGTTGCCCCACTGCATGTGGGATCTTAGTTCCCCAATCAGGGATGGAACCCACGTCTTCTGCATTGGGAGACGATTCTTAACCACTGGACCAGCAAGGAAGTCCGTAGCCTTAGGTTTGAAAGGACACAGCACCAGAAAGGAATACGTGGAAGACTGCACTACACTGCTTTGTTCAGAGAAGAGACTGATGACAAAAGGGGATAAAAGCTCGTGGTACCAAAAGAACTCTGCTTAGATGATGAACCTGGAAGCGGGGTTTGGGGGGGGAGGGGGCGGGCCTGATCCGAGCTAGCTAAGGGAACCCTGTCAAGCTGTATATGAGCTTGAGAGCAACAGTCTCTCAACCTGTGCCCTGACATTGTTGCTTAGTTGTTAAGTTGTGTCTGACTCTTTGAGACCCCATGGACTGTAGCCAGCCAGGCTCCTCTGTCCATGGGATTCTCCAGGCAAGAACACTGGAGTGGGTTGCCATTTCCTTCTCCAGGGGACCTCCCCAACCCAGGGATTGAACCCTCGTCTCTTGCATTGGTGGGTGGATTCTTTACCACTAAGCCACCAGGAAAGCCCTGACCTTGGCCCTTGCTTAGACGGAATTTTTGTACCCTGTTGGAAAGGATAGGAAAAGCTCTGCCAGAGAGACCACGGAGAGTGAAATCTTTTGAGGGGAAATGTCTCCCTTTTACGTGTCATGAGTAGGCACCCACCACCCAGTGAGATTCTTGAACACTGAGATAAAGTTCACTGGTCCCAAGCCCACAGTGAAGCTGATTCTGCTTCTCAAGAGCTGGACCTTCAGCCACCTCAAAGCCCATCTACACTGGTCAGCTCCTCTCCTCCCACACATGCTGCCAGGGTGGGGACCCTGGAAATCCCTGGGCCAGGAACACCCATCTACCCACAGTGATGGTGCACACCCAACCTGACATCTTTTCTGAATGCAGAAATAACCTCATCCAAACACAGAACAGAAGAGATGTTTGACAAGGAGATTTGCAAGCATTTCCTGGGGTAGGCACTATATAGCTTTGGAACCACAGGAAAAGGACACACACGGGGCTTGGTCCTAAGTCACCCAGCTCTCACACAGGAAATATTTGGGTAAACCTCTCACCTCAACACACACACTTGATTAAACTCTACCTCTTGGTGATAGGGGGAGAACCCAAAAAAAAAAAAAATCCATCATTTTTAGTAAGAGGAACTATTGGAAAATATTGTTAGGGAAAAATAGAAATAAATAGAACAGTTTTCTGCTTTAAAAGTAAATAGTCCACAGGAAGCCACAGACTATTTAAAATGTCATATTGGAAGTCCAGGAAAGATGTGAGCTAGGGCTTCAAAATAGCTGTTAAATAATGAACCTGTCTGGCTGGGTTGGGGCTTCCCAGGTTGCGCTGGTGGTAAAGAACCCGCCTGCCAATCCGGGAGATGCAAGAGATGCAGATTCGATCCCTGGGTTGGGAAGATCCCCTGGAGGAGGAAATGGCAACCCATTCCAGGATTCTTGCCTGGGAAAGCCCATGGACAGAGGAGCATGGTGGGCTATAGTCCATAGGGTCGCAAAGAGTCAGACATGACAGAGCAACTTAGCACACATGCATGCTGACTGGGCTAGTGAAATTGTAGATCATTGCAGAGCAAAAAGTATGCTTTCAAAAATGGGAAGTGAGTCTGAGGAAGCACGGGAACCCAGAAGTCCCCTACCCAAGACAGGCAGCCGGTCCTGAACCTCACTCTATCCTGATGTCTGCACTGTGTCCTGATCCATCCAAGCCCCAACTGCGTTCCTCCTGTTTCTTCTAAATGGCAAGCCCTCTTCTGTAGAAGGATGAATTCTCTCGTCCTCAAGCCTCTCTTTTATGAGCTAACTTAATAAGGTTCATAGGTCACAAACATAATTCAAGGAACTTCTTACAGGAGAGATCTCAAACCAATAGTATGAACTATTTCAAGTCAGAGATGGAGCCATGCCCCATCCCCTGTGAAGATCTCAGTTTAGAGGGAAGATAATGCAGCCTGATGGGGGTACCTAACCTGACAGTTACAGTGGAGTGTGATGAACGCTCTAATTGAGAGACAGCAGGGGGCTTGGGGAGCCCAGTGGAAGGCATCTGGCTCTCCCTGGAGTATCAAGGAAGCCTTCTAGGGACCAGAGCCTGAGCTGGGTCTTGAGCCAGAGGAGGAAGAGAAGGAAGAGCTTTCCAAGAGGAGAAGCCTCAAGTGCAAAGGCACAGAGCTGTGATTGTTGAGCAGATGGCAGGGGGCTAAGGGAGGGAAGCAGGATGGTGAGAGAGGCCAAATCTGAAAGAGAATTTTATGACCTGCTTCTCTTCTGAATTTACCCTGAAGGCACATACACAAATACTGGATGGGTACCTGACAGTATGAGTTTCGTGATACGGAGCCAGGGTCAACATACTCCCATTCTCCAGTGATAAAGGCATGATTACACAAGGGGAAAGATCGATTAAGCCTATCAGAGCATCCAGGAACCTAGACTGCAAATAGATTTACATATTTGTCTGGTTCATTCTCAGGAGCATCGAGAAGAATAGAGAAAGTGTTCATGCCATGAAAAATATGGAGAAGGTTCAGCATTTCAAAATGGTAGAAGCAGGGAGTATCCCCAAGAAGCTTGGGAAGGGATGCTTTGGGGGAAAGAAAAAAAAAAAAAACAGGAAGCAGTACTTTGCCCAGGAAGCTGCAAACATCTGGAATTAATCCACCCTAGAGATGGTAGGGAGGCAAGCAAGAATTGGTTCAAGGAGGGTTTTGATAATTTCAGGGGTGGGAGAGTCACAGTGATTATTAAGGGAAGCTAGGGATGTTTGGCACTTATGCCTAACCACCTGAGGTTGGAGTCTTGGAGCACCAGCATGCTTTCCCAGCAAGCCTGCAGACAGGGCAGACCGAGGGTTGGGCTGGACTGACCACTCATCCCAGCAGGCTTGGCGCCGCTCCTGCTCCCTGCATCCCTGACCTCAAGCCCAGGGAACCCTGGTTCTGATAATAACAGGGCAGAGGGACTCAGAGCGGGAGCTACTGAGCGTGTGGCGCCACCCTCTGAACTGAACATATGCTCTTTTCCCCCACTACTCACATATGTGCCAAGCTCTAGTGCCCAAGAAGGGCTGGGAATGTCCTTGTCCATCGGACTGAGCAAAATCTGACTTGACTTTCTTTATACAGGTCTCCTTCGTCTCAACAGAATGAGGCTCATTTTTATACAGATATCATTTATGGGCAAGGGCCATATAGGAGATTTCTATGTTCAGTGTCAAAGGTAGGGACATGGAGACAATTAAGAAAAACCTGATAATAATGAGGAGCAGATGCTAAGAATAGAGGTCAAAGAGATAAATAGCAGTGGTCATAACGGCGGAGTTGATGAGTGAGAATAAGCCATGGAAGTAATGGTGGAGAAGATGGGAGTGACGATGATGAAGGCAGCGATGGTGGAAGTCGTAGCGAAGATCATGGAGCAGCATGGAAGTGATGAAGGAAGTGGACTCCATGGAAGTAAAATTGGAGGTGATAATAATTGTGCTGGAGGAAGTGATAGTGAAGGTAATAACGCATTGGTGGTGGAAGCGTGAAAGTGGTGTGGAAGTAGAGAACCAGTGACGGTATAGGTGATATAGGAGATGAAGATAAAGGTAGAGGCGATGGTGATGGTGGTAGTGATGAATAGTGGTGCCAGTAAACATAAGGAACTAGGATGGTGGGCGTGATGAAGGCACTGGAAGTAGTGGTGGAGGTGATAATAAATGGAAGCAATCATTGCAGTGAAGGTGAGAATAAAGAAGGAAGTCAACTGTGAGCTAGAGCAGTCAGGGAGGGATTCCTGGAATGTGTCAGTCTGGAACCAGAATTTATAGACTTGTAGAATTTAGACAGGATAGCGTAGGACATTGCAAGCCAGGAAAATGTTAGTGAGAATTTGCAGGAGTAGAATATATAGGTTGTATTTGTGTGGCAGTGAGGGGAGGATGAACACTGGACTGGTGTGAGAAATGAAATGGAGCAAGGAGAGAATGCCTAGGCAGACAAGTTCAGACTCTGGGTGGTAAAGTGGAGAGCCCAGGAGCCTTGAGCAAAGATGGACTATTGGGAAAGATGGTGTGCTATGGACAGTCTGCGGATGGTGAGCAGCTGTCTGGAGGTGGGGGCATCCGGCTTGGAGACAGTGGAACCCACAGGGAACACAGTGAAGAGTGCTGGTTTCCAGCAGTGGACGGGCCTAGCTGATACGTGCCTTCTTTCCTGAGGTCCAGGTTCCGACTCTGAATATTTATTGGAAGGACTGATGTTGAAGCTGAAGCTCTAACACTTTGGCCACCTAACTCGAAGAGCCTACTCACTGGAAAATACTATCATGCTGGGAAAGACTGAGCGCCGGAGAAGGGCGAGACAGAAGACGAGATGGTTGGATGGCATCATCGACTCAATGAACATGATTTTGAGCAAACTCTGGGAGACAGTGAAGGACAGGGAAGCCTGTTGTGCTGCAGTTCATGGGGTCACAAAGAGTCGGATATGACTGAGTGACTGAACAACAAAAACAAATGTTCCAACCACCAGCCCTACCTTACCTCCTGAGAAATCAGGATGCATCCTGTCTGCTCCAACCCTTTGTCCGGCTGGATGGCCCGAGTATGCTGCAGCCAGCTCACATGGGTCTGTGAGACCTGTTTATTTTCAACTTGGAGTTCAGTGACATCACATTGGTAGTGTTTTGCTTTTTTGGCCACACAGTGTGGGGATCTAAGTTCCCTGAACTTCCACTGGACCACCAGGGAAGCTCAGGACTCTTTTTAAGTCTTAGTGTCACAATTAATGACCATAATTATTTTTGTGATTTGGCTCAAATCGGGCCACATTTGTTCAGAAGAAGGCCCTTCAGTTGGCTCCTATGTTCTTTTGGCATAACTTTCATTCATCTTTGAGTGCCACCTTGCTTTATGACACAGATGATATTCCAGACTCATTTCATACTTTTCCTGCTCCAGAGCTGGCCTCAGGTGAGCTCCAAGGCACCATAATGTTTAGGAACCAAGATCTGGGCACTAGTGGGGTGTCACTGCTTTAAGTGCTTTAAGGACAGAGATAGAAAATAAATTGTTAAAGAACAAGCATCTATATTATAATTTTTAATGCATATTTAGTGCAAGTTTTTTTCTAATTTCTTTTATTTTCTATATATTTATATCTTTTTTTCTCTTATGTTAAAAACCTTGGTTCTTAATAAAATTAGTATATTTTATTTTTTGCTTTATTTCATAAAAATGAAAGTTTCAAAAGTATAATGCTATTATTACTTCCAACAATGAGCCTACTAAGTGAAATTCTGAATTTTTTCCAGTTGTTTTACTCCTTAAAACATATTGTACTCTAGTCAGAATATTATGTTTAAAAGTTGTTTGAAAAAAATAAATAAAATAAAAGTTGTTTGAAATAATTACTTTCTCCATGAAGTAATATTATAAATTTAGCATGGAGTTAGGTTCATCTGTTTCTGTTCAGCTTTAGAGGGTAGTTTTTCCTTTTATTTACTAGTAATTTTGCTTTCACATACATAAAACATTCAAAAAGTTAAAACCGAATGTTTTAACTTTCAGTTGCTCTCAGTGCAGGGGGCACGGATGTGATCCCTGGTCAGAGAACTAGATGCCACAACTAATAGTTCACATCCCACAGCTGAAGATCCTGCATGCCACACAAAGACTGAAGAGCCCGTGTGCCACAACTAAGACCTGGCACAGCCAAATGTATTTAAAGTTAAAACTACATGAGGTGACATACTCAGAAAAAGGCTTACTATCATCCTTATCTTTTCCACCCTCTTCATCAGCAGCCCATCCCCACTGAATATGTAATTATTTTCTCTAGTTTCTGTTTTGCACACTATGTCCAATTATTATTTTCATTTCTTTCTTACACAGAAAGTGAAGTGAAAGTGAAGTCGTGTCCAACTCTTTGTGACCCTGTGGACTGTAGCCTACCAGGTTCCTCCGTCCATGAGATTTCCCAGGCAAGAATACTGGAATGGGTTCCCATTTCCTTCTCCAGGAGGTCTTCCCGACCCAGGGATTGAACCCGGGTCTCCTGCATTGTACACAGATGCTTTACAGTCTGAGCCACCAGGGAAGTCCCTTCTTACACAGAAGGTAATATTATATATTCTGTTCAGCCTCCTGCTTTCTTCACTTAACAATATATCCTAGAAGTCAATATACATGTATTCACAGGGATTTTTCCTCGTTCTTTTTTAGACCTGCCTGGTATTCACTACTTGCACATACCAGAGTTTATTCAACCAGCCCCCTTTTGATGGGTGTTCGGGTTCTTCCTATCTTTCACTTTGACAAATAATGCCACAGTGAGTAACCATGTACTTATTTGTTCAGTCCTGTCTGCAGGGTAGATTCCTGGAATGACAATGTCGGGTCATTTGGATAACTATTGGATTGGCCAAAAAATTCATTTGGGTTTTTCCGTAAGATAGTACAAAAAACTCAAATGAACTTTTTGACCAATCCAATACCTATGCCACTTGATTAGGCTGCCAACTTCCCCTCTGTTTTGTACTCTCACAGCAGCGCACCAGCCAGCCCAGCCTCAGATTGAATTGTTAATTTCATAAGTGAGAAACGATAGTTCAATGAAGTTTTAATATGCATTTCTCTGATTGCTTACGACACTGAACACAGTTTCACATGTTAAAGAGCCTTTCTTTTTCCTATAACTATCTGCTTATGTCAATCGTGTCATTTACCCATTTTTCTGTTGGGTTTTTGCTCTTTTTCTTCTCAAAGAGCTCTTTATATGCCATTACTTTATTTGTGATAGAGACTGTAAATATTGCCCCCTAGGGTGTCATTTGTCATCTGACTTTATGTTGTGTGCTGATGGTGTTTGCTCTTTGGGGAAGGAAGAGGGCAAGAGAAAAAAGCCAGCGGTGCTTCCCCAACTGTCCTCAGGATTTTAGACTACTTCTCTCCCTTCCCAGCGGAGAAGGCAATGGCACCCCACTCCAATACTCCTGCCTGGAAAATCCCATGGACAGAGGAGCCTGGTGGGCTACAGTCCATGGACTCACTGAGGGTCGGACACGACTCAGTGATTTCACTTTCACTTTTCACTTTGCATTGGAGAAGGAAATGGCAACCCACTCCAGTGTTCTTGCCTGGAGAATCCCAGGGATGGGGGAGCCTGGTGGGCTGCCATCTATGGGGTCGCATAGAGTCGGGCATGACTAAGCGACTTCACTTTCACTTTCACTTTCTCCCTTCCCAGGGGCTTCCCTGGCGGCTCAGTGGTGAAGAATCCACCTGCCAATGCAGGAGACATGGGTTCAATCTCTGGATCAGGAAGATCCCCTGGAGAAGGAAATGGCAACTCACTCCAGTATTCTTGCCTGGAGAATCCCATGGATAGAAGAGCCTGGCACGCTGCAGTTTGTGGAGTCAGAAAGAGTCAGACACGACTTAGCAAGTACAGAACAATAACTCCCTTCCTAGGGCAAAAAACAACCCAAACCATGTGTATAAATGCCCAGGAGCACGTGAGAAAGGGAGCCACAGAGTGTGGGGATGGCTCCACCCCTCAAGAGTTTGGGGAGCCATCAGTCAAGGGTTAAACAGCCTAAGGGAGAGGCCAGGGGTCACGTTCTGCCTGGCTGGGCTTGTACAGAGGCTGTGAAATTCCTCCTGAGCTCGGCAGGACGTGGCATTTGGACTCTGGGTGAGCACAGCATTCCAGACCCCACCCAGAATGAAGCATGAGGGAGGCCAGTCATGAGAGGGGAGGGGCAAGACCCTGAGTCAGTCCTTCTGAGTCTGACTCTTGTTGACTCACTCAGGCTGTGAGGCCTTCCCGCACCTGGAAGAAGAGAAAAAGCCCTGAGATTCCACTTCTAGGACTTGGGGGAATTTAGTATTCTCAGCTGCCTCCCTTTGTGTCCCCAAAATATGAAAACTAATACTATAACTGATCGTGTTGTTTTAGTTGCTAAGTTGTGTCTGACTCTCTTGCCACCCCATGGACTGTAGCCCATCAGGCTTCTCTGTCCATGGAATTTCCCAGGCAAGAATGACAGAGTGGGTTTCCACTTCTTATTTCCGGGGATCTTCCTGACCAAGGGATCAAACTCACGTCTCTTGTGTCTCCTGCATCAGCAGACAGATTTTCTACCACTGTGTCACCTGGGTAGCCCAATCAATGTGTAGTATCACTATTAATATTGCCAGAGAGACAGCAAAGTGATTCTATGGGAGCCAGGGAATAAACATACTCAGGTACATCAGCAAAAATTAAAATAATGGCCATTTTCCCTTCCCTTCCAGTCCTTTCTCCAGGACTGAAAGTCAGTTCCTTGGGTTCTTGTGCCAACTTCTGATCTAGCCAGTTGTTTTTTGCATTTTTATTTAGGCCCACCTCCATTGGTTCAGCAGGTAAAGAATCTGCCTGCAATGCAGAAGACACAGGAGAGTCCATGATTCTTGGGTTGGGAAGATCCCCTGGAGAAGCAGATGGCAACCCACTCCAGCATTCTTGCCTGGGAAATCCCATGGACAGAGAAGCCTGGTGGGCTACAGTCCATAGGGTCACAAAGAGTCGGACTCAAATGACCAATTAAGCACACATATGACAGCTAGCATCATGGCAACTTTAGTCTCCCAAGTCTATGAGTGTGAATGTTGCCCTTCTGAATAATCTCTTTAAGAAGAGAAAGGAGGATTGATATTCATCAAGTGGCTACTCTGCTAAATGCTTTACATAAATTATTCTTTTTCAAGTATTCATAATAGCACTGCCAAACTGGTCTCAATGGCTCCATTTTACAGATAAGGAAACCAATGCCCAGAGGTTAGTGCCTAAAGGTTGGTCCCTCAGCAAGAAGAGAGAGATCTGGGATGCACCCCAAGTCTGTCTGCCTCCCAAAGCCATGCTCTTCCAAGATTGGAAGGGTTCCTCCTCAGGAAGTCCCATTGTATCTCTCTGGAAAGGTGGTGATGATAAAACAAGATAATTAACCCATGTAAAGTACTTACCCTCAAGCCTAGTACATAAAGAGTGTTCAGTAAACACTGGTGATTGCTGTCCTTTCCAGGAAAGCCCTGGCTGATGCTCCATCCCTCCAGTGTACGGTTAGGGCTCCCTCCTCTCTGTTCCCTCAGCATCCCCAAGCTGCTGTCACTGTGCTTAACCCCTGGGCATTGTCATTTCCTGCCATCATACACCAGGCCTGAGCTGTGCTCCATGAGGGCTGGCACCATTCCCAAACCATGTGGGTCAAGGGGCCTCTTGGAAGGATGACCAGTTGGTCACCAGGCTGGTCAACCTGCTGATGGCCCCTAGCAAGCCATGAACACTTTCAGGAACTTCTCATCCCCAAGCAACAAGAACAATGACTGGCTCATAGTAAGCAATGGGTGCTGCTGCTGCTGCTAAGTCGCTTCAGTCGTGTCCGACTCTGTACGACCCCATAGATGGCAGCCCACCAGGCTCCACCATCCTTGGGATTCCAGGCAAGAACACTGGAGTGGGTTGCCATTTCCTTCTCCAATGCATAAGCAATGGGTGAATGAATGCCAAATGACCATTAGCTATTTTTAATTTTAAAACATCCACCATCTTCCCTGAGAAAATTCAAGATCACTGGGAGAAGGGGCTGGGAGTAGTTCCTCAAATAGTGGTGGCCTCCCTGGGTATGTGAGTATCAGGGAGCAAGCTCATTTGCATGAATAAATTCTGATCTGTGGTTTTTCAAATCAGTGCTTCTTTGTGTCCTTCACGAAGCTGTGCACACAGTAGGAG
>NW_011494727.1:512056-514992 GCF_000754665.1 Bison bison bison
ACACAGTAGGAGCTCAATAAATAGGTTTTTATTTATTGCAGTACTCCAGAGCCCCTGAATTCGAAAACAGAAACCAGAATCAAGAGTCTCCTCCCTGGCAGGTCAGGCTTTGGTCCATCTGGGCAGACAGATGATCATTCAGCAGTCTGCTCCCTCTGGGAATACTGTCCTGGCTCCAAGCAGGGCTGCTGAAAGGGGGCCATTCTCTCATCTCAAAAGGGCCTCAGACACTTCACAGTGAGGAATTTTTTTTTTTTTTTTCTCAACTGCCTCACTTGACCTTTGGGCCTAATGGGCAGTGGGCAAAGCCTAGGGAGCCCTGTAACAAATGACCTTCCTTCCACCAGCCCATGATCTACTCTGCTCTCTTGAACTCCCAATTTGGCACTTTGGGGGACTTCCTGGAAACTTGGAAGAGCATAGAAGACTGCAACATTTCTATCCTTTCCTCTGGTTTGGGTGCTGTTCTCCATTAGAAGCTGGGCTTCCTGGTGGCTCAGCGGAAAAGAATCTGCCTGCAGTGCAGGAGACACAGACTTAGGTTCGATCTCTGGGTCAGAAGATCCCCCGGAGGAAGAAATGGCAACCCACTCAAGTACTCTTACCGGGACAATCTCATGGACAGAGGAGACTGACGGGCTACAACCCATAGGGTCTCAAAGAGTCAGACACGACTTGGCAAGTGAGTGCACACACACTCTGTCAGAAGTTAGGAGGCTCCTTTCTATGGCCACAGCACCTCACCTGACCCACCAGCCTCTCCCTTTCACTGTCTCCCTCCTGCATGGCAAGGAGTCAGGACAATCAGTTATCTTACATGTAACAAAAGCCCTGACTGGCCAGGGTGAGGAGTTCAAAGAGACAGGACAATCACAACACACCATCCCCCAGGACAGTGGCTCCATCTCTGCAGACTGGCATGCTGGGGAAGGGAAGATGCTGCTGGTCATTGCCCAGGAACTTGTGCTCTATCAAGTCAGCGGGTGGGGTGGAGGGCAGCTAGTGGAGAAGGTGTGGTACCTGATGAACGTGAGCTGGGGAAAGAGAGAACGATCTAAAACAGGAGATCATGTGGGGACTCCCAAGAGATCCAGGTCAGTTGGTCTCATCTCTTGCTTTTGGTATCTTCACCCCAAACTTCCAGAATGTTCATAGCATCAATTTGCTAGAGACCACACAGGACGTAGCACTGTGATTCCAAAGATCTCGATAATTGTCAAGTGTTTAGGTTCTGGGGCATGCGTGCGTACGTGCAGCTATCGCTTCAGTCATGTTCTACTCTTTGCAACCCCATGGACTGTAGCCCACAGTCTTCTGTCCATGGGATTCTCCAGGCAAGAATACTGGAGTGGGTTGCCATGCCCTCCTCCAGGGGATCTTCCCAACTCAGGGATCAAATCCAAGTCTTTTACATCTCCTGTATTAGCAGGCGGGTTCTCTACCACTAGAACCACCTGGGAAGCCCTCAGTTCTAGGGACTGGGTTCAAATTCCCATTTACTGGGTGATCTTGGGTGAGTCAGGAACTATTCCTGGTGTAAGTTTTCTCATCTGTCAAGGTAATAACACTTCCTACCTTGTAGGATTGAGATAAGGGAAGCTCAGGACCTAGCATGTGGTGAGTGCTGAGCGAGTGTCCATTACCATGGTTATCAAGTGCCAAGGCAGCGGGGCACACAGGCAGCAACGCGTTGTCCTGTTTGATAGAGCTGGGGACAGGTGAGAAAAATCACATGAGATGGGACTGAGAAAAAACCAGACTGGAGTTCACGAGTTGTGGCCTTTGAGAATTTTATACTCAAGTCGGTCATGGGAGCCCCTGAAGGAGATGGAGGTGGAGAGTCTAAAATCAGCCTGTTACCAGTGCCCACGTGTTCAGATCAGGCCTACCCCATTCCCCCCAAACTCCCAGCCTCACCCCCAGCCTACACAGCAAAGGGATCACTTTGTCATTGAGGATCGTAGCTTTCTTCTCTTCAGCCCTCTGGACACAACCATGAAATCTTGCTTGAATTTGCCGAGTAAAGATAACAGGACTCAGCGAGACATAGCAGGTCTGCACTTGTTTCTCAGCAGGTCCTGGTTTGATTGAACGCTGATCTAGTGTGGTGTCTATTTTTCACACATGTTTCTTCTCACTTCCCTGGAATTTCTTTTTTTTTTTTTTTTCCCTTAACTCCGCACCGTGCTCTTTGCTAGTCACCCATTAGAGACTCCTTAGCAAAAATGCTGCCCAGGACTGGTGGGTCTGTCCCGTGGACCCGTTATGTTGAATCTGTAGCTAGGGAAAGCTAAGGCCAGCGGGAGTGATCTGCCAAAGTCAACGTAATAGCTGTGAAGGAACAGGTTTTGGAGTCAGGCCACAGCACCCTGTGGGTTAAGACTAGGTCTGCCCTGTTCTCTGATGTATTCCCTGCATCATTGGAATAGTGCCTAGCACACAGCAGGCACTCAATAAGTGGATGCTAAGTAGAGAAGTGAATGGAGGGACGGCTGCCCATCATGAGAGGTGCAAGTGTAAGGAATGCCAGGTCAAGCGATTCCAGCTGGAGAGCACCTCATTGCCATCTGCCAGGTTTTGAAAAAATGGGCCACTCCCTCTGAGGGATGGTGACAGTGGGTGATAAGGCTGTATGGGGGGAGGAGGGCGGGGAGGGGAGGCAGATCCAGCTCTGAGGATGAGTCTGGCCAAGGCTTGCCCAGAGTGATGCTCTGTCAAAACAGCACAGGAGAAGGCGCCTGGCGCCCGTATCCACCTCAGTCCTCTACCACACAGCACCCCATCCTGCCCACTGCAAGGGTGACCGTGACAAGGGCACCTTTACTGCCTCGGTAGGTGGCGAACGTCCATGACTCACAGCTGGAGTAACCCATCAGCTGGGGGCCAAGCAACCAGGGTCTGGGCCTGGCCTTCCTTGGCAGAACAGAGCCCGAGAC
>NW_011494727.1:515251-535676 GCF_000754665.1 Bison bison bison
CGGCGTCTTGGCAGCTCCGCAGCGGCGGCGGCGGCGGGCGCCCCGGCGGAGACTTCAGCCTCGGCCCCCTCGCCCTCCCTTCCCACTCGGGGAGAAAAGCTCCAGAGCAGAGAGAACCTTCCCCTTAGACCTCCGGGGGACCCAAATCCGCCACGGAGTCGACGGAAGGCGGTGATCGCAGCACAAGCTGGCTTTTCACCCAGCAGGCGTTAGGGCTAACACAGCGCCGGTGCACTTGGCCGCTCTACCAGCTGGAAGGGCGGAAAGTTCATCCAGGGCGGCAGAGGTTGGGGGCCGGGGGCGGGGCGGGGGTGTCCAAGGGCTCCTCCCTCCTATCCCAGGGCCTGCTTCCCCAAGACCCTCTGGAGCTGGAGGGGAGGGGTGGTCTGCAGAACGCAGACACTGTCTTGCCCTCTCTGATCCGTTGCCTGGATCTACTGCAGGGTCTGAGTGCAGAGTCCACCACACAGACAACAGGTGGGAGAGAGAAGGGGCTCATCCCAAGATCCCAGTCCCAAGCCACACCCACCCAGTGATCCCAGACCAGGGCAGCAGCCTATCACACCCCTGCCTCTGTCTTGCAACTGACTGGGGCTCTGTCTGAAGCCTGACTGTCCCTACTCCCCTTCCAGGGGTCAGTGTGACCTTGGGAACCTAATTGTTGGAATGTTCTCTGAGCATTCTTATACTCTACTGGAAAATGTCCGCACAAAAGAGTGTGATATTTCAGGAGGCAAGGCCTTTAAAAAGATTCTTTCCTTCTGATCAGCAATTTCAAGGAATTTTTCCTAAGGGAGGAGCTAGATGTGGGCACAAAGATGTTCAATGCATAGTCACTTATAATAACAAAGCAATTGGAAACAAACTCATGGACAACAATAGAGTTATATAGACATCACATGGCATAGACAGGAGAAAAATTGTCACCATATCGTAAGTGGAGAAAATGTAAAATACAAAACTGGATGCTTTCAGTTTAAGAGCTCTGATAGGTCCAGAGGAAGCCAGTGTTCTGAATATTTAGAGCTAAAAGATAAAATAAAGCGAATCCATGATTTCCAAGTATACATCCATGCCAAATAACATAAAGCACAGGGTTTTCTTGACCAGCAAATCAAATCACACTAGTCAGCATTCACCAAATGCTTATGATGCAGAGGGAAATTTTTAAAAACAAGATGAAAAAGATAGAAAAGCAGAAGAGGGAGTTTAAAAAGAAGCATAGGAAAGGCAAGATGAATCTAAAACATACAGTAATATGGTGAAAATAATAACTATATTAAGAATTATAACAAATGGTAGAAGTCTAAAGTCAGCACTTAAAGTTTGCCAAATTTGGTTTTAAAAATATGTGCACAAATCAAAAAGTTATATAAATTTATAAATTCACAACTATATGTGTAAGATTTATAAAAGAAACAGTCAAAATATGAAACAGAAAGGTTGAAAATAAGACTGAAAAAGATATACCCAAAAATGCTAATCTCAGTCCCCCCCCCAAAAAAAAACCCAGCTTCTATGGCTATATTAAATTTTAAGGAGAAAAAGCATTTTTGAGAATATCAGCAACTACATAATTGTAAAAGGTGCAATTCACCACGAACCTATGACAGTTGTAATAACATAAGTTTAAGATCCAAATTTGTAAAACAATGTGATAGAATTATAAGAAGTTTATAAATCCTCAATAATAATAGCAGATTTATTATACTTCTTTCAGTAACTGATAGATCAAGCAGACAAAAATGTAGTAAGGACAATGAATTTAAACAATACAATTAAGTTTAATCTATGAACATGTATAGAACCATGTATTCAACACCTAGAAATATTTCAAGAACACATACCCCATTTGTAAAAACTAATTATTTGCTAGGCATGAGGCAAATCGTAATAAAAACCAGAATCAGTTGCATATAAACCATATGCCCTGAACACAATTCAATTAAGATAGAAATCAAGAATCAAAAAGATGACTGTACATTTTTTGTAAAATTCAAAACAAACTTCTAAACAACACATGGATTACAGAAAAATTAAAATGGGAAATTAGAAATTATTTAACACTGAATGACATTGAAAGTCTTATGTATCAAAACATATGGGATGCTTTTCTCCTGCACTTCCCTTCCTGACCCATTCAGTTTTAAGCTGTTAGGTGGACAAAGCAAGATAGGTGCCCTCTGAGAGGGGAGACCTGGAACCCATGTTGCAGCCCAAGTAGAATGAGGAGCACATCCATGCAGGGGGTGCCGCGTGGCGTGGGGAGTCAGAGCCTGAGCCAGGAGAGGAGGGCGTCTGTGCAAGGAAGCAGCCTGGTGTGGGATGTTGAAGCCCAAAGCTGGTAAGCACAGCATCCACTAGGCTAGGGGGGTGCCTGGTGGGAGGTGCCAGAGTCCCAGTAGGGTGAGGAGGGCAACCACACAGAGCGGCAGACTAGTGCCAGGTGTCAGAGCCCAAGCTGGGTAAGGAAGGGTACCCACAGACCTCACACTATGCCTTCAGTTCCAATCCAGCATCATGGGTTCGTTCTAGTTATCTCTGTCTCCACTGATGTAACTCCTTTCTCCAATAGTAAGAAACCTGGCTCCCATTATTCTTAATACCTTAATATAATGACACCTTTGATCCATTCCCCTTGAAATCAACCTCCCACTACTGCTGCCACCTCTCCGCTAAACAGACAGACATCCTTCTTACCCTGGCTGGTCTCTGACATCCCATGACAGATTTTTTTTATACTGTGCTTTAAACTTTTCTGTAAGTTGATGGTGTTTAAAAAATCATTTAAAAAACCTTACAGGATGCAGCTAAAGCCATACAGGGAGATTTTGTAGCCTTAAAGGCTCAAATAAGAAAAGCAGGCTAAAAATTAATCAGCAAAGTACCTGCAACATTTGAGAAAGAAAAAACAGTAAACTTAAAGAAAGCAGAAGGAAGGAAATAATAAAGATAAGTGTTGGCAACATCATAAGGTCATGTCAACGCTTCTACGTCTACGGAGAGAATGTAACTGGATACAATCAATTTAGAAAATAATCTTCCTCATCTAGTAAAGTTTAAGATGTGGGGGAAAAAAGATGGGCATAACCTATGACCCAACAATTCCACTCTCAGAAACTTTTCCATATGCACCAAGAGCCAGTACAAGAATGCTACTGCAGTTCTCTTTATGACAGTAAAAGAAGGAAAACAAATGGAATGGCCCTTGTTAGAATGCATAAACAAATCATAATCTATTCATAAAATGAAATACTGTGGATCAGTAAATATATGAACCACAGCTACACTCACGATCATAGATGAATTTCAAAACCATAGCATTGGGCAACAATTGCTAGTAACAGAAGAATTCATATTTCTGAAAATACTTCAAGAAAACATAGAATAACATATTTATCCTATGTTTGGGGCTAGGAAGAATGTCCCAAATAAGACATAAAAGATATGAAAAAGCCATAATGTGATAAAAATGATAATATTAAAATTAAAGCTTCCTGCATGACAAGGGAAGAAAAAAAAAGAGAAAGACAAGTGACAGGCTGGGAGAAGACTTTTTTAGCAGATTTAATTGACATGGATTGGTCCCACAATTTATAAAAGACTTCTTAAATATCACCCAAAGTCAAGCTCAATAGTAAAAATGAGCAAAGGATATGGAGATCCAATTTAAAGAAAAGGAAGTTGGAATGAATGGCTGACATACTTGATGTAAGATGCTCTATTGCTTTGGAGATGGGGGGATGCAAATTAAAATTCTAACCTTACACCTCAGATCCCACCCCAAGGGGATCAATACCATGCTCACCATCCTGCTCCTGTAACTACTCACCTTCAGTGCTCACCACACCCTGATGCTCTCAACTGCCTTCCTAGGTGCCAGAGCTCACCTGTCTCCTGCCCGGTGGCCCACTCTCTCAGAGCTACACAGGTCCTCAGGTCCCCAGGGGCTAGACACGCACAGTCCCTTCTTCCTCAGTCCACATATACATTTCCAGGGATACTGGGCATGGGCAGGTTCAAGACACAGTGAAATACTGTGACTAATGAAATGCTGATCCCCTCCAATCCTCAACCCCTTTGCTGAGTCAGCCTCACCATGGCTTGTCCTCCTTTCCCTGTGGTGTCCTCCTTTCTCTTCCAGGTCCTCAAATATTCATCTCCCTTGCAATTAAGTGTCTGTTGGCTTCTACACTCCATTCCTGTGTGTCTGAACCCCCACATGTGGACACAATCTGGGATCACTCCCAGAAGTCTACCGAGTCCCCATCAATACCAATGAATGTGAAATGTATTTCATAGTAATATTTTTTCTGAGATAGGTAAAAATTGATAGTTTTTAAATTTTTTATTTATTTTTACTTGAAGGATGATTACTTTACAATGTTGTATTGGTTTCTGCCATACATCAACATGAATCAGCCATAGGTATACACATGTTCTCTCCCTCTTGAACCTTCCTCTCACCTCCCACCCCATCCCACCCCGCTAGGTTGTCACAGAGCACTGAGCTGGGTTCCCTGTGTTATACAGCAACTTCCCATTAGCTATCTGTTTTACGCATGGTGGTGTATATATTTTCTCAGTTCATCCCGCCCACTCCTTCCTCCATAAGGAGAGGGAAACAGTCCATAAGTCTGTTCTCTCTGTCTCTGTCCCTGCCCTGCAAAGAGGTTCATCAGTACCCATCTTTCTAGATTCCATATGTGTTAATATATGGTATTTGTTTTACTCTTTCTGACTTTTTTCACTCTGTATAATAGGCTCTAGGTTAAAAATTGCTAATTTTTTATCAAGGTAGGATGTAAAAGCAAAGACCTGTGGAATAACCAAGCTTTGATAACATCTCAAGCCTGCCCTCCTGCCAACGGACCTTAACTTCATCCTGGGTATAACTGAGCATACCTGCCACACCAGCATTATGCCTCTATTAAGAAATTTAGGAATAAGAATGAAATCATTCAAGAAATACACGCTTCTTTCTTATCTGGCTGTAAGGGAAGCCATGTCATGGAACTGGCAAGAGTCAGCTGCCATGTTTCAGGAACACAGAAGCTAGGCAGTTATCCAGTTCAAGCTGTCACCCATGGCAGTAATGCTCTCTACGACTCCTGACCTGGGGTCAGTGAACTCTGCTTAATCTGTCCATGGAGACAGAGGTAAAGTCTGACAACACCAAGCCTGGGTATCTGCAACATAGAGCAGAAGACATGGTCAGCCACTGGATTCAATCAATATCTGCTGAGCAAATATGTGATTTTTTTTAATTAACTGAACTATTTCTTAAAAGCTTCATTTGAATGTGGTCTTTGACCTATTAGCTTTATTTTGTGACTTGGAATGATATTTCTATATATTTACACAAGGGTTACATTTAGAAATCCAACCACCCACAGAAAAATAGCTTTTTGTGAATCTAAAAATTCTCAAGCTTGTTGTTTCAGTGAGTGGAAACAACATTTTTCTAAATGGCTTCTTTAAAAGCAGGCATAAATCAGCATGACTTTATTGGCTACAAAAATACTGATGCAACTAACGGATTAAAAGTTATTTGCAGATGGTAGCATGCTAAATTTATCCTTAACATCTACTCGTCACCAAATATGGGTTTCTCTATAGTACTGAAAAATAAGAGTTATTTTTAAATGTAATGTAACCCAAATGTCAACGGTCCCCAGTCCCTCTCATTCTTTCCTCTTCTTTTCTATGAACTCTTCAGCAGTAAGTGTAAATACAATTTCTTACTTTGGTTACATTAATATTGCACAGAATTTGGAAAATAAGACAAATTATTTTACATGTAAGCATTTTTATGGTTTTCTTTCTTACTTTCTTTTTTTGTTTTTTTTTTGGTTACCGTTGTTAGTTTTCAAATATATTTTTGTATGTTTGTTACATGGCTTGTACATACATGTTACATACATTTTTTGCCTCATTCTTTATTTTCTGGAAAATGTCTTATCCCCAGTTCATGGTGTCCAGTCTACTTCCTTCCATCTTGTCTCTATGAAATCTTCAAGGACAGGGATCATATCTTTGCCTCTCTATAATCCTTTTGATATCAATAAATATCAATAACCTCAGATACACAGATGACACCACCCTTATGGCAGAAAATTAAGAAGAACTAAAAAGAGCCTCTTGATGAAAGTGAAAGAGGAGAGTGAAAAAGTTGGCTTAAAACTCAACATTCAGAAAACTAAGATCATGGCATCTGGTCCCATCACTTCATGGCAAAGAGATGGGGAAACAGTGGAGACAGTGACAGGCTTTATTTTCTTGGGCTCCAAAATCACTGCAGATGGTGATTGCAGCCATGAAATTGAAAGACACTTGCTCCTTGGAAGAAAAGCTATGACCAACCTAGACAGCATATTAAAAAGCAGAGACATTACTTTGCCAACAAAGGTCCGTATAGTCAAAGCTATGGTTTTTCCAGTGGTCATGCATGGATGTGAGAGTTGGACTATAAAGAAAGCTGAGCACTGAAGAATAGATGTTTTTGAACTGTGGTATTGGAGAAGACTCTTGACAGTCCCTTGGACTGCAAGGAGATCCAACTAGTCAATCATAAAGGAAATCAGTTCTGAATATTCATTGGAAGGACAGATGCTGAAGCTGAAACTCCAATACTTTGGCCACCTGATGCGAAGAGCTGACTCATTTGAAAAGACCCTGATGCTGGGAAAAATTGAAGGCAGGAGGAGAAGGGGATGACAGAGGATGAGATGGTTGGATGGCATCACCAACTCAATGGACATGAATTTGAGCAAGCTCCAGGAGCTGGTGATGGACAGGTAAGCCTGACATGCTGCAGTCTATGGGGTCGCAAAGAGTCGGACATGACTCAGCGACTGAACTGAACTGAACTGAATCCTTTTGAGGGCACAGCACCTGGACATTACCATGTGCATTCAATAATGTTCATTAAAATTCTTAATAATATTCACCAAAATCACCAAGGAACACTCCAAGTCTTCAGAATTATGACATGGAATTATTCTGTGGAAGATACTGTTATTTTTTCTCACTTGATAAGTGAAAAAAGCTCAGATTCAGAGAGTTTAAATAACCTGCCCCAGGTCACACAGTGTCCTGACAAATGGCCCAGCTAGGACTCACTCACAAGTCAAGTGTCTCAACCCCAAATTCCTGAAAAGTTTGTATGATGAGTGTCCAGCGAATATAGAAGCTTCTTACTTTAATAATGCTTCTCTTCTAAAGTTGAAGAGCTTCCATCGTTAGAGAAAAGCAAACCATGCATTGTGATAGTCACTGACTTTGACTATCAAACTAGTTACATCCACCCTGGTCTTCTCTATTCTAGTTAGTTAACTAGCTAGTTAACCCTGTGTTTTTCATAGGGATAGAATGAAATAGTATGATATATCATACTTGATATTTTAGTATGTGCATATATGACTTCAAATAGGGGCCATAAAACGAACAAAAATCCAAAATAATAAGAAAATAATCTCATTTACAATAGCATCAAAAATAAATAAAATACTTGGGAATTTAACTAAATTTAAATTTTAGTTAAATTTAATTAAAATTTAACTAAAGAGTCAAAAGACTTGTACATTGAAAACTAAAAAACATTGCTGAAATAAAGAAGACACAAATAAATGGAAAGACATAATGTGATCAGAGATGATAGATCATAACTTAATCGTAGATTAAGAAGCCTTAATATTGTTAACATGTCCATACTATCCAAAGCAGCCCACAGATTCAATGCAACCCCTATCAAAATTCCAATGGTATATTTTACAAAAATAGAAAAACCAATCCTAAAATTCAAATGGAACCACAAAGGAACCTGAATAGCCAAAACAATCTTGAAAAAGAAGAAAAAAGCTGAAGGTGTCACACATCCTGATTTCAAAACATATTACAAAGCTGCTGCTGCTGCTGCTAAGTCACTTCAGTCATGTCTGACTCTGTGTGACCCCATAGACGGCAGCCCACGAGGCTTCCCCGTCCCTGGGATTCTCCAGGCAAGAACACTGGAGTGGGTTGCCATTTCCTTCTCCAATGCATGAAAGTGAAAAGTGAAAGTGAAGTCGCTCAGTCGTGTCCGACTCTTGGCGACCCCATGGACTGCAGCCCGCCAGCCCCTCTGTCCATGGTATTTTCCAGGCAAGAGTACTGGAGTGGGGTGCCATCGCTTTCTCTGATTACAAAGCTACTGTAATCAAACAATATGGTATGATGTAAAGACAAACATATACACCAATGGAGCAGAACAGAGAACCCAGAAAAAACCCTTGCATATACTGTCAACGGATTTTCAACAAAGACGCCAAGAACGTCCAATGGGGAAAAATTTAATCTCTTCAACAAATGGTGTTACAAAAAATGAATATCTGCGTGTAAAATAATGAAACTGTATCCTTATCTTACATGAAATAAAGATCAACTCAAAATGAATTATTCAAACCATATATCTTGTAAGGGATTAACATCCAGAATATATAAAGAACTCAAAACTGAATAACAAAAAACAAATAACCCAATTAAAAATTGGGCAAAGGACTTAAATAGATACATCTCCAAAAAAGACATACAAATGGCCAACAATGATATGAAAAAATGTTCAAAATGACAAATCATCAGGGAAATGAAAATCAAATATCACTTCACATCTGTAATGATGGCTACTATTGAAAAAAAAAAAACAAAACAGAATAACATGTGCTGGTAAGGTTACAGAGAAAATGGAGCCCTTGTGCACTGCTGTTAGGAATGTAAAGTGGTGCAGCATCTATGGAAAACAGTAGGAAGTCCCATTCCTAGATGTTTATCAAAAAGAATTGAAATCAGGATTCCATAAAGATATGTTCATTCCCATGCTCAATGCAGGATTAATCACAATATCCAAGAGACTAAAGCAACCTAAACGTCCACTGAGGGATGAATGGATAAAGAAATAAATAAAGAAAATATGATATATACATACAATGGAATATTATTCAGCTGAAAAATGAAAAACAAACAAACATGAAAAACCTTCTGTCATATGCTACAACATGGGTGAAGCCTGTGGACATTACGCTAATTGAAATGTCAGTCCCTGAAGGACAGATACTGCGTGATTCCACTTATATGAGGTACCTAAAGTAGTCAAACTCATAGAAGCACAAAGTAAAAAGGTTGCTGCCAGGGTCTGAAGGGAGAGGGAAATGGGGAGTTGCTGTTCAATGGGTATAAAGTTTCAGTCATCTAAGATTAAGAAAAAAAAAAAGCCCTAGAAATTTGCTAAACAATACTGTGCTTATAGTTAACAATACTGCATTGTACACTTGAAATTTTGTGAAGAGGGTTGATCTCTTGGATATACGGGTATGTGTGTGTGTGTGTGTGTGTACATATATATTCAGCAATGTGGCCTTTTGACTTGAGAATGAAAAGTTCCTCTTCTCTTGTAGGTCATGACTAATTGTTCCTCAACCATAGTAATGAATAAGTGCCATGAGACTTTGAAACCTGTTCCATTCACAGGCTTCAAACCAGAATCCAGGCTTCTGAGAGTCAGCCAATCAATGAATGACCCACACTTTTGATAGCCAGCCAATCAAAAATAGCCCTATGATTCTGTCAGCCAATCAGCAATAGTTGCACTTCAGTAAACCACACCTCCACAGCTAAAGGTCAACCAATCTTTAACATCCTCGCTTCTGAAACTCCAGCTAATCCTTGGATTCCTTAATTTTGTTTAGGAAGAGTGTCTCAAGGCAGTTTTCCTTTGTTTCACAGAAAATAGATCTTTTTCAAGTTTGCAATAATGCTTTCGTGACCTGGCAGACCTAATAATTCCATTTTCTGGGAGTTTATCCTAAGAAAATAGCCCGGAATCTGTGCAAAGATTTAGCACTAAAGATGACATTTAATTTGAAGAAGCAGCATGTGTGCAAAAGCATTTTTAGCTCTAAATTTGGATTCCTTCATTAAATGGAATAAATACTAAATAGTCATTAAAAATCATATTGTAGCAGATTATTTAATGGATATGGTATTGACATTTTATTGATATGTTTAAGATATGACAAAAAAACATATTACAGTAAGTCCCCTATATACCAAAGAGTTCCATTACAAGAGTATGCTCTTAAGTCCAATTTGTTCCTAAGTCCAACAAAGTTAGCCTAGGTACCCAACTAACACAATTGGCTATATAGTATTGTAATAGGTTTATGTTACTTTTCACACAAATAATACATAAAAAACAAACACACAAAAAAGAAAACATTTTTAATCTTACAGTACAGTACCTTGTAAAGTACAGTAGCACAGTACAACAGCTAGCATACAGGGACTGGAATCAAGTGATCAGGCAAGAAGAGTAGAAGAGTTACTGACTGGAGAAGCTGGAGGTGGGAGATAGTGGAGCTGAAAGATCATCAGCAACAGGAGATGGAAGGCAAGCTGCAATTTCACTCATGCCTGACACTGACAGAAAACACATTTACCTCTTTTGAGATTTAACAACTTAAAGGTTTGTATGTAGGGGGCTTACTGTACAATGCAGTATTTACCATATAGCTCCAATTCTGTAAATGAGTTAAGATATATGTATAGAAATAAAAGACAAGAAGGATATCTATAAAGCCATTAATTATTATAGATGGAAGGATTATAGGCAATTTCCTTTTTCTCAATTTCAACATTTTTCCTACTTTTCTGTTTTGAAAATATATTACTTTTGTAATTTAAGAGAAAAATAATATATTTTTAAATAGTGTTTGGAACAGAGTATAATCTTCTGATAAGTTCAGAGAGCAAGACACTTTAGATAAATGCCTCCTTGATGATGCCAGATGCTAACTCTGATCATATAACACTGCAGCTGCCTATTGCTATAAGTGCATATTGAATTCAAGGTTAATTACATCCTCCTTGTCCTTGCCTCTTGGATATGCCCAGCCATGAACTCAAAAGCAACTTGTTAAAACAGAACTCATTTTTCCTCTGGTTTCCCATCTGAACTCATCTTCCTACCCCAACCCACCACACACACACACACACACTCTCTCTGTCTCTCTCTCTCTCTCTCTTTCTCTCTCTCCTTATACCAAAGCAACCTCTCCTTCAGTTCACAATCCTGAGTTCTCCCAGGTCTTCAAGCTGTTCTTCTCCTTGCACCCAGTCCACCACCAATCTTCCTCCAGAACACAGTGTGCATTCGGCCCCTTTTGCCAACACTCCACTTCAGTTTTTCCTGTCTGATAAGATGTCTCAGGTTGTCAACCTGAGAACCAAACCTTGCCCACAAATCAGTTTTGCTTGACCCACATACTACTGGATTATATATCAACATTTAAGATTTGAGAAACATAACATAAATACAGATTTCTGGCTTCTCATTTAAAAAAAAAAAAAAAGCTATACTGATGCTGAAAACTGCCTTCCCCTTTAGACACAGACGCTCCTTTCCAGTTTTCCACGGTCTCCAGCACTTCCTACTAAAGCTCTAACACTAAATTCCAGGGATTATTTAATATCAAGATTACATGTTTTTCTTGCACAGTCTCTGTGCACATTTGAGTGTGTGACTCCAACCTCCATTCATGGAATTCTAATAGCAAGCAGTCTTCAAAGTCTTTTTAGAGCAGGAACATCAAGTATAAATTTTTAAAATAGTATTTTCTCTTTGCTCTAATCAATTCCAAAATGATAAACTGCCTAAGAATAGGTAAGGTAGAAAAATGCATCCCAACCTTTCTCTTTTCATCTATGAACAAATAGGAAAAGGAAGACTGAGTCCACCACATAATGCAACATTTTGTTTCTTAAGTTGTCCTAGCTTGAAATGAGGTCAACCATGCCTGCTTCTTATTTATGTCCATTTAAATTCTATTTCTGCTTTATTGACTATGCCAAAGCCTTTGACTGTGTGGATCACAATAAACTGTGGAAAATTCTGAAAGAGATGGGAATACCAGACCACCTGACCTGCCTCTTGAGAAACCTGTATGCAGGTCAGGAAGCAACAGCTAGAACTAGACATGGAACAACAGACTGGTTCTAAATAGGAAAAGGAGTACGTCAAGGCTGTATATTCTCACTCTGCTTATTTAACTTACATGCAGAGTACATCATGAGAAACGCTGGGCCGGAATAAGCACAAGCTGGAATCAAGATTGCCGGGAGAAATATCAATAACCTTAGATGTGCAGATGACACCACCCTTATGGCAGAAAGTGAAGAGGAACTAAAAAGTCTCTTGATGAAAGTGAGAGAGGAGAGTGAAAAAGTTGGCTTAAAGCTCAACATTCAGAAAACGAAGATCATGGCATCCGGCCCCATCACTTCATGGGAAATAGATGGGGAAACAGTGTCAGACTTTATTTTTGGGGGCTCCAAAATCACTGCCGATGGTGATTGCAGCCATCAAAGTAAAATATGCTTACTCCTTGGAAGGAAAGTTATGACCAACCTAGATAGCATATTAAAAAGCAGAGACATTACTTTGCCAACAAAGGTCCATCTAGTCAAGGCTATGGTTTTTCCAGTAGTCATGGATGTGAGAGGTGGACTGTGAAGAAAGCTGAGCACTGAAGAATTGATGCTTTTGAACTGTGGCGTTGGAGAAGACTCTTGAGAGTCCCTTGGACTGCAAGGAGATCCAACCAGTCCCTTCTAAAGGAGATCAGTCCTGGGTGTTCTTTGGAAGGACTGATGCTAAAGCTGAAACTCCAGTACTTTGGCCACCTCATGCGAAGAGTTGACTCATTGGAAAAGACTCTGATGCTGGGAGGGATTGGGGGCAGGACAGAGGATGAGATGGCTGGATGGCATCACCGACTGAACTGAACTGAACTAAATGCTAAGCCCCTTAACCTACTTTATCACACCCTGATACTTCAAAGTCAGTAGGGCAAGCTGCATTATGCATTTTCAAAAGAAAAATCATTTAATGCTTAGAGTAAAAAAATGAATTGCCCCAGGGCCCAAGGTCTGGAAGTTATGCTAAGATTGGCCCTAAACCTTGAGGCTGGGAGGTAAGTGGATCTCAGAGTTTCTTTACATTCAGTTTCTTAGAGGAAGAAGGTATCAACACAAAGGGATATGGAGGAAAAGCCTGCCCAAGACGTGTACCTTTGGTGGAGCATTCTGGATAGCTGCAGTGACGGGATAAAGTCAGTGCCATGAATGAAAAGCAGATCATCTACCTGGTTCTAGATCCAGCTCAGTTACTGGCCAACGTGATCCTGGGAAAATCCCTCTCCCTTCTCCCATCCAAGACCTCTTATTCTTTAATCCTGAAAAACCAAGTGGACAATTTCTAAGGTCCAGGCTGGCGCCAGGATATAGATTTTTCTTTTCATCTTCAATGTATTTGGATCTTTATGGTTTATGCTTTTGGAAAGCATATCAGTCTGATTTCTTATTATAAATACTTGCTCTTCCTCCATATAAATGCTGGTGAATATGAAGTTATATGTCCCCAGGGGGATTTTATTTTCCATGCCAAACCACAAAGCCTGTTCCATGACCCAAAAAAGTGGCAGCTTTACTCTCCTGATGACAGCTATTAGAGATAAATGCAGAGGGTGGAGGAGGCACTAAGCCAGACTGTATCAGGACATCATCCCAAACCTCAACCAGGTTTTGAATCATCTTCCAAGTGGGTTTCCAAGGCGCTCCATGAACCCAAGGACTCAACACCCCATAATAAGAATGCTAATTAAGCATTTATTATGTGCCAGTCTCTGTGCTTTCCATACATTTGCCTATTTAATCCTCATAACAACTCTGTAAAGTTATTGTTCCCATTTCAAATATGAGGAAAATGAGACACAGATAGGGTGGGTAACTTGTATGAGGTCACAGAGCAAGTAAGTGGAAAAGCTGGGATTCAACCCAAGCACTCTGCTTTCAGGTTGGTTTATCACAACACATGTTGGCACAATTTATAATCTGTAAAATTAGGACATTTTACTATGGGATGAGCATATTGCCACTGTGCTTAGATAATATTTTGAAATCTCCACTGCGTTTTTTTTTTCTTTGACTCTTACATTGCTATGAACCCTGTGGCCCTTTCTCAGTTCCAGCAGACATATCATGTGGGATCTTTTGCCTCAGAGAAGGGATAATGAGGCAGAATGATAGAGGAAAATAAGAAAATGAATCTTTTTTCCTGGCTTCTGAGTTGAGGCCCTAGAGCTAACAGGAAGGATTTTAGCAGAGGCCATCAGTCTGGGAGAATGTTCAATGTCAGAGCAAGGCTTGGAGCCCAGGACTAGATGAGGTCCATTTAAGAGTGGCGTAAGAGACTTGATGGGAAGCAAAGAGCATTGAAACACAGGTGTGTCCAAGGGAGGTGGAACCTATTTTGTCCATCTCCTTCACCCAGAAAATAGGAGGAGAAAAAGTAGAAGCAGTGACAGATTTTATTTTCTTGGGCTCAAAAATCACTGTGGACAGTGACTGCAGCCAGGAAATTAAAAGACGCTTGCTCCTTGAAAGGAGAGCTATGACAAACCCAGACAGAGTACTAAAAAGCAGAGACATGGCTTTGCCGACAAAGGTCTGTATAGTGAAAACTATGGTTTTTCTAGTAGTCATGTACAGATCTGAAAGTTAGACTATAAAGAAGGCTGAAAGCTGAAGAACTGATGCTTTTGAACTGTGGTGTTGGAGAAGACTCTTGTGAGTCCCTTGGACAGCAAGGAGATCAAACGAGTCAATCTTAAAGGAAATCAGTTCTGTATACTCATTGGGAGGACTAATGCTGAAGCTGGAGCTCCAATATTTTGGCCACCTGATGCGAAGAACCAGCACACTGGAAAAGGTCTTGATGCTGGGAAAGATTGAGGGCAGGAGAAGGGGGAAACAGAAAATGAGATGGTTACATGGCATCACTGACTCAACAGACATGAGTTTGAGCAAACTCCAGGAAAGAGTGAAGGACAGGGAAGCCTGGTGTGTTGTGATCCATGAGTTCACAAAGAGTTTGACATGACTTAGCGACCGAACAACAATAAGAACCTGGTCAAACAGGGATGACAGAGCCATATTGAGATGACAGAGCCAGTTCAGAAAATCTGAGAGCAGGGGTGTCAACAACCCAAAGTAGACATGTCCAAGTGAGTTGTGCAGGCAGGCAGGACTCAGTGACATCACCAAGTCCCCATGGCCCAGTAGAGCAGGCAAGCATCTCTGTGCACAAGGGTTGCCCTGAAGGACCAGGACAGTTATTCAACCTGAAGGACCTCACATACAGAGACAGGAATGACACAGGAGTGGCTCACTGCCCCAAGGCCATCCCCCTGGCACCACAACTCAAGGGGGAAGTGACAGGAACCACAGGTTAACTGAGAGTATCTCCACCATGAAGGGTAATCAGGACTCAGAGCAGAGATCAGTCTCAAAAAGATAAAGTTACTCTTTTTGCACATGGTAGTAGTTTGTGGATTGAAATTTACACATTATTTTGTACACTAGGATTTTTTTTTAATTTATCTATTTATTTTTGAGTTGCACTGGGTCTTCATTGCTACACCCAGACTTTCTCTAGAGGCAATGTGCAGGCCTCATTGTGGTGGCTTCTTCTGCTGTGGAGCATGGGCTCTGGGCACTTAGACTTTAGTAATTGCAGCTCCCGGGCTCTAGAGTGCAAGCTCAGTAGCTGTGGTGCATGGGCTCAATTGCTCGCAGCATGTGGAATCTTCCCAGACCAGGGTTCAACCTCATATCCCCTGCATTGGCAGGCTGATTCTTAACCATTGGACCACCAGGGAAGTCCAAATTTTATACAACATTTTTTTTGAAATCGCAAAGTATGGATCCTGTTTCCAAGTTACTACCAACCCAAGAAGGAGACAACTATGCTATAACAGCCAGAACCCAGGGTGTAGGGTGTGCAAGGTCATACATAAGGCCTGATTTCAAGACTAGTTCCCCCACTTTCCAAAATAATCTAAGCTCCAGGTCCTTCATCTATAAATTTGGCACATGGCACTAACTCACTAGGTATTGGGTATATTAATACAAGGCATGTGAAGGAATTTTGATCATTATAATTACTATTATTACAAAGACACATAAAACGATTAGAGAACCCAAGTTGGGATATCATTTCGTGGTACACAGGGAATGCAAAGGAGGGAGTCCAAGTAGGTGCACAGCGAGTGTACAAGGAGTCCAAGGAGGACTAGAATATGTCATTAGGCATGAAGTGAGAATTTAAAATGCCCTCTTCACCCCTTCTAAATTATTGTGACTGCACTATAGTCTCGCTGTGTAGAAAAGGTTACCACCCGCTGTTTAAAGCACAATCATTTATCCTGCTCAGCACCCTTGTTCCCACCTGTCCTCACAAACCACCTCCTTACTGCCTGTAGACCTGACTTTGGGTTGAGTTCCCTCAGCAACCACACATTTACCAAGTTCACCTAGGTCCAGGTGCCCAGACCTCAAGGCCCAGCCCGGTGCCAGAAACAGACAGTATGTATACTGAACACTGAGATTTCCCTGGTGGTCCAGTGGATAAGACTCCATACTTCCAATGCAGGGAGCCTGGATTTGATCTCTGGTCAGGGAACTAGATCCCACAAGCCCCAGTGAAAATCCACAATGAAGATCAAGGATCCCACAGGCCGCAACTGGGACCAGGCTCAGTCAAATGAATGGATGAATAAATAAATAAAATAAATATATGTTGTTGTTTTTTTTAAGTCCACCCTTATCTTGAGCTAAATAGAGCTCTTGCTTCGAGACTCACTTCCAGCTCCATTTCCTCCATGAGATGGTTCCCAATTCTCTGATTTGCCTTCCATTGGGGGGATTTGTTGCCATATTTGTGACTTTATTTGAACTCTTGTCACCTGAGCCTCTATCACCTCCCTTACCAGGCAGCCTCCTTGTGCCCACCCTGACCTCACACGGCATGGCACAGACCCTCCCATTTAGGAGGTGACTGAGAAAGAAACAATGAAGGGATGAGTGTAAAACACACATGTCTTTTTAAAATATTTTATTAATTTATTTAGGCTGTACTGGTTCTTAGTTGCAGCATGCTTGTGGGATCTTAGCTCCCCAACCAGGAATTGAACCAGAGCCCCCTGCAATGGGAACGTGGAGTCTTACCTACTGGATCCCCAGGAAAGACCCTCACACGTGTATTTTTAAACCATATATTAAGGGTGTGTTCGTGGCAAATATTCCAACAGTGACCAAGGAGATAGAGGTAGAAAGCCAAATTCCCCTGACTCTTCTCTCCCAGGACTAAGAGCTGGTCCCTGTTGTCATTTTCTTGTGTATCCTTCCAGAAATGATCTTTTATTTTTGTGTAAGCCCCTGGTACCCAATGAATGAAGACAGATAATCAAGACAAATTAGCACAGGGGGAGGAGGAGTGCAGGCCAGGAATCTGAATGGAACCTTTGCCTATTATAGCTGACACTATAAATCAGGGGTCCCCAACCTTCGTGATCTATGCTGGATGAGCTGAGGTGGAACTGATGTAAAAATAATAGAAATAAAGTGCACAATAAATATAATGTACTTGAATCATCCAGAAACCAATCCCCATCCCTCCACCCTATCCATGAAAAAACTGTCTTCCATGAAACTGGTCCCTGATGCCAAAAAAGTTGGTCTTCCTGTGTCCTATGTCACTTTAGTCGTGTCAGACTCTTTGCAACCCTATGGACCATAGCCCACCAGGCTCCTCCGTCCATGGGATTCTCCAGGCAAGAATACTGGAGTGGGTTGCCATTTCCTTCTCCAGGGGATCTTCCTGACCCAGGGATTGAGCCCACATCTCCTGTATTTCTTGCATGGGCAGGCGGGTTCCTTACCACTAGCACCACCTGGACTACTGCTATAAATGCTTTAGCTCAGATCCTGTTCACTGGTTCTGTGAGTTCTCTCCAGGTTCTGTGTGCTTTGTTTTTGAAGGCTTGCATCTGTGATCTTCAGAGGGCTGCTCTGGGCTATTGGAGCCATTTCCTCTCCAACACTCACTGCTGCAAAACAGGAAGTGCCCAGGAAGTAATGTCTACCCCAACACACACACACACACACACACACACACACACAGACTCACATGTACACCCAAGTAGCCAGCAGCTAGTAACTAACTTGTGTAGGAGGAAAACTGAGATGTGATGCACACTCTAGAGCACCCCTGGGGATCAGACTGAGGTTGGAATCTCATTTAAAATCTCATCCTTGCTTGACTTCTTCTTCCCTCTTCTTCCAACCCTCCTATCTCCCCCACTTGTTTCTCCAAGGAGAATTCTCTTAATAAATCACTTGCCCACAAATCCTCACCTCAGGGTCTGTTTCTGGGAAAACAGACTAAAATATTCAGTGATATAAACCAGAGGTCCCCAACCCTTGGACCACAGACCAGTACTGGTCCTTGGCCTGTTAGGAACTGGTCTGCATAGCAGGAGGTCAGTGGCAGGCAACTGAGCGAAACTTCATCTGTATTTACAGCCACCCCCAATCACTCTCATTACTGCCTGAGCATCACCTCCTTTCGGGTCAGCAGCAGCATTAGATTCTCATGGAAGCATGAACCCTAACCCTAAAATCAAGATGGAGTATCCTGAGAGTGCCACAAAATAGGAATAAAGTGCACAATAAATGTAATACACTTGAATCATCCCCAAACCATCCTGTTCCTGTCCATGGAAAATTCTTCCATGAGATGGGCCCTCATGCCAAAAAGGTTAGGGACCACTGCTATAGACTGAGTGTTTTTGTTCCCCAACATATAGGACTTATATGTTGAAATTATAACCCCTAAGGGGATGGTTTTAGGAGGCAGGGCCCTTGGGAGGTACTTAGGTCACAAGGGTGGAACCCTCCTGAATGTGTTTAGTGCCCTTTTAATGGGACTCCTGAGAGTTCCCTTGCCCCTTCTGTCATGTGAAGACACTACAAAAAGAGAGTCATCTATGAACCAGGAAGCAGGTCCTCACCAGACACAGAATCTTCCAATGCCTTAATCCTGGCAGCCTCCAGGACAGTGAGAAATAAACCTCTGTTGTTTAAGGCACCCAACCTATGGCATTTTGTCATAGCAGCCCAAACAGACTAAGACACTAGAGAGTTTTTATCCTAGTAATGGAGATAGACAATAAGCAAGAGAAAAATGCAAAAAATACTTAGGATGTTAGTGATAAATACAAAGGAGAAAATGAAGAAGCAAAGGGAGCATGTGGTGTTTAGAAGAGAACTGAACTTTTGATAGCATGATCTGAGTAGGCGGTATTTTTTTTTAACATTTATTTAAGTATTCGGCTGCACTGGGTCTTAGTTGCAGCACATGGGACATTTGATCTTTGTTGAAGCATGTGAACTCCTAGGTATGGCATGTGGGATCTAGTTCCCTGACCAAGGATCAAACTCAGGCCCCTTGCGTTGAGAGTGCGGAGTCTCGGCCACTGGACCACCTGGGAAAACCCTGAGTAGGTGGTATTTGAATACAAATTTCAAAAGAGAGAGAGAGCAATGGAGACAGAGCTCTGAGCAACGACATACGCAAAGGCCTTGTGGCAAGTTTGTGCCTAGTATGTCCCAGGAACATCATGGAGGAATGAAATGAGGAAGAGAGTAACAGAGATGAGGACAGAGAAGGAGAGAACAGCCAGTGAAGCAGGGAGATGATAAATGGTTTTGAGTAGAGAAGTGTCATCATCTGATGTGGGTTTTAATACTGGCTTCCATATGAAGACCAAAGGGGGACAAAATAGAGGAAGAGAGACCTGTTAGGAGGCAATTCAAAGGAGAGATGACAATGGTGTGGCCCATGGCAATAACAATGAGAGTGGTGAGAAGTGATTGGATTCTGCGTACATTTTGAAGACAGCATCAAAGATTTCCTGTCTCTCACTCTCCCCTTCTGAGATATTTTATCTTATTTCAAAGAAAGAAAATAGTGATATCAGAATGGAAATGAAGCATGCTATGTTTTAGAAAAGGCAGAGGAACCAGAGATCAAACTGCCAACATCTGATGGATCATCGAAAAACAAGAGAGTTCCAGAAAAACATCTATTTCTGCTTTATTGACTATGCCAAAGTCTTTGACTGTGTGGATCACAATAAACTGTGGAAAATTCTGAAAGAGATAGGAATACCAGACCACCTGACCTGCCTCTTAAGAAACCTATATGCAGGTCAGGAAGCAACAGTTAGAACAGGACATGGAACAATAGACTGGTTCCAAATAGGAAAAGGAGTACGTCAAGGCTGTATATTGTCACCCTGCTTATTTAACTTATATGCAGAGTACATCATGAGAAATGCTGGGCTGGAAGAAGCACAAGCTGGAATCAAAGGTTGCTGGGAGAAATATCAATAACCTCAGATATGCAGATGACACCACCCTTATGGCAGAAAGTGAAGAGGAACTAAAAAGCCTCTTGATGAAAGAGGAGAGTGAAAAAGTTGGCTTAAAGCTC